>NC_061804.1:38918724-39282474 GCF_021462225.1 Girardinichthys multiradiatus | reverse complement strand
CCGACTTGCGCAAAACAAGTTTGTATTATTTGCCAACAACACTGGTTTAAAGACTTGAGAAACATCGCACAGGTTATTAATATATATACAATAAATACGTTTGAGCTCACTACTGCCCCCTGGGGGATGCCACAAACATGATCCACAAATGTAGAACAAAAATGTTCACTGTTACCTGTTTTGTAAATAATTTCTTACCCATTGTTTTGCAATATCCCTTATCCCACATCTTTCCAATTTTTCTATTAACACGTTATGATTTTTTTAAATCTATAAACAGCCCAACGGTTATTTATTTTTTTATCCTTGCTATTTGCATTTTCTTTAACGGAGTCCATTAAAGCGAGTGTTGTAGACCTGTTTGCGCTGAAACCATACTGACTTTCATGTAATGATTAATATTATTCCACAAATTTAATAAATTTATTTGATTATCATTTTAAAACACAAATATTAAAACATGAGTCCCTTATTTATTCAGTTGTTTGTTTTGAAACAGGTGAGTAGAATGTTAAAATTAAAAAATAAAATACAATCCCTAGCAAATGGAAATAAAAATACCTCCCGACCACAATCTTCCTAGCAAAGTATACACTTCAACCTGTGACTTCACTACAAATTAACATATTTTATTTAAATGTTGCTCATCTATATTTGCCTCGTGCTAAAGACACATTTCTATCCAGACAGTTTTGTCTGACTGGGTCAGAAAAGACTAATTATCCTTTCAGCTTTGGTTGCATTAACATTATTTATTTATTTATTTGCATTGTATACTGTAATATATTTATTTTTGCGTAACGTTTAACAATAGATGTAATTCTTGATTACATAGATAACTGGACCTTGTGAAATAAAGTTTTGATTCATTTTTGCGATGATTTTAAAACTAAATCAATTCTGAGAAATATAAAGATTCCTCATCAGATTCCTCTTTTTATAGGATAGAGATATAACTCAGAGGAAAGTGTTTACACAGATATGCATAGATTAAGAAACTGAATGGTTTATGAACCTTAATCTACTTTGTATAGCTTAGAATAACTATAAAGAGTCCCTAATCAATGCTAAATTTATATTTTCTAATGAAAGAGAAAAAGCAAAAGAAATCTTACTAAAAACTGAACCTTGAAGAGCCTAAACTGAATGGTCACATAAAAACTCATGTATTTATTATTGTGTGAAAGGTTCAGATGATATATTTTTTATATTTAATTAGACTTTATCTTTAGCTAAATTAAAAAAAAATGTTGAGTCTTTATTGAAAATAATCTGCTTTGTATGTGATGCAATTCATCCCAGAACTGACACCATAATGGGACCAAGCCAAGATTCATAGCAGTCTTTGGATGAAATCTATCAAGCAGTCCTTGACATGAAACTGGTGTTGAGAAACAGCTGGCCACATCAGTGATGTAATCGTGCATCTCTACAGTAGAGCAGTGTCTGATATTTTTTCATCCTAAATGTATTTCTGTCCTGATGCTTGGTTCAGCATTTATTACTCTCCATTGTTCGGATCGCTTTGATTGTGGAATTCAAGTTTCTTGTTTGTCTCATTTTATGTCAAATTTCTTTCCTCACACATCTGACGACTGATTTGTAAAGCCTAACATATTTTTAGAAATTCATGATTCTGATGTTATCTATTTGTATAACTTTTTATCATCCAGCCTTTTTTTACACTTACTGTCAATAGATAAGTGTACCATTATTTTTTTCTGGTGTGGGTTTCTGTGTCTTGAAACTGCAGGGCAATAGGGCTCTTGGAGCTACTGTTGAATTAACAAGGTCTTATCAAGTGTTCCAGTCATTTCATGAGGAAATATCAGAGCAATGCCAAATCATATGAAAGCCAAAGTTCACAGACAGATGGAGGTCTAATAAAATGGGTAGATTTATGCTGTTTGATCTTATGTTCCAGATACCAATTCAAATCCATCTATGAACTAAACTGAAAGATGAATATTTCTGAACAGGAACCTGAACTTTGTTTGTGTGGTGTTTTTGTTAGAGAAAAGGTAAGATAAGATATGCTGCAGTATTCCAAGAAGACAGTGATTTCTTTTGTACTTTGATCAGAGTCTTTGAAAATAAGTCAAATAAGTCAAATAAGTCAAGTCCTTGTCATTGAAACACACCTAACAACTGTCTGACACCACTAAGTCATCAGCTGTGAGCAGCTTCTCCACACGGTAGGTTCCTGTGTTATCTTTTTTATGAATACACTCTTCATCACTATGAACGAACCATGTTTCCAAAGTGCACATCTATTCCTTGATGAATTATAATTTTTGCATCACATCCCTGTTGTATTTTTCCCCAAGTCAGCATTTTGTAAAGTCCAGCACAGATATTTCTAGAAATTCTGCTCAGACTGTGTTGTAATGATCGGAGCATTGTCCAGTATGCCATCTTATTAAATGTGGAAATATCAGAGTACTGCAATCTCATATTTCACGTTTCTGCCAAAGTTCACAGACAGCCTTATCATTCAGGACACTGATCCGAGACCAAACTCTGAACACTGACATCAGATAAGAAAAAAAACCTAAACCAAACACAGAATCATTTTTATTTATTGGATGTCCCAGTCAGTTGACCTGAGAATCTTAAGACTAAATCTGTTTTCTCGTTTTAAAGGCTCTCGCAGGAGTAAGGAAGTAAAACACTTCTCTTTTAATGACTATGTTGGAAAACAAAATGCAAAGACATGTTTTGCCAAGTTTCAGCAGGGTTATCTCAGTCTAGAAGAACAACCACAAACAATATTACTTGTAAGCTTCTAAAGATTAAGAAATGCCAAAATACATAAAAAAAAACTGTAGCCGTCTGGTGGTAGTGGCCTTTTTTTTAACATCATTCAGACAGATAGCAGGCAGCATAAGAAAAGGAGGAATACATGCAGCAAAGGTGCCCAAGGTCATGAATCAAACCACAGACAGCTACTTTGAGGATTGATAGCCTGCATATATGAGATGCCCGTGGTACCTATACTGTACTATATCACACACACCCAAACCAACTTTAAATACAGTCAGTCAGTCATTTTCTACACCGCTTCTTCCATAGTAGGTCGTGGGGAAGCTGGTACCTATTTCCAGCAGTCTATGGGTGGGAGGCGGGGTACACCCTAACAGCCTGTTAGCCTAGCATTTATAGAGCCTGCTACTAGAAGAACTACAGCTTACAGATTTCACTTTTAATGTTTTTAAAGTGCCCTTTGATGTGAATGGGTGTGTTCATGGTTGTTTGTGTGTTGCCCTGCGATGGACTGGTGACCTGTATAGCTTCACATGCTGTGATTTAAATGAATGCTCTCAAATAGTTTGACACAACTTAATTTTAATGGATCTGATATCATGCATCAAGACATTACGACAAGATTTTTTGAAGGATGTAGTAAATGCTGACCCTATGGCTAACATAAGTTAGTAAAACTTGATAAAAAGGTAAAGAAAAAAAACAAAAAAACATTGTACTAGTTAAAAGGTAAATCTATCTTATCTAAGACAAGGGGTCAATAATGTGTTTTATTGAGTAAACCTGTGGCTTTAAATAAGATACTCGTTAAGTGTTAAGTGAAAAGATTTTTAACCCAACCAAACGTTTATTGTTAGAACGTGTAGTAATCAAAGATGGCATATTTTCTACTACTTGTATGCATTGGAAGTATGTACATCAGACATAAATGAAATATAAGCAAGATAAAATGTGAAGCTTAGTTTTGAACTTAGCAACTTACAGTTTCAAAAGAGTAAAAAGAATTTGGAGTTCTTAAGAAAATGGGCAACAGCATTTACTGCAGACAATAGCATTTGCATAATCAGAGGCTTTTGCTGTTTTTGGATGGTTTCTCCATATGATGTTGTAACATAACTTCTATTACTGTGTTTTACAAAGCTACAGGCCTTGCACAAACTCTCAACCCCAGACATAGTCTGTGTTAACACACGGGTCTGAGGACATAGAGTCTTAACTCTCTCTCAGCCCATCTCTTCTTATTAACCTGCAGGGAACCTGTCAGTTTTTTGCTTTTTATTTAGTTGAACTAATTTTCTAGTTTTAGTTTGAAACCAAACTTGGTTCTAAAGAAACAAATGATTATTTTAACACTTCCACCATGATACACAATTTGATTGACATAAAACAGCCATTATGATACAGCTAGATTACAGAGTAGTTTGCAAATGAAGGATTAAAGTTGAGGTAAAGAAAAACAGCAGACAGCCTGGGATCCTGCATTAGCACCTAAATTCAACTCTTGCTCAGAGATTTTTGGTCCTGTGGCTCCGCTTTGTTCTTCAAAACTTGCTCAGGACTTTGATAGAAACCGGTTTTAGTCCGTAATGTGCTGCTTGACTTTTAATCTGTTTCCAAACAGCTTCCTTTAGAGACTTCCTGAATGGATGCACAGTACAAACCTTTTCACTCATCAGATTACTATCGATTGTCACTAGTAATAAATTCAGTCCCCATCTCAGTAACATAGTTTTCGAAGAGTAACCTTGTGCAATGTTGAGAGATACAAACAGGGCCAAACTCAGGAGGATTTGGGGCCCCTGGGCTTGAAACAATTATATGCCCCACTCACATGCAAAGCACAAGATATTTAAGTACACAAAATAGATTTTGATCAATTTGTGTGTGTCCTTTTTAAAATGATTCTCATAAAATAAAAGATATCCAATCATTTCTGGAAAAGTAATAATCAAGATACAAAAATCCAGAAATGTTCAGGTTACAGATGGTTTACCATCTATACAAAAAGTTGGTGGATACAGACTTACATTTGTTTCGGAACCTTTGTTGAGAATCTACAATTTAAATAATCATGAAAATAAAGAGACCCCTAAATGAGAAGGTGTATCTAAAAGACTGGTAATGTATGTATATGATTTTTTTAAATAAGGTTCTGGCTTTATTTGTCTTCATATTTTTAATATGCATTTTGGACTAAACTTTAATAATTGAATTTAATTCAGTTTACTTCTATAACTCCAGTACACAATCCACATCATTTAAAGGCACTTTACAAAGTCAATTTAATCAAATCATATTATAGCAAGACAAAAGTGGCCATTAATCTAAGTTTAAACAGAAAATGGCAGAGAGCAGCAGATGTCATCAGATCTATTTATGGATTATTTTTCTGGACAATCAGCTGCTCTGTTTGTGGGAGATTATCTGGACTACACATAGGCGCTAGCTAGCAGGGCAAAGTCCAGACAAATTCTGGACAATCTCATCTGTTTTTACAGGGGTCACAACGTTCATGGCTGCATGTACATGTCTGGCCTAATCCGATTCTGTAAATCACTGGGAGTCAGCCTCACATGTTGTCTTTATAGTGTCTGCAACACAAGGTGGGGCTGTCAGGGTGTCGTTGTTTCTCAGATTGGAGACAGTGAGCTAAAACATTTCACACTACAGGAAACAATAGATATGATGGGACAGAATTTAGGATCAAGGTACTTTAATGAATGTTTACACGTGAATCATATACACTTAGAATTGTACATTAGACCAATTATTTAAAGAAAACTGATTTAAACAATTTTTAGCAATAGACTAAATACAAAAAATGAATTGACTATAAAAAACAATGAGAAATCTAATATTTCATAAATGTTTGAAAAAATGTTTTAACCTAATGACATATCAGCCAACCACACTTACATTTCCATGTAAATCAAAGAAGATGCAATAAATTTTTACAGTGTAGCTGAATCCATTACTGACACTTGAGGAAGCACTGATGTGTAAGTAATAAACTCATTGGGAATTAAATGAGAAGCCCATTTAGAGCTGATTCAGATTAAAACGTAAAACTATCTGAACCATTCAGCACCAGAACTTCACAAATGAATAGTCATTCAATTCCCTCTCATTTCCAGCTCAAAATCAAACAAAATTCAGATGGACATCCTTGTCTACTCCATAGTTGCCTTTGTGCTCATCAAACAAATTGCTGAGCTTGTCCATATACAGCTGGTGGAGGGCATCGAGTTCCTCAGTGGTTGGCTTCTGCTTCTTCTCCACCTTGATTGGCCGGCCAACTGCAGAGAGGTGACAAGGTGCAGGGCAGCCTGTTAAGTGCCAGTTCTTTATCAGGTACACGGTTTGCAGTGTTGCATGATGCTGTTGGAGGTCTGTTTATCTAAAGCACGTGGCATTTATGAGGGCTGCACACAATCCAGCATCACAGGGGTACAATACATAGGTGTCAATGAGACCTAGTGTTCATATGAAATCTGAGCTGCTGCAATGCTCTTTGTCTAAACTTATCAGTAAATACTGTATACTGTAAATACTGTATGTACTATGTACTATAAAGTGCCTTGCAACTGAGTTCATACCCCTAAACCTTTTCACATTTTACCATTACAACCAACAACTCCAATGTATATTATTGGGATTTTGTGTGATATACCAACACAAAGTAATTTAGAAGTAGGAAGGAAATTGTTGTCTTTAATTTTTTTTTCGCAGAAAAAATTAAAGTTTGCCATATGTAATTACCCCTCTTCTACTCTGATACCTCTAAATAAAATCCAGTTAATCGAATTATCTTTAGAGATCAACTAGATTGTCAGTCGAGTCTGCCTGAGGGTAAGTTTATGTCTGTAAGAATCCAGGTGTTCTGTTTCTGGCCTGAGAGGTTTGTTAGAAAACATCAGTGAACAGAATCATGAAGTCCAAGGAACACAGCAGACAGGTCAGGGAAAATGTTTAAAGCATGGTTAGGTTATTGTAGGCCACCAGAGAAGCAGCCAAATGCACATGGTGACTCTGGAGGAGCTTTAGAGATCCACATCTCAGGCCCACTTCACAGTTTTGCTCTACTTTGTGTTGCTCTTTTACATACAATTCAAATGAATCCCACTGAAGTCTGCAGTTATGACTGTGACAATGTGCGGAAAGTTTTAAAGGGTATGAATACTTTTGCAAGGCCCTGCATTTGATGAAGCAGAACCTGCTTGGTGAATCCTCCGCTTTGCATGTAGCAATATATGACCAATACTGCTTACTCACCAACTGTGTAAATGGGTCGTCTGTAGGGCATCAGGCCAAATGAATACTGGAAAATACCACGTGCATGAAACAGCGGTAGGGATATACCCATGATGCTTTGCAGCCGTTCCTGTATCCACCGAAGCCAGGTCCCTCGGGGGTTTTCCACTTGATCATACACTTCATTCTCACCAAAGGAAAAAACTGGCACCAGGTGTGCTCTGAAACATGTTTGATGAAATATGGCTTGATTAAATAACATTAAAGTTTAAATGAAATCCCCATGTTTTTTATGTCACTTTGTTATTCTAAGTGGATCCTAGAAGGAAAGTTCTTTCCCAGGAAATTCTGTACAAGTTACTTGAAAGAGTCTCTGTTTTACGAAGGCATTGCGAGAAGCTTAAAATAATTGGGTTGACCACTATCTTTTGGTACACAGAAGGATTTCACAGAATCACCTTCCACTGAATTGTTTTTTATCCTAAGGCTTTCTGCACTTACCCGTGCTCCATTGCCATTTTGATGAAGCCTTTCTTATTGGCCAAGAGCACATTGAAGGTACCAGGATGGGCATCAAGGGCCTCTGGGGCCCCGCCAACAGCTATAACAACAGCTCTGCCACCTCGCTTCTTGCGGAGGACATAACTAGCACTTTCTTTGTCAGATGGAATCAGACCTGCAAGTTTGGAACAGGAAATGCATCAGTTCCCTAAAGCTGATAAAGTATGTCCATGTTAGCTTGAATAATTTGAATATGTGGAGGCAGTTGGATAGAAAATTGGATCAGATTTAAAGTATTCACGTACACACCAGCACACATAATGTAGTCTCTGAAGAAAGGAGCTCTGAACCACAGAGGTAGCATAAGCAGGTAGCTGGTGAGGCCTGGAAACAGCTGCGGGAAGCTTGTGGCGTAGGTGCAAAAGTTGGCAAAGGCTCCTGCCACCAGCACCCCATGAGGATGGAAGCCCAGGATATAATTGTGTCTGGGATCCAAGTCAGCTGTCTTCACTAACTGAGGGAAAACAGAGAACATTGTGCGAAGTAAATCCCTTTTATACAAATATTTTTATTTGTAATTATTAACTTCATTTAATACCATACTTCTCAAACTGTGGGACAAGTTTCACTGCTAGTACTTGGGCTGCAGTGGTACAAATGAAATGTCACTATGGAAAAGCCAATAAGCACAAACAGCCCAAAAAGTGGGTTGTTCAGGCCCACTGAACTTTAGGGAGGGGAAATTTTGAACTGCCTGCAGAAACTGAAGCAGAAAAGAGTAAAGTGAGATTGAAACACTGCTTGCTTCTTATGCTGCGTTCTGTTCACCTTGGAAGACTGAACCTGGATCTGGGAATGACATGAAACCCAGTTAACAGTGTCCCAATTTCAAGTTCAAAAACCACAGGGGTTTGCTAACTGATATGCTCCAGGACCAGGCTAGCTTCTGTTAGCTATATATTTTAAAGGTCAGGTCTAGTAACGCAACTCTGACTTTCCCCACTTGAAATCCTAAATTCAAATTGAGTTTATGTTCAGTGCATAACGAAATCTGGTCCTTCAACCAAACATGGAGTGCTAACGGAGAAGAATTCTGCTTTTGTTTCCTTTTCTTTGGTTTTATGACAAAACAACAACCTGATCACTTTGATACCTTTGCTACCGTTTAAAATGCCAACAGTTTTGGTTTTACTTAAACAATTGGTCTAATACGTCCTAAAACTGTCTTTTGACTGCTGTGGCTCAGCTGGCTACAGTCCAAACATGTACCTAAACATTTCAGCTTGGACCCATTTTCACCCTGTGTGAGCTCCCCTGTCTGGATTAAGCACCAGGTTTAAAGGGAGCATACTGTAGTCTTTGTGTGTGCATCCAGGATAACTGTAGTGCCCTTACATATAGTGTTTTTAAGTTGACCATTGTGTTTGCTTTCACCTCTAACCAAACATTATATACAGTACAGACCAAAAGTTTGGACACACCTTCTCATTCAAATAATTTTCTTTATTTTCATGACTATGAATATTGTAGCTTCACACTGAAGGCATCAAAACTATGAATTAACACATGTGGAATTATATACTGAGCAAAAAAGTGTGAAACAACTGAAAATATGTCTTATATTCTAGGTTCTTCAAAGTAGCCACCTTTTACTGTGATTACTGCTCCACACACTCTTGGCATTCTGTTGATGAGCTTCAAGAGGTAGTCACCTGAAATGGTTTTCACTTCCCAAGTGTGCCCTGTCAGGTTTAATAAGTGGGATTTCAAGCCTTATAAATGGGGTTGGGACCATCAGTTGTGTTGTGCAGGAGGTGGATACAGTACACAGCTGATAGTCCTACTGAATAGACTGTTAGAATTTGTATTATGGCAAGAAAAAAAGCAGCTAAGTAAAGAAAACGAGTGGCCATCATTACTTTAAGAAATGAAGGTCAGTCAGTCCGAACAATTGAGAAAACTTTGAAAGTCTTCCCAAGTGCAGACGCAAAAACCATCAAGCGCTACAAAGAAACTGGCTCACATGAGGACCCCCCCAGGAAAGGAAGACCAAGAGTCACCTCTGCTGCGGACGATAAGTTCATCCAAGTCACCAGCCTCAGAAATGGCAGGTTAACAGCAGCTCAGATTAGAGAACAGGTCAATGCCACACAGAGTTCTAGCAGCAGACACATCTCTAGAACAACTGTTAAGAGGAGACTGTGTGAATCAGGCCTTCATGGTAAAATAGCTGCTAGGAAACCACTGCTGAGGACAGGCAACAAGCAGAAGAGACTTGTTTGGGCTAAAGAACACAAGAAATGGACATTAGACCAGTGGAAATCTGTGCTTTGGTCTGATGAGTCCAAGTTTGAGATCTTTGGTCCCAACCACCATGTCTTTGTGCGGCGCAGAAGAGGTGAACGGATGGACTCTACATGCCTGGTTCCCACTGTGAAGCATGGAGGAGGAGGTGTGATGGTGTGGGGGTGCTTTGCTGGTGACACTGTTGGGGATGTATTCAAAATTGAAGGCATACGGAACCAGCATGGCTACCACAGCATCTTGCAGCGGCATGCTATTCCATCCGGTTTGCGTTTAGTTGGACCATCATTTATTTTTCAACAAGACAATGACCCCAAACACACCTCCAGGCTGTGTAAGGGCTATTTGACCAAGAAGGAGTGTGATGGGGTGCTGCGCCAGATGACCTGGCCTCCACAGTCACCGGACCTGAACCCAATCGAGATGGTTTGGGGTGAACTGGACCGCAGAGTGAAGGCAAAAGGGCCAACAAGTGCTAAGCATCTCTGGGAACTCCTTCAAGACTGTTGGAAAACCATTTCAGGTGACTACCTCTTGAAGCTCATCAACAGAATGCCAAGAGTGTGTGTAGCAGTAATCAAAGCAAAAGGTGGCTACTTTGAAGAACCTAGAATATAAGACATATTTTCAGTTGTTTCACACTTTTTTGTTCAGTATATAATTCCACATGTGTTAATTCATAGTTTTAATGCCTTCAGTGTGAAGCTACAATATTCATAGTCATGAAAATAAAGAAAACTCTTTGAATGAGAAGGTGTGTCCAAACTTTTGTTCTGTACTGTATGTATGTTATTTTACACCATTTCTCAGTTTTAAATATCATAAAAAGAAATAAATTATATATTAAAAAGATAGGGAGCACCTTTGCCAGTAAATGGCAACATTTTCTTTTCTTTTGTTTATCGTCCTTATAATTCCAGGTTAGAAATATGTACTTCAGACATGGTTTGCTGCACAGCAATATTCGCACATTAGATTGATTGACTGACTTTACATGAGTAAAGTCTGTCTGGCCTCTTTATTTTTTACAGTTTGAATGACCACAAATTAGGATAGGTTTATAATTTACCAGAAAAATCTGAAAAAGGTTTGGATAGCATTAATAAGATCTCTGTGTCTATTGTGTAAACCTAGATTAATGTATTCACACAGAAGTACTGTGAGCCCATTTAAACTTCATCTGTTTGATTTTGCCCTCATTTTGTCAACTATAAATCCAAAGCTTTTATTAGTCACTGCTGCACTAGCCATTTCTTCTCTGCAGCCCCATGTGTGCATCACATTTTGGACATGATGCAACAGGGTTACAGTATTGCTACTTCAGTGTCTATGCACTCTATTACATTTACCCCTTAGCCTACCAAATATTAGAGTTGCTTCACTGTAACCCATAAAGTATTGATCATTGCACTGTAGCTACAGAAGTCGTTCTATGCACATTCACTTGGATGACAGACCTGTGACCTGACCTGTCTCGGCAGTTTTGTTGTCCATGTGCAATTTTAGTGCATGTGCAGAGGAAATTGGTCTGAGTCACATTCACCCTGCCTGATTTGGCTAAAACATGGCTGCACTTGGTCAGTTCTTTTAAATTGTAAAACACTGCTAGAATATCTTTTCACATCGTGTTCAAGCTTACAACTGGCAGTTAAAATCCAAATAAATGGATCAAACAAAACCAACTCTTTAAAGAGTTCCTAATGACTTTTTATAAAGTGTATAAATTCATGGGAGGCCTCAATTATCTTTAAATTCATGTTTGCCTCCTGAAAGAACACTGCACACTGAGGATTGTTGCTTGGAGGTACCAAACAGTTTCCTTATGACCTTTAGTGAAGAGGACTGATAGGACTTTCTCTGCTAGATTTTGTTTGACTTTATATACTATTATTTCTGAGGACAGATGGTGACATTTAATGGCAACTCATGACTCTCATAAACAGTGTTCACTAAATATCAGACCCTATAAGACACTATAAAACTGAAACAGAACCCTGTTTTTTTACTGTTTTCAACCAGGCGGTACAAGATCAGAATGTTTTCTTGAATACCAGTGATGTTGATACCTATACTATAAAAAGATGATTTCTTAGGAGTATTAAATATTTGTCATCAAAATTAAGTGAATTCAGTAAGTTTTTTTTTTACTGAAAATAATAAAAAGGGTGAGTTAATAATAATGTCAACTGACATTAACAATTGGAAAAGAGAAAAAACCCTGTTAAGGCTAACTAAAAAAAAATATGAAAGCCTAAATACCTGAGTGAAGTTGCCCCCCTTCAAATCTAACACAATTGGTATCAAATCTTTGTACAGCAAAAGCATTTTGTTATTGCCGGTATTATTTTAAAGATATTAATAAAAGTTTCCAGAGGTCATCAAAGGTCAACCAGCCCCTCCACATTAACAAAATCAAGCTAAATTGGTGACAATCAATTGCGCTACGTTTGTGCTGTTAAAATTTTATATTTGTTTCTGTAAACTGAATAAAGGGTTACAATTCAAAAGGTGTGAACAAATAGTTGCCAAAAAAAAACTTTTAACAATTTTGACATGTTTGCTTAGCATCAGAATCTCACACCGTCACGATCCTGAGGTATCAGGTTTTGATTTTCTTTTTTGTATGTATTATGACAATTTTTTTGCTGTTTTTGCGGGTTTTTTTAGGTCCTGTTTGAGTTATTTCTTTATGTGGATTGTTAGAATTTTCCTTATAAATCATTATTTTGTGTTGTAGTGCTCTTTATACATCTAGAAGTTCTTTTCCTGTTAGATTTTTTCCTTGTGTTTCTCCCTGTTCAGTTCCTGAGTTTACTCTCCTCCCCTTAGTTCCTTCTGCATTCATTGATCTCAGCTGTTCCTCATTTCCAACTTACTACTCCCACCTGTTTTGCCATGCCTTTCTCCCCTCTTCCCCCTGTATGTAAGTTGTCTGGTTCTCATTGTTTTTTGCTGGATTCTCCTATTGACTGCATGTTTTCTGTCGCTCTGGTTTTCCTCCCCGTTTCTGCTTCGATGGTATTTTATTCATTAATTGAATAGAAATTCCTCACTTCATCGGTCTGCATCTGGTTCTGTCTGCATAAGAGTCCTTTCTAAAAACTGAAAAATGACACACACAACACTACTTCAAACAAGCCTGCAAACAAATACATCCATCAATGTTTTCTACCAGAAGGCATCTGTGTGAGATTTTTGCTTACGGACTCTCTTCGACATGTAATATTATACCTCAGGATTAAATTAGCTGCAGCATAAAACAGATGTTCTATATTTGATTATGGTGCTCATAGGAGTTAAAGGTTTTTAAATGTTTTTGTTCATTATGCCCATTTCCGTGTGTTAATGCTTATATGACTGTAAGGATGACCTTGGCTTATCTGAAGAGCTGCTCTTAAATTCAGCTGCTGTTTAATCCAATTACTTGTTTCCAGACTGTTTAGAAGAAGAGTCCTATGGACATATGTTTTCATTTTATTGCATCAAACTGACTGGACTTAAAGCCTCTAGAAAAAAAAAGATTGCGCCGCTCAAGGTGGCAGCAGTTACTTTTCATTCTGATTGATTTTTTTTTTTGGGAACTTAAATTCCTCTTGAGGTGGATACAGTTGATGTTTTTTTGGACAACAGTCCTCTCCGGTGTTGGATGCTGTGCAGCCGGGAGGATTTTTCCTAATACTTTTCTACTTTTGGACAATTGTTATGATGCATTGCTGTGGCAAAGGGGTTGTTTCTTACAACTGGGAGCAGCTAATTAATTTCTCAAAAGCTCAAATAATACTATAACTACAACCCCAAATCCCTGACAAGTTGAAAAGGAGACGCTGTGGATGCAGAGCAGGAGCAAAGGGAAGAGAGAGAAGGAGGAAGTTCAAACCATCTCTTCTGTCGATTGTGATGGGCAATGTGACATCGTTGGGGCACAAGTTGGATGAACTCCAAGCCCTACAAAGGACCCAGCCAGAGTACCGGGCATGCAGGATTTTATCCCCGACTCCAGCGTCTCTCTGCCAGGCTTTTTGACCATACGAGCAGACAGAGATTTAAAAAGGAGCGGCAAATGTAAAGGAGGTGGACTGGCAGTACTTGTGAACAACAGATAGTGTAATCCAGGACATGTTACTGTGAAGTGTCATCTCTGCAGTCCAGATATTGAACTGTTGGCAGTAAGTTTTCGTCCATATTATTTACCCAGAGAGTTCACCAGTGTTATTTTGGCAACAGTTTACGTTCCAGCTTCCGCTGTTGCCGACACTGCATGTGATCATGTCATCAGCTCAGTTGTTGCTAAGCTACAGACACAACACCCCAGTGTGTATGTGGCAATTTCTGGTGATTTTAACCATGCTTCACTCTCTGCTACACTTCCAACGTTTCAACAATTTGTCAGCTGCTCTACCAGAGAAAACAAAACATTGGATTTGTTTTATGCAAATATCAAGGACTCATATATCTTTAAAGCAAGACCTCCTCTTGGCAAATTAGATCACAATCTTGTTTTTCTCTGCTCGAAATATAAGCCCCTTGTTCAGAGGCAACCTGTAATAAAGAGGACTGTGAGAAAATGGTCACAGGAAGCTGAAGAAGTCCTGCGAGGTTGCTTTGAGGCTACAGACTGGGATGCACTGTGCCAGCCACATGGAGATGACATTAATACCATGACTGAGTGTGTAACCGACAATATAAACTTCTGTGTGGATACCATCATCCCCACCAGAACCGTGAGATGCTTCCCCAATAACAAACCTTGGATCACCAGTGACCTGAAGGACCTGCTTAACAAGAAAAAAAGAGCCTTCAGAGAGGGAGACAGAGAATTATTGAGGAGTATACAGAAGCAACTTAAAGTCAAGATAAGAGACAGCAAGGAGGTGTACAAGAAGAAGCTGGAGAGAAAGCTCCAGCAAAACAAAATATCAGAGATGTGTGGACAGGGATGAAGAAGATCACAGGCTTCAAGCAGAAAGAAGATCAGACCGATGGAGGTCTGGACAGAGCCAATGAACTGAACACATTCTTCAATAGGCTCAGTTCAGAAACAATCCCAGCATCCTCCTCTCCTGCTCACAGCCAAACAGACATTCCACCTTCCTTTGACCCACAGGACCCACAGCTGTCCAGTAACACATCACATGTTTTATCTTCCACCTCAGCCCTAGACCCTTCTGCTTCTACATGTTTGCCTTCAACCATATCAGAAGATGCTGATGCTTCCTTTGCTTCCCCCTTCCACCTGTGTGTCTCAAGAAGTCAGGTGAAGATGCAACTGGAGAGACTGAATTGGAATAAGGTTGCTGGTCCAGATTGTGTCAGCCCTAGAGTCCTGAAGGCCTGTGCAGAGCAGCTCTGTGGGATTCTGCAGCACCTCTTCAACCTTAGCCTGGCCCAGAAGAAGGTTCTGGTGTTGTGGAAGACCTCCTGTCTTGTTCCGGTACCAAAGAAAACTCACCCATCACTCCTCAATGACTATAGACCTGTTGCCCTGACATCTCACATCATGAAGGTCCTAGAGAGACTCCTGTTGGCCCACCTGAGTAAGCAAACAGTAAACCATCAGGACCCCCTTCAGTTTGCTTATCGCTGTGGAGTTGGAGTTGAAGATGCCATCATACACCTGCTTCAACAAACCCACTGTCATCTGGACAAAGCCAGTAGCACTGTGAGGATCATGTTCTTTGATTTCTCCTGTGCAGTTAATACAATCCAACCTGATTTGCTTTGTCAGAAACTCCAGAAGACTCAGGTGGAGGCCTCAACAATCTCCTGGACCAAAGACTACCTGACAAACAGACCACAGTTTGTAAGACTGAAGGGTTGTGTGTCTAACCAGGTAGTCAGCAGCACAGGAGCACCACAGGGGACTGTATTCTCACCATTCCTTTTCACTCTGTACACCTCAGACTTCCAGTACAAGACAGACTCCTGTCATCTGCAGAAATACTCGGATGATTCTGCAGTCGTGGGGTGGATCAGAGATAAACAAGAAGATGAGTACAGGAAGGTGGTGGACCACTTTGTGGCATGGTGTGGAAACAATCATCTCATTTTGAACGTGACTAAAACAAAGGAGATGATTGTAGATTTTAAGAGAAACAGGAATAAGTCAAAAATTATTTCCATCATGGGAACAGAGGTGGAGGTGGTGGAGGAGTATAAATACCTTGGTGTTCACCTGGACAACAGACTAGAGTGGAGATGCAACTGTGAAGCCATCTACAAGAAGGGACAGAGCAGACTGTACTTCTTGAGGAAGTTTAGGACCTTCGGTGTTTCCAGCAAGATGCTGCATGTCTTCTATAAGTCTGTTGTGGAAAGTGTGATCTCTTCTGCCATCATCTGCTGGGGAAGCAGCATCAGAGCCAGGGACTTAAAAAAGCTCAACAAGCTGATAAAGAAGGCTGGCTCTGTTCTGGGGACTCCTCTGGAACCTCTGGAGATCATTGTGGAAAGAAGGATTCTTCATGAAATGAAGAACATTATGGAGAACCCTGAGCATCCTCTTCATGAGACTGTCCTACAACAACAGTCAGAGGCTTCTTCAGATCTGCTGTATGACAGAGCGCTACAGGAGATCCTTCCTGCCCACAACCATCAGCATCTACAACGGCTCTTTGAAGAAACCTTCATAATATGAGCTACAACAACATTTAATTTCCCTTTGGGATTAATAAAGTATTTTTGAATTGAATTGAATTTGAATAAAGTCGCTATAATTTGCCATTTTTTGGAAATGTTTGCAACTTCTTTTGGACTTTGAGTGTATTTTTTTTTATTGTTGTTTATTTTTAGCACACGGTCGTTCTTGGAAACATCCAATTTTTCTGTAGCTGATGGAGATAAACAAGCATACCAAATATTTTAAAGGGAAAAGAGTGCTCAAGCAAATATGACTGGGCTAAATAAAAACCAAAATCCTCTTTCCTAAATAAAAACGTCGGTCCACATTAGGCTCCTCAGTCTCTGGTTCAGCCATTGCAATGGTTTTTAAATCAATGGTCATATTTAATAAATTTAATTATTGTAAAGTTTATTTATTTCAGTAAATAAATTCACTTAGAGAAACTAATTATATAAATTAACTACACACATGTTGGTGTTTTTAAGCCTTGAGACCTTTGCTGCATGTTTTCCACTTTCTCTTTCAGACTGTTTCCTGCCTGATTACAGTCTGTAAACTCCACTAGGGCCAAAAAGTAAAAAAAACAAAACAAAACAAAAAAAAACAAATTCATATCCAGGTATAAACTTGTTTCTGAGTTGCAAATGGGTAATGTTTTTACATCCCTTACAGAGATTAATTTGGATTGGTCATAGAGTTATTTATTAGCTGATGAGGTCAATCTTATGGTTCTGCTCTGAAGATTTTATTAAAACTCAACCAGTGCCGCTATGTATTATTTTATCATTTTTTCAAACATGTTTCTTCTAACTGGAAGTAGTATAAACATTTTAGAGTGGCTCAGCAGAGTTGTAACTTTAATCTAATATAGAAACTATGAATGCAGCTAAAGATTACAGTGATGATAAGGAGGCCTTTCAATACCAGTGGAAACATACCAAACAATAGTCAGCAATTATGGGAAGGGTTTGACTGATTTAATGTCATAAAAGGTTTTTCCACTGATTATTGAGAAGGACATAAATAATTTCAATAATCAGTTGAAATGTAAACATTTTGAACCTTTTGCCCTGATGTTGAATAAAAAGGACCTCAGGGCTGCAGTCAGCATGTTTCTTTAAATCTGCATGTGAAAAATGTATTCCAAGTTTCTTAAGCTGTGGATAAATTTTTGTTTTTTCAAGAGAGAACATACACCCGCAGAACCAGTAAGGGTGTAATTAGAAATGGTGGGTACATGCTCTCCAATGCAACTAATTAGGCTCCCTGGCTATGTTTACTCATGCATAGGCTCTTTGTTAAAGATAATGTACCATGTAGTCAGATGATGCAGGACGTGAGTCACTTTGAACTGAATGGATATAAGCGAAGGATTTTTTTTCCCCGATTGAAATGTCTTAAAGTTCAAACTTTCATTGGGTTTCACAGCCCAGCAGAGCTCTAATAGGCTGGGACAGCTTGATGCACAAAAATGTACAACGGCTGTTAATCTCTGTGTGATGACACTGTAGACATTTTCTTGTCATTAAATCAAGATTAAAAAAATGTATAATGAGATTCTGTTTTGATATGGTAAATATATGTTTATCCATTTTCATACATTGCTAGATTATTTCTTTATGTAATATGTGCTACCATATGGCATATGTTTTCTTTCCCTGTGTTACTCATTACACATTCATTGCTCCCCGTTTTTTCGATTCCCTTCAGAGGGTCTCGCTGGTAGAATAGAGTGATGTGTTAAAAGAACAAATAATAAATTAGACAAAGCATATTTTGGCACATTATAACTATTTTTAGTGTAGCGGTTTTCTTAATGTGTAACTTGTTCCTGTGAAACCAAAGAAGTGCAATTGGATTGTATGGTGTAAACTCATATGTCTGATTATTTAAAAGGGTTCATCTAAACAAGCCCATGTAAATTAATGTGTTAACGCGGATATCTGTTAAGGGTAATTCATGCAAGTACAAACCCTGACCCACTTAATTGGAAACTAAACATTTTCTCTTTGTGATTTTGGTTTAATTTTTCTCATATCCATAAAGTTAGTGAATGGCATTCTGTTTAAAAAAAAAGTAGCTGATGCATTTTTCAGATAGGGATTAGATTAAATCTAATAAGTGCACCATATGTTCTATGTCGAATCCCTTACACCATGTTAAGATGCTCCAGTAGTCCTACTGTTATTGTTGTTGCACTTGGTCTTATCAGGCAGTCCAAAGTCTTACCAGGTGATAGGAATAATATCTATGTAACGTGGTGGAATTTCACTGTAGACATTAATATGTGTGTTAGAAAAAAATATATTTTAGCAAAGATAAAACAGATTTTGAAGAACATATAAGATACAAGGTGGATCGATAATAAAAGCCATTATTTTTTGCTTATCAAGTCATATAGGTACACTATTTCAGCATGACCACAAGAGGGACACAATGACTAGAAAAAACAAACTTCCATTGAAAACTCATGCTGATGCGATTAGTTTTTTATTTGACATGGAAGTATCTCAAAAAATCCTTTGGTTTGCAGTAACATCTGTGGAGAAGGCTGGTGTAATAAAATAAAAAAGACACCATGTTGAGCTGATGTAGGATTACAGTTCAGAGACTGGCCTCATTCTGTGATTTAATAGGCTTCTGGATAGAGGAGCTTAGTATTATAAATAAATACAAGGGAAAAGTAGTAGGTTTTGTTCATATAATATCCATAATACTTATAGCTCTAAAGTACTGGATTACTGTCAGACATGAGGAAATGCAGATATCTTTTCTCCCAGATTGTGATTTTGTTGACAGCAATGTCTTGATGTTAGTACAAGGTTTCCAGACAACTTGTACAAACTCTACATAATCATCAAAACAATTCCCCCCAGAAGGGGTCCATTTCTAATTTTGCTCTTTTTTTTCTTTTCATCATGTTTTAAATTCAATTCCTCCTTCAGTGTCATGATTAGAAGGTGTTTGAGTTTTTGTTTTGGGTTTTTCTCTGGTTGTGGTCTCCAGGTTGTGTTTTTGGATCCCGCTTCTGATCATTGTTTCCCAGGTGGTGCTTAAGTTATTTCCTCGGGTTTAGTTTCTTATAATTCTTGTATTCGGTTCATTATAGTTGTGTTCTGTTGTGTCTGTAAGACGTTCCTTAGGTTTGTGTCCTTGTATTATTGTTTAGTTCCAGCCATGTTTTGGGTTCACTCCTGCCACAGTTAGCTAATCAGTTTCATTCGGTCCACCTGCACCATGCCAATCAGTGTCCACATCCTGACATTCATAGTGTTCACTTTATATGTGTTTACTTTTATATTCACCTCAGTGAAAACGATCACCAAGTGCACCGACTCATGAGACCAAAAAAGTCCCCTCCCTCAGAAGCCAGAAAGATAGATGATGTGTGTGTAAGCTAAAGTAGATTGAGCTCACACTACATGCATTGCACTGGACTGACTATAATAATTGAAGATGGTCCATGCAGAATGTACTTTACTTATTTTATGAGTGCCAAAAATAAACAGAAACCATCAGATAGAAAACTTTAAACAGGAAAATAAATAGATTAACACCAGTGAAAGTTCTGCAGCCGAATATTGTCATTGTCACTGTTTGCTTCCTATTTGCCATCCTCCACAGTGTCTGTCATGGCAATTGTGTGAACCAAACACATAAACTCCTTGCAACTCAAATGTAACTTAAATGCTTCAGAATCTACATCAAATTCTATAAAAGTGTTTATTAATGGCCGCTGATTATTGTGCCTCTTGTGATGTCATCAACCCAAATACATACAATCCAGAATAAGCTGTTTTCTTTCTTCAATGCACTGTTTTTACTATGTGAAATTCTTCATTCAAAATCCTTACTTTATTAAGTGGCTGTGTTTTTTACTGTCAGCGTAAAATGTAATGTGTTAATGGAAAAAAGAGCAATGGTGGGTATCTTGAAAGCAAATAGTAGACTGTCAGTGACCAGAGACTAATTTGCTGCCAACGACTGTAATGAGGATTGTTGCTCTTGAGAGGACTGAGATAAAAAAAAAATAGATCAAATTAATGAGCAGATTGAAATGTTTTGATGTTCTACTCTCTGACATGTATTTCCAGCCTGCTGGACAGAGTAATGTGCAAAGACAGCAATCATTCAGAACAGCAATTTTAAAGCTTTCTCTCACCTTGATGGGGAAATAATCCCGCATGTGCTGCCAGAGTTTGAGGCCACACAAAAAATCAATTCTGCGGCCTCCACGTGCAGGGGTGTCATAGTCGTAGTACCACCAGATGGCGTACAGCACACTGATCAGCCAGAAGCGAGTGAAGAGTAGGTAAAAGAACAAGATAATGCAAGTGGGTGCTGAGGAGGAACAGAATGTACATGATGAACAGCAGTAATACAAGAGACAAGTACTTGTCCTTTCTGATCTGGAAAAATTAATGCCAGATTTAGCTGGAGAAATTTGATTGAGCAATAGTCATTCCTGATATTACATCATTGCAAAAAATAAGTTTCAGACAACTGTGCTTCGTTTTTGACTGTGATCACCTAATTATCAGTTGTATCATGACCTGACTAGACCAAGTGAATCAGATATGTACTGCAAAGAAAGAGTCTGCCTGATGCTTTTCTCACTGAGTGCTCACCCTCTATATTATCCAAAGATGGACTGAATCTGAAGGTCATAGGCAACTATTCAAATCAATTTTAACAGTCCACGTTGGTTTTAAATCCGTTCAATCATAAATCTCCAACAAATGTTTAAAAACCCAGTTCAAAATTTCTATAAAAATAGGTGTAAGTTATTGAAAAAAAAAAAAAAAAAACAGAAGACATCTGCAGAGCTAACAGCCAGTAGTATTAGTTTTCCTGCACACATAACATTATGAATATAGACTACAAAGTTTAGTTTGGGTCTAATGTCACCAGAGCACCTCTGTCCAAATGTTTGCTCTGTCCCCTGCATGGTAAGTGGCAAATTATAAAATTTATGGCTTTAATTTTGCACCTATATCACAAAGGGCAGATTTGTAGAGTGCACGACTAATGATAATACTGTCAACACATTCTCCCTGAATGGTGGATCTCAGCAGCTCCTCTAGAGCTCCCATGGGCCTCTTGGCTGTTTATTTGGTTAATTGTGTCCCCATCAGTCTACTAGTTTAGTCAGACACCTATGTGAGTTCGCAGCTATTCCATATCATCCCAATAAAACCCACTGAAGTTTTTGGTTGTAACATGACAATATGTGAAAACGTTTAAGGGTTAGGAAAACTTTTGCCAAGCGCTGCATGTGTTTTAAATGCTTTTGAAGTCGTATGTGATTGTCAGTGGTGAAGAAAACGTAATAGCTTTTATATTTACTTCATCTAAGTAGTGAACCCCTACAAACTGATTACATTGGAAGCTTAATTCATGATTTTACTGTAGCATCCATTTCTTTTGTACCTCAGTGTTCTTGCTTTTACATGGCAATGCTTTAATACTCTGCCAGGAAAAATAAAGGCATAAATCTGATAAAAAAAATAACTGTTAAGTTAATCTTTAATAAATTTATTGTTGGGTTTTATCAATAGGCTACAAGCTGAAACAGACCGAGTTAACAGCAGCCTCTCCCCCACCTCCTTCCACCAACCACGATTATGTGCAGCACCAGGAGTAAATAAAAAAAATTAAAAATTGTTTAAAGGTTTGAAAGTTTTTGCAAATGTCTTTAGTGGAAAAGGCTGTAGATAAATAAATTTATTTAAAGTTTTAGTGATATGAATGAAACTTGATTTGAAAAGTGGAAAAACATACATTTCAGGGCTGTAGGTATTTGCCATGCAAAAGAGAACTATTAGTAAAATGACAAAAGGTCAGAGGTAAACTGATTCATTAATTGCCGACTGATTTGAATCAGTAACCATGTGGTGCAACAGTATCATATACAAACATGCTAAATATTATGCATGTAAGCCTGAAAACCAGCTCACTTCTCACCCTCGTCCATAACTTCAAACCATTTGACATCGTCATGCACTCATATTTACGTTTGTGTTGATATCAGGAATTGAACCAACATTTTAACATGTTAACTCTGAACTCACCCAGACCCAGGAAGGAGAAGACCCACTGCACCACTGCAGCAGTCTGCAGCCTCCTTTGGAGGGGAACGTCCACAGGTGCAAAATCAATTTTCATTTTTCTATGAAAGAAGACAGACGAAGCGATGTGCTGCTGCTGAGTCCAAGAAGGACAGCGAGGGAAGGGAAGTCCAAAGTCTGTCCTTCTCACCTTTCCACCATCGCCTCCTATTGACTTATCTTGACTCAATGCACTGTTTGATTACTCAGAACACATAAGCTACATCTGACCTTTGACCCAGAAGGCTGATGACTAAATGCATAGCCTTCAGACTCAAACCCATAAATCAGTGAGACAAAGGGATCTAAAACAGCTTTTTAGATATGAAAATAAAAGAATTATCTTTTTTTATTCTGATTTCACCATGATTAACTCCCTGCACAGACATTAAAGACAGTCCATGTTATATAAGATTATGCAAAACGTTGCTCTGTATGATTGTGGGTGAGCAATAACATAAAAGTCTCAGTGTAAGAGTGATAAAGGTGATTTTGGAGAGGGCTAACACATTTATTAAATATTACTACAATCTTGTTAGAAGGTAAAGAAATCAGTTTTTAGGTGGTCAGTGTTAAGAAAATATTTGAGATGATAGTGAGATGATATTGGATTTATTACATATCACAGCTAGATGGACCATCTTCATGCTTCATTGGTTGTCTCTCTATTCAATTTTTCTATTTAAGTTAGCTCTCATTATGTTGAATTCTCAATTGATCACATAATGTTTAGCAAAATTCTGCTGATGTAGCAAAAAAATAAGAGTAAAATAAGTGCTTACAGTTGGAGATGAAGCTGTCAGAAAACACCTAAAACCCAGTTTTAGTCTGTTATGTGTTTGACAAACTGAAGGCCAGTGTGAAACAAAATGAACTCCATTACAGGTGGTATTATTCATGTATTCCCGTTTGTTGTCAGTTTGCCAATAAAGCATGGTTTGTGTCACAAATAAAGCTGTTCATAAACCAGTAACCTTCAGCACTGCAGCAGAGGCTTTTTAACACCATTTGACATAAACAGTCTCACACTATTCACCATGTAGAACTCACTTTTATATTAATTAAATATATATCAAAGATCACTGTAAAAAAATTATTATACAATAGTTTGTGGTGGCATTGGCCTTGTAATGTTTATGTGACAACCCCACAGCCGTCACATTTTGTCTCAGTGTAATCACAAACTCTAATGCATGTTATCAGGATTTTATATGATAGACCAACGCAAAGTAGTGCATCATTGTGAAGTGGAAGGAAAATAAAATATGGTTTTCAAAATGTCATATTAAGCAAGACGTGCGTACATTAATAAATGGAGGTGCAGGGCTGTGCTTTATCAGTTTCATTTTAACAACCGGACATTCATCCCTGCCAAAATAAACAACAACAATAATAGATTTTGTAGATCGACATGTTGAAATGAGTCTGATTACTTCATTTACACAATAGACTGCAATAAATCTGTGTATATCCATCGAGATTAAGCTGTACCGCATTGACGGGTGCGTCAAATGCGCTGTGTGCGCCAAGGCTTGTGTTGTATTTCAGAATTGGTGCATTGAGTCGAACATTTGTACCAACCGCGTTTCAATTTAAATACGAGAATTGGTGTGCTTTTATTTAAAACATTTTTGATTTCTTATATTTTCATTTGTTTTTATTTAATAAAAGCCACTGTGTGCTTTAACAAGGAGGTCATCACAGCGTTCCTGTTTTTGCTTAAAAGGAAGTAAAACTGTCCAGCTTGACGTTTACTTTCCTTCTCGGTTCCCGTCCGTGTTTCTGGGATGCTGAGCAGGCGGGCGGGGTCGATTTTCCTTGCAGTGCCCTGTTGTGGCAGGACGAACGGAGCAGACACGGGAGGAGGCAGAGCACGGTTCAATTTTTAACATCTTCTTTTTGATCTCCAGCATTCTGCAAATACAATGGGATCCCTATATATTTGGTGTTAACGTCAAAAGCGTCGGAGCCTTCTCATACGGACATCTAGGTTTTCTCACATCAGTATACCGGATTTTTTCTGTCGTGTCAGCCCGGTAGAAAATAGTGTTTTTGGTTCTTTAGTGGAACTCCAAATCCCACAGTATGGCGTGGCCGTGCATCAGCAGGGCGTGCTGCATGGCCCGCTTCTGGAGCCAGCTGGACAAGGCGGACATTGCAGTGCCTTTGGTCTTCACCAAGTACACGGACGTTTCGGAAATGCAGCACATCCAGCTGCAGCCGCCGCTCCATCCTCCCCAGGCCCGGGTCGCCATAGAAACGCAGCCGTTGCGTGCGGAAACCCGCACCGCGAAAACGACGCGCGGGCCGCGCAGGTGCGTCTCAGAGGAGCGCGTGTGCAGCTCGGTCATGCGCGAGGACTTCAAGCACTGGAAGGTGCGACCGGAACCGAGCTGCAAACCCAAGAACCGGTACCAGGAGCCGGAGACGCCGTTCAACAGCGAGACCCAGTACCAGAAGGACTTCAAGCCCTGGCCCATCCCGAAAAGGTACGACCACCCCTGGATACCCAAACCCCCACCGGGCGAGGACCAACGACCCAGGCACGTGAAAAAGCATGTAGCGCTGGATGCGGAATGCGGCGTGGAGAAAGGCGCCATTGCCGACAAGGTGCAGGAGAAGGACCTGCTGCAGGGGAAGGAGAGGAAAAAGCGGTCCAGTAAGCAGGAGGGGGAGACAAAGGTGGTCCTGAAGGTGGAAGGAGAGGGCAGGGGGAGGGCGGAAGTGGATGCCCTGAACCGACAGATCAAAGAGGAGATCACAGCGGGCAGCTCCTACAAGTAAGTTTCTTACACTGCCTGACTCTCATTAAGGTGTAAGGATCTAAGTGGATTGTCAGGGGGTCTAAACTGGTACTGGACAGTGAAATCTGATTTGTATTAGCAAAAACAATGCTAATAAAAACATGGACATTAACGGCTTATAATTCACTTTATTTATTGCCAGGCAGTTTGGCAGATTAAAAACGACTGTACTTTATTGCATTAATAATAGACGTTATAGTCAGCTTTAAGTCTTGATATGAATGGATCACAGAAGTAGCTTCACAAATGTTAACATTAACCATTTAATTGTCAGGATTATGCCATTATGGGAAAAATACATAAAGGCTAAATTTTCTACCATGATTGATTTTTAAAACCTTTAGTTGAATATTTGATTTTTATTTTGGTTTTTCCACCTTGAAGTCAGCATTCAGATATGCTAATGACGAACAGTCTGCCCTTAAAGGTCCCTGCATCCTTTTACCACAGTAATAAGAATAGTATTATTAATAATAGTAGTAGTAGTATTTACTAGCAAAAAGGGGATAAAAAGTAACAGAACAAGAACAGAATAAATACACAAAACAAATGTGAAGGGAAGATGTTCAACCTGCTGTTGAACTCAGATAATAGCATAAAAGGTTTTGATAAGTAATAATAGTTGGTAATTACACATCTTGTTTTGGTCAATCGACTGTAATCTGAGCAGACAAGTTTAACATACTCTGTATCCTTTGACCAGATAAACTGCTTGGGGTTCCTAAGGAAGAAACTCTGCAGTCTTTGTCAGTACAGGATTTACCTAAACTCAGAAATCTGCTAGTTGTTTTACAAACTAGTCCTTTCACACTGTGTATGAGTGCACGAAATGACAATCAGCATCAGGTTTCACCACTGAATGTAATTAGATTTAATGGAAACAGTTGCATGACGCTGCCAATGTTTAGGTCCACGAGGCTAATCTCCATTCTATTGTGCAATGATGGAGACGGATGGATGGATGAACATCAAGTCACGTGTGTTATTGCTGTATGCAGGCCTGCTGTGTCTCTTTGCTTCATTTTGATAGACTGGATGTATGTGTATGTGAGCCTGAGAGACTGCATGATGTTTCGATTGAGGTTTCTATGTTTTTGTTCTTTTATGACTGGTAAAATTAACCAGTGCTATGTATAGGCTGAAATGTTGGCTCAGTGCTGTAACTGAGCAGTCTTTGGTGGGAAGTGTGACTCTGTTGGCGAAGGCAAACGGCACCGTGTTAGTTCAGCAGCAGAGTCCTCCAGCTGTTTGGTGCCTGTGTTGTTTAGCAGTCAGCAGGGAGTGACACAAGCTCTCTCCATCTAAAGCACAGGGCATTAAAAAGGGCTGGACCGTGACAAGCAGAAGCCCAGTCAACTCTGTTTTCATCTGCTTGCGGAGATTCTAAGCAGCTCATGTAACTGGTGGTGTACACATGGTTACAGAGCACAGAAACACAACTGCCAAAGGAAACTGGGCTTATAGTTCTTGAACAAGAGGTTGAAGTCAACACAATATTAAGAACAATGTTCTGACTTCACGGTTTTGCTAATATGTCATAAAAGGATCGGTTGGACTAAACCTTCCATCATTAGAGTTGTTAAGCTTGACCATTATATGGGAAAGATGCAAATATAACACTGCAGCAATCATGATTTTCCTTAGCAAGGCATAGCATTATCGAGGTAATAGAATGTTACATTGATTTCATAGCAGATATGACTTATTCTGCTTATTTTCAACTGCAAAACTGTGTTCTCTATGTTTCATTTGTCAAACTTGTGGACAACCTGAATTTCTTGGAGGCTTGGCTGTGTTTGTAGAACTATTGGCAGACATAATGGAGGTTTTATTGCTTAATGAGGATGTGGCTGAGATCTCTTCTAATACTTAGCCCATCAGTGATGGGTGAAGAACAAAACTAAAGAATGAAGTCATTTTGAATATTGTAAGGACAATTCCCATGGGCTGCATGACTGACATGCTAATCCAGCCTTCAAGAGCTTATTTAGCTTATTTAACTGCGTCAAAATTAAAGACTGCAAAGTCTCACAGACGTGTCTGGGCCCGTATTCACTAACACACATTCTTAGAAAACGCTTAGAAATTCTCAAATTCTAAGATTTTTCTTTGAATTTTCCCTCGGTAAGATAAACGTTATTCGCAAAGCAAAGAAAAGAGAGATATTCTCTGAACAATGAACAGTGATTTAATAAAACACGACTGGCTGGACTGAGCTGGGATCCACCTGTCTAAATAGTCAAGTAAATGAGCACATAAACTTCTATAACAATCATACAATTATTAATATAGAGATAAGATTCACCTTATCATTCCCCTAGGGGAAAATAAATAGTTTGATCACCAGAACAGGTTAAAGTTGCATCTCTAGGAAGGTAATATTAGGAAGGATAAATAAATAAATAGAAACAATAATGAATAACCATCAATAAAAAGCGAACAAAATTACAAACAATATAGTTCAGAATTATTTTAATATTTACAGAATGTAAAATGCTTTCAAAGTAAAAATTTGCCAAAAATTGGAGAAAAAAAAACTCTAAAAGTATATACATACATAAATACAAACTCTAGACAAGATACAGTACAATAATCTAAACTCTATATAAATAGAAGGAAGATGTAAATGAGGTGAAGAAGTATTTGCTGTATTATACATGATGATGTCAGCAGTCTAAGCCTAAATGGTCATCTACAACGCCCATCTGGCTGTAGAGAAGTTCTCTGGTGTGCTGCTGTCTCCTTTCTAGCTTCTGATTGCAGCAGGTACCAGAGCTGCTCAAATTCCAGGCTGGTGCTGAAAGCAGAGGGAACGATGCATCGATCTGCTGGGAACGCCTGAATCCAGTCTAAATTCCATCATTGGTTAATTCCTCTCCATTGATCACTAGGAGCGCTTTTTTTTTTTTATGTTGTTTCTTTTAACAATCAATCACAGCTCTTAGAAGACAGCGTCACACCAATGCTTTCTGTAATGGATCATGTTGGATTAGAAAGTGTTAGAAGTATACTGGAACTCTCACACTTGATGTTATGCTGTTTACTTACTATACAATGACCTTATGTTTGCGGTTTGTAGTGCTGTCTTGTAGTGATCTTTTCTAATCGCGCTAATGGTAATATAAGAAAGAATTTAAAATTCATTACCATAGTTGTTTTGGAAAAAATTGTGAAATCTTGATTGACTGCAGAGTTGTGTAACACCTACTGCTCTCTCTCAAATGCAACATGACTGTTATAAACAAGTAAGGATCACTAAAGGCAGAAAGGCTCCAGTAAAATATAAATGAATGAACAATCTAAGATTTAATAGAAAACTTGATTTTTTTTTTTCTCCCAAACATCTGGATAGTGTGATAGATGCCTTTATCTGGTAATATGGTGCAGTTCTGCACTTGTGAGGTGTAAAGATCAAAATACAATAAGTTAGCAAGATATTTATCTCACGATAGATATCTATCTATATAGATATCCACACACACACATAGTAATTCCTTTAATTTAAGTTTTATTTGTTTGGACAGCATTTGAAATTTGGGCTGAGAAATAATTTTTTCTATAAACTTAAAAATCTGTGTACATTTTTCAATGTATACAGATAGAA
This sequence comes from Girardinichthys multiradiatus, assembly GCF_021462225.1. Lineage (NCBI taxonomy): Eukaryota > Metazoa > Chordata > Actinopteri > Cyprinodontiformes > Goodeidae > Girardinichthys > Girardinichthys multiradiatus. Next base: position 39,253,521 of record NC_061804.1, on the reverse strand, counting down.
AAAAAAAAAAAAAGTAGCTGGTTTTTATTTAGAATTCTTCTTTAAAAAAAAAATCTGAATCTGCTTAAAACTCGTATCGGCGGGTCAGAGGAATGAGAAACATAATGAGGAAAACAGTCACAAAATCTCTGATCGGTACATCTGTACAAGAACTTCCAAGCATGGACCAAATGGCAGAGAAACAGAAGGAACCAGTGAGGAACAAAGAGAAACAGTAACTATATATATACTGAGGCAGGGGTAGAGAAATGACAGGAAAATCAGAAGAGCTGATCAGAGGGAATGACTTGCAGCTGAGGCAAAGAGAAGGCAGAGCAATCAGAGGAAACGTGGAGCAGCTGAGATAGAAGAAAAGTTCAGAGCAGAGAAGGGGAGAAAAGACAGAAAATCATGAATGGAGCTGGACAAGAAGCCCTAGAGAAAATATCAAAGAGATCTAACAGGAAACAATCTAAATGTAAAGGATCACAAGAAAAATACAAAGAATGAACTTAAAAATAAACCAAAGAATACTGAGCACAAGGAAATGAACTATATGGCAACACCCAAGTGTCAAAAATAACAGAATATGGCAATGCCTATAGAACATAACAAGGAACATGCAGAAAAACATGAACACAAATAAATACCATAACCTAACACGTCAGGATCTTGACACTCCTTGCATGTTCAACAGTGTGTTTTGTCTGAATTGGTACATTTTCATCCCAAAAGCCTTCCATCCAGCCTTCTAACTCCATTATGTTTTAAATGTCATTTATGCACAGCAATTAATCAGGAGGCAAAGCTGCTGTTGGAGCCTTTGTTCGTGTTTTTTTTCTGCTGTCTAATCTGTTTTAGGACAAAAGCTATTCTTCATCCTGTCAGCCTCACAAGCATTTTAATGTCAGTAAAAAAAAAAAAACGTTTCAAAAGCAGAGTGATTGAACTTTCTATCAAGGAAATAAATGTGCAATAAACAGGACAGTCTGGCAGGTTCAAGGAGTTCAGACTGAAAAAGTTTGACACATTTCTCTGAACAGGAAAATCTCAGAAGCTTCCTGGTTCAGTTTTCTTCCTCAGGGGGAAACATAAAACCCCAAATCCCTCACACATAATGTCAGATAAACTCAGAATGACTGCTGTTTATGTCATATTTACAGAAGAGATGTATTTACTTCAGGTGCATTTACAGTGATCTGTTTTGAGCTTTGAGCATTAACAGTGAAGGGAACATCTCATGTTTTGTCCCATTTTTGAGGGAGGAACAAAGAACAAGCTTTGGGAGTGGTTTCTGTTTCTTGTAAATACCAGTGTTCTGTTGTTGCCTTAGTTCAGAACATTCTCTGGAAAAGCTGGCTGTCTTATGTAACTGCTCTAATCTGGTTTTATCATATCTGCTTATACAAATTTGACAGAGAAATGCATTAATCCCTAAATGTTGAATGAACCTTTTTAACCCTGATGAAACACGACCAATTTCTTCAAATAGAATTTGTCAATAGTGTTTCAGTAAGTTTCATTTTAAATAAGTAAGCATGCACTGAAATGTTTCCTTATAGCTATAAAACTTGCAAAGCTTGGAAAGCTCCTGAAGCTATTAGGCATCATAGGGAAAAAGGAGGGAACTGCTGAGCAGAAGCTAGCAGCTGCACCAGCTGACACCACAAGAATGGCTGCGTGGAATCAGAGCTGGACTCCTGTGCACAGGGAGATTGATTGCCTGGATGACTCCAAGTCTGACTGAGGCCAGCCAGTTTATTTGCTGTCAGTGTTAGTGTGGAATTAGAGAGAGAAACACCATGATGGAAATTTGTCTTCACAGCATCAATGGACAGATCGTACAGCTTATGAAGCAAGCTGCATCTGTTATGCACTAACATAACATTACACTGCATGGGGCCATAAATATTGGAGCTGCTTAAAGATCTGAGCAAGAAAACGACGTTGTAGTTTAGTACATAATTACTAAATATAGACCTCAATGAATTTGGGTTGGTTTATTTGTTTATTCTAGAGTGTTGTCTCTAAAATGTTGCTGGATTGAGACCCGTCTTAATTTATAGTAAAGACATAAATTACATCAGGGGTAAAAATGGTGTTTTACAGCATTTAAAATAAACAGAAAACAAAGCTAAAACAACATGGTGTCGTACAAAGTGAGTTTACTTACACTCAAAAGTGTAAGTAAAAACTTTTCATTTTTAACAAATGTAAATCTTACAGGGAGTCAGCAAGAGATTTAATGCTGGACAGATACTGTGTACAGTAGTGTATCATGGTTGAAGTTTTTAACATGCAGCAATGTTGAATCTTCTGAGGATCCTGTCTCTGCAGGATTTCATAAAAAACTCATAAGAGATCCAGAGTAAAGAGTTTGAGTTATAAAGCTTACAAAAGCATGCACTGATTTTTCAGCTTTATTGGCCACGTTATGCATGTGTAAGAAAGCTGTTCAGGACAGTTGTTTACTATATGGATTAAGGCACATATTTTTGTCAAAGATAACTGAGATTTCTGACAGTGGTGCTTAAATCTATTTAGAGGTACTATGTTTCCACGGTCCTCCTGGATCCTGGTAACATGGACATCCTCCTGAATACAGTGCGTTCATCAATTACTTTAGCTTCACCTCCATAAGCCAGGAGTGTCTTTCTTAGATGACTTGTTTTTGTTTAAAGTTTTCAGACAAAATAATTTCCCATGATGACACCTAAAGGAAGCATGTATGAGATGAAGAAAACCTTTTCAATAACCACACCCTGGGGCACTCCATGAGTGAGTTTAGTACAGGTGGACAAAACATCAGAAACGTAAATATACTCTGACCACACATCACAAAGAGACACTGACAGCATTTGATACTACTGCAATTGTTCCTCATGCTCTCATTCAGATCTAGAGAATCCCCATTTGCAAGACGTTTCAGTAAATTAAATGAGGTATATATTCCTAAAGTATCCCGTGCATGGTTGCGGGGGAGCTGGTGACTATCTCCAGCAGTCAATGGGCGAGAGGCAGGGTACACCCTGGACTGGTCGCCTGTCCATCACGAGGAAACACAGAGACACACAGGACAGACAACCAGACACACACATACTCACTGCCAGGGGTCATTTCAGAGAAACCAATTAACCTGACAATCATGTTTTGGACTGTGGAAGGAAGCCGGAGTACCCAGAGCACGGGGAGAACACACACAACTCTTTGCAGAAAGACACCGAGGCAGGATTCAAACCCAGGATTCTCTTGCTTTAAGGCAATAGTTACACCAATTGTCAACTCATATAGCTGCTTAAAATGTTTCTTTAAAAAAAAAAATTTACATTATGAAATGGTGTTATACTCATGAAGGTTTAATAAAAATATAGGTGTTATAAAGCTTGAGAACAAATGTGACCTTTTACTTGAGGAATGTTCTCCTTTCTCTGCTATTTGTCAGATGAGACACCACTGTGCTAAAAGTCTTGCCATTTTGGAGTTAGTTTCTGTGACCAAAGGTAGATCAAGGTAACTTCATTGAGCTAAAATAGAAAGGAAAGATGCTGACAGCAGCACCACAGCATGTTCAGTATTTTACAGCTAGGGTTTAAAAATACATCAAACTCATAAGAACAAGATGAGACAAGATTTTAATCATAATTTGAGGGACACTGCAAATTCAGTTTTTTTGTGTGTCAGCCATTGTCTCTTAAACATTTAGCTTAAAAGCTAAAAACATTCGATGCAGTTTAGCTAATCATTACAGGTAACACCAGAAATGTTTCAATATGTTAACATACTAATTGAGATTCTTCTGGAGAGCTGCAAAATCAGTATTAGCCATTGCAGAAATGAAGTGGTTGTGATTCAGAGTTGTACCATGTTGGAATTGATAATATGTTACAACTCAAGTATGAAACTTATTTTAATAGAGACCAGTGCATGTGGACCTCCAAGTAATCAGGATTCTGCTTCGGCCCGCGCCTGTGTTTGCATGTCAGCTGGGTTATAATCTTTGAAGTTCAGATGGTTTTATGCTCTAACCTCATCCCCCTAAGCACTGTTCTGTCAGGTCAAAAAATCTCTTATGGATTATCAAGATACCTCATTTAAATACATGACCCCTAGAGAATGTCACATGTTGGCTGAGGTAATCTAAAATGTCTTGTGCCGAAGGGTTGTACCTTCTTGCACCATCTAATACTTGGTTTAATATTTGACCAAGTTTAAAATGTATGAAGTTTACTTCATGTGCCTAGCAGGAAGAATTCTGATTATCTTCCTGATCAATTTCTCTAAAACAGTCTGTCAAAATGGTAAGAAATATTTAATGGTTAAAGGACTGAATATATAAAGCCCTTTTCTAGTCATACTGACCACTCGAAGTACTTTACACTGAGGCACATTCACCCAATCGTACTCACTAACGCCCACACATTCATACACCGATATGCAGATCGGAAGGAAACATGGGGTTAAATGCCTTGCACAAATACAATACTGAGTAAAAAATCTACAACGACTTGATGCAAGGGTTTTTTTCTTTAATGGAAAATGTGATTTGTGACCAATTCTTACTCTAACCCAAGAACAATAATATAAGAAAATGTTAGATTTACGATTATTGATTAATTAATCTTTATCAATAATTATAATTAAAAATCATAATTTGACAAAATTAATTTCTTAACCAAAATCCTCATTTATGAATCAAGACCAGAGATGTCTTCTGGTGTTGTAATTGTGGCTCAACGCCTTTGATAACTACAACAGTTAAATACTCAGTAATAATTGATAACTATTACCAGAGATGTCACTGTTTAATCGACCATTTCTGCCGAAACGTGTGGAACTTCAACCATATCTTGACTGACGAATCACTCTTGCACAAAATAAACACAAAACGCCTTCTGTTTATCTATGTGAATATTTATTAAATCACAGCCCTGATACACTCGCTCTTCCGATTTAATAATCCTCACCTACTCAAACATGCAAAGTTCTACACAAAAGGGGTAAAATATCTAACTAAACAAAATAAAGCAAATCAACAGTGGGATGGGATCAAACCAGCAGTTATGTCAAAAATGATAATATGACAAAGGGATGTGGTGGTGAGTGGAGGTTGGGGCGCAGCTCAAACTGTAACTCAGTTATACTCAGTCATAAAACCTCCCCCAACTATCACGTTCTGGGTTTGGATCGGACCAAAGTGCAGATAAGAGCTTGGCAGCCGCATGATGAGAGGAAGACTTTTCTTTAATTAAAGGTCTCCAAAACGTAACATAATCCAACAAGTACAAACATGAGTCGAGCCAAAAACTTACATGTGTACATAGTTCTGTAACGTAGCAAAACTGAGCATAAACAAGGGTAGTGAACGAGGAATATTGACGGAGGAACCAGCGGGGAACAAAGAACACAGACCAACTAATATACAGGGAGAAAACAAAGGCAGGTAATCACATGAACTAAGAACAGGTGTGGCAAGGAGGCAAGGAGACATGGAGGCATAAGGGACAGGTGGAACTAATTAACAATAAAGGAAACCATAGACCTAAGAACGGTTAATACAAAAACACAAACCAAGTCCAAGGATGTCATACCATGACATTAACGCTGGGCGAGGTGAGCAGACAAAGGGTTATAAAACTTTTGGCGGCAAGCTAGTAAGCAGTAAGGTTGAAGACAAAGAAAATGGGGAATTTCACCATGAGGTTATTATAACAATCCAGTCTCATAGCGCACCTGCGCTTGCTCTCAGGTGTTCACCAACCCCGCAAAACACACACAAAGCTGGGAGTGCAGCGGCTTCCAGGCATCTAACACGGCACATCAAAGTTTCAATAAAAAGGTTACATGCACATATAATTCAGAACACATTAGATTAAATAGCGAATCTCATCGCACTAAAAGCTCCTGTACCCTGCCCAGACTTTCTAAGAAAGAAATAAAAATAAAGGATGGATTTTACTTTTTACTTGTCGCTGTCTCCCTTCTGAGCGGGGTTGAGAGAGAATGGGGTGGAAGTTGGAAGTTAATGTGCGTCCCCAGTTAACTTCAGGAAAAGCGGTCAATCTTCGTCCTCTGGCCTCCTTGGCGAAAAGGAAAAATATGATCTGACCATCACAGTCGACTAGAACAGAAAACAAGGTGGCGATTCGTCTCCTTGAAACTCCGTGGTTTTTTTTAGTTATGTGTTAAATTCACGTCTTCGATCGGCAAAGTGAAATTTCTGACCTTCTTATTCCAGAAACCTCAGTTATGAATTTTTTGTTGGCCAACAAAGGAGAATAAATGAAATCCACTCAGGACTCTTCTCCAGGTGATGCTTCAGATGTTGGTAACCATGTCACGGTCTCCAGCTGAAGGCAAATGGTGGGTCGTCTCATCCTCTGTTATATAGTTGACGGTGGCCTCAGGGCTGCGACGCCCCTGTCTTATCAGCCGCAGGGGCCGACGGGATCTGTAGGAACGTACTGTCCTGGATACAAAATAGCCGAAAACGCCAGGAGGTCTGTTGGCGTCCAGCAACGTGCAAATGGTCCAATATTCAGCAAACAAGTGGTCCAACAAAAATATAAGGAAAATTATTCCAAACCTTTTTTCTAGTCTTGCTGCCATGAACGACCATTAATTATTTGTATCTAAATAAACCACATAGAGAAACTAGTTGCGTGTGTTTGGAGTAGGACCCAAGTGCAGATAGGAACATTGAATGAACATAGTCAAGATTTAATAAGTAAGAAAAAGTTCAAACTTACAGGGTTGCACAAGGAGAACCCTGAGCATGAAAATAGATAGTAATGGAAAAATAACAAACAGTCTAACAGGAAGTAAAACGGAGAAAAAGGGGAGGTTTCACTTCAGAACAATGAGAATCAGAGAGCATATCTACTGAGGGAGATGTGAAAAATGACATGGGAAGCTAGGGTGTAACTCGGGAGATAGTGTGGAGCAGCTGATGCAGAAGGTAAGCAGGAAGACTGAGGAAAGGAGACTAATTAACACAGCAAAGCTGAACTAGGACACAAGGAAACACTAAACTCAGAGGGAAAGACAAATACTAACCTCAGCTGACTCCTCTCGATGTAAAGGAGCAGCGGCTCTACTCCGATCTCCTCTTGGATAGCTGAGCTCCTCACCCTATCTCTAAGGAAGTGCCCGGCTACCCTACGGAGAAAGCTTATTTTAGTTGCTTGTATCTGGGATCTCGTTCTTTTGGTCATGACCCAAGGTTCATGCCACTAGGTGAGACCAGGAACATAGACCGACCAGTAAATTCAGTCTGTCAATCTCCCTCTCCATTTTCCCTTCACTTGTGAACAAGGCCTCGAGATACTTAAACTTCTCCACTCAAGGCGGGAACTCCCCTTCAACCCAGAGAGGGCAAGCCACCCTTTTCCGATCGAGAACCATGGCCTCGGAAGAGCTGATCCTCATCCCCTGCGCTTCGTACTCAGCTGCGAACTGCCCCAGTGTATGCTTTAGGTCTTGGGTAGAAGGGTCCAGCAGGACCACATCATCTCAAAATGAGAGACGTAATCCACTGGTCCCACAACCAGATCCCCTCGGGCCCTAGGCTACGCCTAGAAATCCTGTCCATGTCAGTGATGGACAGGACCGGTGGCAAAGGGCAGCCCTGCCGGAGTCAAACATGCACCAGGAACAGGTCCTACGTAATACCAGCAATGCAAACCAAACTCCTGCTCCACTTATACAGAGACCAGATGGCCCCTAATAAAGGGCCCCCAACTCAGTACTCCTGGAGCATCCCCCACAGAGCACCACCAGGGAAACAGTTGAATGCCAGGTCCGCAAAACACATGTGGACTGATTGTGCAAACTCCAGTGACCCATTGAGCACCCTTTAGAGGGTGTAGAGCTGGTCCAGTGTTCCACAGCCAGGACAAAAATCACCGTGCTCCTCCTGAAGCCATTGTTCGACTATTGGCTGCATTCTGAGGCTGAGGAGTGTGATCCCTCTGTGGTTGGAACACACCCTCTAGTCCCCCGTCTTGTGACTGACATGCCACAACAGCCGCACAACATCCAGAGAATCCACCCCTAAAGCCTTGCCACCACCAAGCTTTTTGACCACCTTGGTGACTTCAGCCTGGGTGATGAACGAGTTCAACTCCAAGTCCCCAGTCTCTGCTTTCAGCGAAGTCTTCACGGTAGGATGAGGAGATCCTCGAAGTTCTCCTTCCACTGCCTGATAATGTCCCCCGTGGAGGACAGCAGTTCCCCACCACCACTGCACTGCTTCCTTCTCCTGAGGCACCGGACGGTTTCCCAAAATCGTTTTGAGGCCGACCAATAGTCTTTCTCTCACCAAACTCCTCCAAGGCCCGAGTTTTTGCCTCTGCTACCGCTCCAGCCACAGTACACTTGGCCTTACAATGCCCATCGGCTGTGTGAGGAGTTTTAGAAGCTAACCAGAACAGATAGGACTTCAGCTTGACATGCAGCAAGAAATGCGGTTGAAAGTCCAAAGATACATTGACCTCTGGCCTAGGGTGTCCTGGTGCCAAGTGCACTGAAGGACACCCTTATGTTAGAACATGGTGTTCGTTATGGACAAACGATTACTGGCATAGATGTCCAATAAAGCAATGGCGGACAATCAAAAAGCTACAGAGCAGGTTAAAAACTATGTCTGTTTTCATTCCGCAATGTGATAATCCAGATTTCTTACCTAGGATGATGGATAGTAACTTTAAAAATTCTACATGCTACATTCTACAATGTTCTTAAGTGTCTCAATGCAGGGAAAGCATCTCACTTGAAGGAGTTGTGGAAAAAGGAAATTCTTTGTAATATTACTGATGAGGAAAGGAACAATTCTTAGAGAAATGTGGAAATCTAAGTGTTTGCAACAAAGTCAAAGCTACCCAGCTTATGATTCTCAATAGAGCTCATATCTCACTTTATTTATGGCAAAAATGTACATATTTTTCATGTCCACAGTGCTTGAAGTAAAAACTGAGACAGGTGCTCTTAGTGCTTTTGGTCTTGTATTAAAGTGAAACAGTTCTGGCAGATCATCGGACGAGAAATGAAGAAAATTCCCTAAATTGATTTAAATAATAATCCCTTACATTTGTTAATTAGAATAAATGATCCTGATCAGTGATAAATATAAAATAAAACTCAACAGATTGATAACGTTCTGTTAGAAAATGCCTCCTCCTGCACTGGGTAACTGAAAAAGTGTCAAGTGCGGTATAACGGAGGACCCCGGAGTGCAGACGCGCAGGCAGCATGATGGTAAGTGAATAAACTGATTTAATAGATGAAACTTAGGAAGGTGGTGGCAAATACAGGCATGGAAAGGCTTGGCATGAACAGCATGAACTAGCTGAACACAGGTGACATGATCCGAATAAAGTTAATTGACAAAGAGGACAGAACACAATGTGACTGGAGAAAACAGAAATTCAAGGATTCAAACTAATAGAAACATAACTAGAAAAACGTGAAACTAAAGCATAACCAGTTCCAAAAACCTAACTTGACAAAACATGAACTAGAAGACAAAAACTAAAGCATGACCAGGAAAATAAACAGAAGCATGATTCAAAACCTTAACTGTGAGAAACATAAGAGGAAAAACCCGCAAACAAAAACCAAACAACCCCAAATCATAACAAAAAGTTCCTTCCAAGACTCAATAGCAAAAGGTTGTACTTGAACATGTCTCTCTAGATTACCTGAGATCTCGGTTACACCAGAATGATGAACTCCTTGCTAAAACATGGGAACCCTTTTTATCCTGTCTTGGAACTAATATCTCCACAATTCTCACAAGAGCTTTTGTTCTATAATGCTACTATACAGTCTCGATAATGTTCAATACTCGTTATTTATATAATTATATATTTTTAAATATAGTGCTATTTCCTTTACGTTTAGTATCTATATATGTGTAGCTAATAACCGACCTTGTACTTTTTTTGTTTTTATTTGGTTCTATACAACTGATAAAATATAATACATCTATTACTAAAAAACAGATAACTAACCTAAGGGGAATAAACTAGAATACACAGGGAATAGAGAACAGGAAGAAACTAAGCACAAAGGAATAACCAATGCTATATCTTGCTGTATCTTGTTCATGCCTCTGAGGTGTTGCCAACCTTAGATATAATAAAGAAGGGAGCTGATGAACACAAACCAACAAAAACAACTAAAGATCATAACAGCTTTACTTATATTTTAAAACAACAAAATGATGACAGGATTTACATTTTAAACTTAGCATCCTATATTAATGATTAGTTAGTGGTTAGCGGGGCTTCCACCACTGAAACAGTCATTATGCTTATTTTATAGAGAATTTATCTCCTTATTCTACCTGAATTTCACCATCTGGATCTCCCCAATGTGAGACAATAAAGGAGATTTCTATTCTACCTATGAGATTTACAAAAGGCTAGCATCATTTTCATGTCCCACATGTTCCATGACAGACAGAGGTTGAACTCTAAAAATGTCATGCGGACATGTCTCTCATGACATAGAAAAATGCTATGGTGCATTCACTAATCGGGAAAAGATTCTGTTTCTGAATTCCGATCAGGGCTTTACTAATTACTACAAAAGTGTTTAATACTTTCAGTAGGGTAATTCACAACTGACTGATAGATCGTTCTTGAAATAAAAATTTACAAGACGTTATTTCTAAGAACAAAACTGCTGCTATTAAACAGGAAGGTGCAGCTCTCTGGTGCTGAACACAGAGTTTTTAATCTTAGTACCAAGAACCCCCTGATCTCGGAGACACAGCCTGTATTGTTACACAGTCATATGTTGATGAATAGCAGTGATGTTACAGCACAGACCGGTGTTTCACACTGTGAACCCTGCCTGTTCTCACAATATGCCCCTCTTTCACCAACACATGCACATAGTGGTGTCATGTGTTTGTGTTGCACTCCTGGCGATGATTGTCGTTGTATAACATTTCTCTGCATCAAGGCTTCTTGGCTCACTCGAGCATTCAAAATGGACTTCTGTCCTTTTATATAATGCATGATTTTCACCCTCTGTTCTGCAGCGTTATTTCTGCACTCAGCAGCCATGGCATTGTTAGCAGCCTTTGTACTGCAGTTTTCACAGAAAGAGAGAGTCAGCGCTGACCATACATTATGAGCTAACTTTATTTTTAGATAAATGAAATAAGAGGGTCATGGTTAATGGGTTCTCGTTGTATATTTATTTTCTTCTTCTGCTATTTGAACTTAATTTTCTGTCTCCTCTCTGTATTTCTTGTTTTATTTTGAAACAATTCCTTCTGGATGCACGTTGTTGAATGTCTGCTTCCCTATTCTCCTGTGTCAAAAAATGGGGATTAGCGGCTTGGTAAAACAACGTTGGTTTTCAGGTCTTTAGAAGTCAATTTTGATCTTTTAGGGATTTTTGATGAAAATGTACCTATGTTGTGAACCTACCCAGCTGGGTTAGATTTCTGGATTAGAGGTCACTTTTGTAAAGAAAACTTGTCTTTTTAAAAGCCTCGGACACCTTTTATGCTTCCTCTGATGTTTTGCTTTTTAACTTCTCACTCATGCAGAATAGTCTAAATACAACTCTAAACAAGATACAGTACAATAATCTAAACTCTATATAAATAGAAGGAAGATGTAAATGAGGTGAAGAAGTATTTGCTGTATTATACATGATGATGTCAGCAGTCTAAGCCTAAATGGTCATCTACAACGCCCATCTGGCTGTAGAGAAGTTCTCTGGTGTGCTGCTGTCTCCTTTCTAGCTTCTGATTGCAGCAGGTACCAGAGCTGCTCAAATTCCAGGCTGGTGCTGAAAGCAGAGGGAACGATGCATCGATCTGCTGGGAACGCCTTTGTTTGCGCCGTGATTCCAGGACCAAACCTATCTTTCAACACTTGTCTCTTCTCCTCCACCAGCAGGCTCTGCTCCTCTGTCCAGTTTGGTTTTCTCCAAATGTTTTTCTCCATTTAGTTTGGGTCATTTTACTAAACTAAACCTCATTATAGAAGAAGGAGATCACAGTAAAATGCTGAATTTTAATATTAATATGAAATAGATGCAGTATGAAAATGACCAGCATGGCGAGTAAACATAATAATAAGCAAATGAAAATAATGATGAGCATGTAAATAAGCTATGTTCAAACATGTTGATGCTGTGTGACAATTCATTTATTGTGCTTAGTTTTATCATCATGATTTACAGATTTCTGAATCCAGTTTAAATTCTATCATCGGTTAATTTCTCTACGTTGATTACTAGGAGTGTTTTTTTGTTTTTTTTCTTTATATATTTATTTTTTGCAACAACCAATCACAGCTCTTCGAAGACAGCGTCACACCTAGCAACGGGGTCAACCACACCTCCTCACTAAGATAGATATTTCTGCCGTCTCCTCACTCAGAGTCGTTCTCAGAAGTGAATCACTCTTAAGCTACGAGTCCTTGCGAGGCTAAGATAGGAGCTCTCTGAGGACTCTGAGAATCTTTGTGAATACGGGCCCAGATCTTTAAAGTGATTTATCGGGGCTTGGTTATTTATGGTCTGTTCCGTATGGTGAGTCACCAGCCAGTTTCTGGCATCTCCATTGTTTTCTTTCCACTTTGCTAAGAGTGGAAAGAAAAGTGCCAAACAAGGCAAACGTGATTTTAATGATCCCTTTTTCTTGTTTTTCCATACAGAACTGAGTTTAAGGAGTACAAAGATGTGAAGCCAGTAAAGATGATTCGGGCAAAGTCTCAGTACCTGCCTCCAGATGAAAAGACAAGCTTAGAGACCAGCTACAGCGCCAACTTTAAGGGACAAGCTCCAGTCCAGGCCACTGACAACAAGGCCCAGGAAAGGAGGAGGATACGCAGTTTGTACAGCGAGCCCTACATAGATCCCAGCAAACAGGTGAGAACGCTTCTGTCTATTTTTGTTGTGTGGTTCTGAATCGGTCTAGAAAAACCAAAAGTGATTTATAATAAACACTTTGAGGTTTTCCTATCTCACCTGCACATTTAGCTGATTTTGTTGTAGATCTGTCCAGATAAAAAACTAACATCAGAGATGAAGAAGAAAATCTTTCTGCTATACAGTGCCTTGCAAAAGAATTGATACTCTTTAATCCTTTTCACATTTTATCACAGTAAACCCACAAACTTTAGTGTGTTTTATTGGAATTTTATGTGATAGACCTACATAATCAAATGGACACATGGTTATCTATATTTTATACAAACAAATTGCCCTTTTTGCAACAATTACACTTGTATTCAGCCCCTGTACTCGGATTCCCCTAAATACAATACAGTGCAACCAGTTCTCTTCAGAAGTCACCTAGTGAGTAAACAGAGTCCATCTTTGAGTAATTTAATCTCAGCATACCTTTTTCTGGCCTCAGAGGTTTGTTAGAGAACAAACAGCATGATGAAGACCAAGCAGACAGGTCAGAGAGAAAGATGTGGAGAATTTTAGGTTTGAAAACATCCTAACTCAGGGAGCAATCCATGCTCTAAACATGGAGAGAATACGGTACAACTGTAAACCTACCAAGATATAACTGTCCATCTAAATGGACAGACTGGGCAAGCAGAGTATTAACTAGAGAAGCTTTAATGATGCCCATGGTAACTGTGGGGGAGCTGCAGAGATCCACAGCTCAGGTGGGAGAATCTGTTAAAAGGACAACTATGAGTTGTGCCCTCCACAAGTCTGGCTGTTATAAAAGTTGGAAGAAGAAAGCCATTGTTGAAAGGAATCCAAAGGAAATCCAGCTCAAAGATTGCCAGAAGCTATGTAGGAAACACAACAAAGTGAAAAACAGGAGACCAAAGTTGAACATTTTGGACAACATGATTATTTGAGCTTGAATCTGAACTTGAGGTGCTTTGCTAAGAAGAATAGCCAAAAACTCAAATAACCTGATGAAAAAGGTGTAAAAAAAAAGACTCCAGTCAGACTGACAGGACAACCACCTTTTTTTCAGAAGGAGGATTGCTTTTTGACTTTCAATGTACTGACTTCATTCTAGGATCACATAAAATCCCAATAAAATGAAGTTTTGCTTAAAATGTGACAAAACTAAGCAGTTCAAAGGGTACTAACACCTTTTTCAATGCACTGTGTATGCCTTTGTTGTGTTGAGACTGTTTTCTGGAAATATTAAACATGACTGAGGGTATTTCAGCTCAGCAATCACTTCTTTGCTGTCTGACATCCTCAGGTTGGCAGGTATAGTGTCCCGCGCTCTAAACCTAAAAAGTCTGGAGCCCCCGCAGCAGGCCAGGGTAAACCAGTGAGGAAAGCCAAAGATAAGCAAAGCGCCACACTGAAGGGCTTCAAGAAGACGACCTCGGAGAACCAGCCAGAGAACCGGCCGGCAGTTGGGGACAAGGAGAAAAGTAAAGAGATCAACAACAAACTGGCTGAGGCAAAAGAGTAAAAATCATTTAGCTCTACTTCTCCTTTTCTTTTTTTTGTGGGAAACCAACACAGGCTGCAAAATTGGTCCCAAGCTCTGGTCTTTGTTTTCATCTTTCTCTAGCTTCTCTACTTCTTCTTTGCTTCATTCTTCTTTTCTGTCATCTCACTACCTCCTAGCTACATTTATACTTGAGTAACATGTCAGGGTGTGAACATGACATGCCATTGCACTTCCTGTCTCACTCTGTACTAGATCATTATAGTAACGGGTGGGCAGAAGCATCCTCTTTCCTGTCTCCGCCATTTGATGCTACCCACCTCCCCCACTCTGCTCGCCTCCATCTCCAGGTTGCCATGGCTACTTGGCTGCCTAGCCAACCAATGGATGACTCTTGTTGCATGGGCCCATTTACAAGCACGTCTGAAGGGTTGGCTTTGATCAGCTGAGCAGACTGCTTTGTAGAGTTTATCAAGGATTTGTCTTTCTTCCCTTCTTTTTATTATTTTGAAAGAAAAGGTGACTCATATTGGCTCTTTTGTATGAAATCTATAAAGAAAAACAGCAAACTGGGAAATCTTTGATAAATGTCCTGCTTAGTTATTCATGATGTGTGCGTGATCCACAGCTTGTTCTGTACTTGCTCTGTTTGCTTTTCTATCAACTTAAAAGTCTGTGTTTGGCAGTATCACCATCAATGCTTTGGTAAAAGTGATTTCTGTTCCAGTGTTTTATTGTGAACTCTGTTCAATGATAGTAAATGCCTTTAATTTTTCTAAGGATCCTGTCGCCCATTCAGCGTCTGCTCCTTTCATGTAAAGCTCATTCATACCATGGTATGTTTTAACAGCCAGTTTGTTTCCAAAGTTACGGTTGGGTTACATCAAATGGATTATGCATTAAAGTGCAGTCCTTTAGAGAGCAGAGGAGGACTCCCTATGAGTTACATAATGTTGTGATGCAGACGTAACGGTTTTAAACCTCAGTACTACCATTTCTCATAATGAGGGTAGGAAGGCATTCCGAGGAGCTCAGAACTGTTCGTGTTAAGTGGTGTTTTTGTTTTCTGCCTGCCAAGCACACAACGCTCACAGCTGTCAGCCTGACTGGTCATAATTCCATAAATAAACACTGTCTTTACTAGCAAGGCTGATCCGTGTGTGAAAACACACACCTCACCATGGCACACTGATCTGTGTTTGAATTCGTGAACAGTTCAGCGTATATCATAGAGTATGCTAATGTTGTATTCATACACAAACCTAAAGGGGTACAGTGGTCAGTTTGTCTTTGTTTCTTTTTCTCTGTCTCTGGATCAATGTTTAATTTGTTTTGCTCAGATATTAGGGACAGAAAGTTGTTGTTTAAAACCCTACATGTAAAATTGTTTCCATTTTTACCCCAGATTTACCAAAACAGAGGTAAAGTACCACAGCATTCTTCTCAACCATGTTAATTACATTTAGTCTTTCAGCTATTTTCCAAACTATTTATTCTGGTGTGACTCTTCTGAAGCTACTACTTTTACTAACATTAAAATGTAGCTTCTTAGAAAATATATTCATTGGCCTTTAAAACATGTTACATTATGAATTAGCATTAAAGATAACATTAAAGATAACTTTAAAGATAGGAAACACTTTGTGGCCTGGCACTCAAATTAGTAAAATAATTTGCTGTATTCTCACAAAGGTATAATTTCTAATTAAATCTGTTCTCATTAAATTCTTCTTTGTGGTACAATCAGAAATCATGTGCTCTTACAACAGCTTGTTACTAGGCAGAAGGCAAGACAAAATAAATATCATGCCTCTTTTCCAATAACTCGTTTTAGGCGGCACGGCTCCACTCAGTCTTACTCTTCTCGGTACGGTATGGAGTTGTGTTTCCACTGACCCACTGACGGCCGAAGCTATGGCGGCTGAAGCTCCGCCTCCAGCCATCAGTGTAGTGGGCTGTGTCGCTAATAACATTAATGTGTTTGTATTGTATGTGCAAGAATGTCTTATATATGTTTTTTCATGTATAAAATGATCTACTGGGATAATCATCTGGACCACAGCCCAGCCAGAACTTGTAGGCTCAGGAGTTCTGATGTGAGGGCGTGTGGCAGGAGAAACAGAGAGGAGAGACGCTGCTGGACTGGTGAAGCTCCGAAGTTTGCCTGAAGAAGTTTATTTTAGGCTTCATGGGGAAGTTTTGGTCTTTAAAAAAAAACTTTAAAGTGCAAAACTGCAGACTTTTGACCATGGTAAGGTTAGTTTTAGGTTGGATATTGATGCTCCGCGGATTCACCAGGGTCTTCCTCCTCTTTGATTCGACACTAGCAGTCTGATTATGGGCAGCTGCTCTCTGCCTCCTCCTTCCTCCTGCAGATGCTGATTCGCTTAAGGACCGTCAATACATTTCCGAACCAAACACACTGTTTCGTGGTGATCAGCTGGTTTAGGATGTTATTAAAAACAGCGCCTCGGAGTCCGAGGCCATGGTACGCGACCGGAAAAGGGTGGCTTGTCCTCTTCAGGTTGGAGGGGAGTTCCTGCCTCAAGTGGAGGAGTTTAAGTATCTCGGGGTCTTGTTCACAAGTGAGGGAAGAATGGAGCGGGAGATCGACAGACGGATTGGTGCGGCTGCCACAGTAATGGGGGCGCTGTGCCGGTCCGTTGTGGTGAAGAGAAAGTTGAGCCGAAAAGCAAAGCTCTCAATTTACTGGTCGGTCTACGTTCCTACCCTCACTTATGGCCATGAACTTTGGGTCATGACCGAAAGAACGAGATCCTGAATACAAGCGGATGAAATGAGCGTCCTCCGTAGGGTGGCCGGGCACTCCCTTAGAGATAGGGTGAGGAGCTCGGCCATCCGGGAGGGGCTCGGAGTAGAGCCGCTGCTTCTCCACATCGAGAGGAGCCAGTTGAGGTGGCTCGGGCATCTATACCGGATGCCTCCTGGACGCCTTCCTCGGGAGGTGTTCCAGGCACGTCCCACCAGGAGGAGGCCAAGGGGACGGCCCAGGACACGCTGGAGGGACTATGTCTCTCGGCTGGCCTGGGAACACCTTGGGCTCCCCCTGGAGGAACTGGAGGAGGTGTCTGGAGAAAGGGACGTCTGGGCGTCTGTTGAGTCTGCTGCCCCCGCGACCCGGTGCCGGATAAGCGGAAGACGACAAGTACGAGTAAATACAGCGCTCCGCCTGCGTGTAATTCAGAAAGCTGATTTGTCCTTTTTCTTTTCTTTCAGCCTTCAGGCATGGCTTATGATTTGTAAATAGTAAAATTATAAGTCTGTTTGACCCGATCTGGATAATGTGATGCTTAATATTATTGTAGTTGCTTTTGAGTTTTATTCACTTCTCCTTTCATTACCTCAGCGAAAACCTTCTCATTTCTCCTGGTCCAAAGGGCAATCAGTGAACAGCAGTCTGTTCATGCCACATGTAGTCCCTACTCAGCCCCAGTCGGAACTGCTCAGGAACAGGGACCAAAAAGTAGGTACCAGTATGGAAAAAACTTACAAAACAAGTCAAGTGGAGTTGAGTACGGCCAAATTGAGCCAGTGGAAAAGGAGTAAAAAATGTCTTGATAATGGATGGATGGATGGATCGCTGGACTGCTGGATCGATCGATCGATCCAGCAGTCCTGTAGCTCCAAACCTAGGGACAGTATTTGGGTTTTTAAGATGAAAGAAAGAAAATGTATTTTACTGTGTCCCTATTAACACTGGTATCATCCTAATCTCCCTTTACTTCTGTTTGTCCATTTCTGGAAGCAGGACCACAGGTCCATCAGAGCTGTCAAGTTTCAGATTACAAAAGTCTTTTCACTGTGTCACGCTGTCACTGTTTTGTCTGCAGCTCAACATCTCCTCCTGCAATCAGAACGACTTAAAGTTCTGTGTCTTTGTTGTGTCTCTCAGCAACCATCACCACCATACATATCAAAGCTGAACATCAACCCCATCGGGGATGAGGGCCCGACTCATTAGCATTTTGCAGCCTTTGATTGGTGATGGTTTGGGGGTGGTGGGGGAACCTTGTCATGTAACACAAGGGAGGGGACCTTTAAATGTAAATTACTACACCACATACCTGGTGCTATCTATATGTATTTATTAGGCAAAATAAGGATAGAAAGTATGCTAAAGAAAGTTATGTCTTGGACAAAAAAAACTGTGACGTTCTTGTGTTTTATCTGCTTGATCTTATTTAATGAAATATTATAAATAAATGCAAAACGCAGAAAAAGCAGTGTCTTCTTTGCTTCTTTTTAAGAGGAATGGTTAAAGGTTAGTGGGTTGCAGGTATCTGTCAAAGTTTTCCCTGTCCCAGTCTTTGTCTTCATGACAGACAACACTGTATCAGTCCTATCCACATGGAAGAGAACGTAGCTCTCGCAGACCCCCCACCCCACTTGCTATGCTAAGCTGAGATTGCGCTGCCGCATTCTGGCATGGGCCGAGGTTTCTTTCCCAACACACGCATGTTTCTCTCTTGTGGGAACTGAAGAATATATTATTTTTGCTCCATGTCTCAATATATTCCAGGAACTCATCCAGTTTATGGAGAAATATGCGTGTGAAAGGAAGATGCTCATTCCAGAATAAGATGGCATGTGCTTCAAACAACAACCAGCAACACAGATGTGTGATGTTAGACTTATCTCTCTCTTCTATGTCAGTATTAATATTATTAGATGATGCTTTGTCAAGTCTGTTCTGTGCTAATGAGTGACATTCTGATTCATTTGAAGGGTTGTGCTAAAACAGTACCACTACATTCAACTCTGCCAGCCAATCCGAGATATTGGCTGGGTGCAGACTCTAAAGCAACACCTGTGGGGCTGTGCACTACCCAATCCAAGGTAATCACAATCACAGGAGCAAAGAAAGCAAAACGCAGCCGGAAACGCCTCTCATTCTCATTCATACCTGCTCATGGAGTTGTGATTCGCTTTTGTTTTCTATTACACTGGCATAGTTTTCTGTTTTTGTTTTATTGAGACAAAACCACCACATCGTCTTTGTTCGACTCCCCTCCGTGTTTCTCTTCCATATGGAGACTAGAGTGGGAAGGGAGGGTGACATGGAGGCCGTCCACCTGCCTGCTCTCACATTCTACTCGTGCAAATCCTCATGGTGGCCTCCCTTAAGGTGGCTGAACCAGCTGCTGTACTGCACCCAGCCTTCATGGTTTCTGGAAATTGCATGACTGAATTGTTTTATTTAAAAAGTAACCCGCTCATATAGTGCCTTGCAAAAGTAACTATATCCCTTGCATTTTTGGCAATTTGTCGAACACAAACTTCAGTTCATTTTATTAGGATTGTATGTGATAAATAAAACATTACTGTACAGTGGAAAATGCTACGTGGTTTTCAACCCTTTTGACATAGAAATTTGAAAAGTATGGCATGCACATGTAGTCAGCCTCTTTTAATCTGATATCCCCTAAATTACATCCAGTGGTACTAAATGTGTTCGGAGATAACCGAATCAGTAAACATTGTCCACCTGTGTTATAAAATCTCTCAGTGCAGCTGTTCTGTTTCTGGCCTCAGAGGTTTGTTAGAGAACATCTTAGAGAACGGCATCATGAAGACCAAGGAACATGGCAGACAGGTCAGGGAGAAAGTTGTGGAGACGTTCAAAGCAGGGTTAGGTTTTAAAAGATTCACTTAAACTTTGAACATCCCACAGAGCTCTGTTCAATCCATCATCTTAAGATAGAAAGGATGTGGGAAAACTACAAACAGAGACATGACCAACTAAGCTGAAACGCCAGACATGGAGAGCATGGTGCTCTGGTCATATGAAATGAAAACTGTACTTTTTGGCTGACATGTAAAATTCTGTGTGTGGCAGAAAACTAAGAATGCAGATAACCCTGAACATATGTGGTGGTGGCAGCATCATCCTGTGGGGATGCTTTTCTACTGCAAGGACAGGGAAACTGGTCAGAGCAGATGGAACAATGAATGGAGCTAACTATATGGACGATCCTGGAAAAACCTTGACCAAGACTTGAGACAGCAGTGGATGCTCACCTTCCAGCAGCAACAATTAACATCCACAACATACAGCCAGAGTTAAATGAAATGGTTTGATCAAAGCATAGTCATATTTTAGATTGACCTAGTCAAAGTCCAGACCTACATTTTTTCATTTAGAATTTGCCTTGAAAATTTATCGCAGAAGTTGTCCATCAAATCAGACTGAACTTGAGCAAAGAATAACTATAATTTAGAATATTTGTTAAAAATCATGTAAACTACGTTTTAATTTCCTTCCATTTAACAATCATACACAACTGGTCTAGCACAGAAATTCCCCATAAAATACAATGAAGTTTGTGGTTTATTTATGAAACAGTTAATGGCATGTAATGTCTTTGCAAGGTAATGTATAAGATGGGCCTTTTATGTTCTCCGGTCACATGACCGTAGCCAATTATTTTTCCAACTCAAATAAAAGTTTTATTTTCTTCTGCACTTTAACTTTTTTTGCATTCAAATGTGTTTCTAAAGCATGCCACCACTGTTTTCTGTTGGACCTGCAATCTGAGTTTCACTGCCATATAGTGGCCTAGGCTTTGCCCTCTATCTTGAACAAGTGCTGAGCATGGATATAAGATGGAGGGTATGTATGAATGGAATGAGGGAAGCAACGCCACCTTGGAAAGACACATTTCAGAGAAAATTGTAAGTGCATGCTAACGATTTAATTGTTCCTCCTGATTTATTTTAAGTGAGATTTTTTTTTCCATTGTTGCTCTGCATTTTTTAGCTATGCTGTAAAAGAACACCTTGAGACCCTCATTCCACAAACGATAGTCTGCAGTTTCCTTGCAAACTCATTGGATCAAAGGGAAAATTGGAATCCGAATATTTGTTATTTTGTTTAGGAAATAAATTTAGACTTTTTTTATTTAAACATTTGACTTTGCAAACAAACCGTTGTTAGTTTTCTTTTTCATTCTGAGGTACCCAGTAATGAGCAGTCTCAGGGTGCTTAGCTCAGCCCAGAACTTGTGTTTTGCCCAATATAAATCCCTTATCCTGTTTCTCTTTTTGTCTCTGTCTCTGGTATCTAAAAAATGTGCTGCCTCCTAGAGATTCTAAAGACGAGGTTCTCCGACCCAGTTATCATCATTCCCAGGGTGCTGCTGGAGGAGGATCACAGCCACTGCTGGAAAGAAGCGAGCCTCGGAGGAGCAGCGGAGTCGTACGCTTTGCCCTAGATGTGAACCAGACTGAGTAGTCCTGCTTATCTGGAAGGAGGCAGATTGGTCTTTATGCAGAGACTGTGGTTCTGCTATGTATATATCTAGAGCTTAAGTTGGGTTAGAACAAGAGGTAAATCCAGCAAGTGTTAAAAAGAAAACAAAAACTTTTAAGCCTGCAGGAGAGCAACTCACTGGAAACGTTGACACATGTTTGATGCAGCTTCTGGATCTAAGGTCCTTGCTGAATGACTTGTGGCATTACGAGTAAAAGGTGCTACATCATTTTCTGGTTTCATCCGTTCTGTTTTAGGAGGACACGTCAGCATTATTAGTAGTCATATTACACCAAGAAGTGCTTAATGATTCCACGAAACTGTACCACACATTTATCACTTTTAGTCCAAATAAATAAGTATAACTGGCCTTACTGTAGTGGAACTGTTGTCATTTTTTGACTGCACATGGAGGAAAGACCTCAGGATGACCATCACTTGGAGCACATGGAGAACAGCTCACACCTAATGCAGCAATTGTAGTGACTTTTTCAGAATAGCATCTAACTTTTTTAATCTGCTATGGTTTTCCACAAACACTGTATAGTATACTCAATGTTTCACACCTAAGTTTATTTGTGTAAAACAGATAAAAATATAAGATCTGCTGGTTTTTAAAGATGCACAGTAAGGGAAAAAGATGTGGTAAATACAGTTTTGAAAAAAATTATTCACACCCAACTAAACTCTTTCACTCTTCGTCACGTTAAAACCACAAAATTTAAGGTATTTTGGTGAGATTTTACATGATAGACCCACACAAAATATTGTATAATCCAGAAGTGGAAGGAAAGGTTTTCAAAATGTTTGACAAAACCACCTTTGGTATCTCTACCAGCTGAGCACATCTAGAGACTGAAATTGTTGCCCATTCATTTTTGTAAAATACCTTAAGCTCAGCCAGATTGGATGGAGAGCATCTGGGAACAGCAGTTTTGAAGTCTCACCACAGATTCTTTGTTAGATTTAGGTCTAGGCTTTGACTGGACCACGTGTTTAAGCTTTGATCTCAACCGTTCCATTGCAGTTCTGGTCACTGTCCATCTGGGGAACTTTTGGAGCCTCCCAGGACTCCCATGTATCTACAAAAACATCCCCTACATCACCATGCTTCCAGTGTCATGTTTCACTCAGGATGATGTTCGCAGTTAGCTTTCCCACACACATAGTGTTTTACATGTAATGCCCTCCTTGTCTTTCCTGTCCCATTAGGTGGGTGAACATGTCTTGATACGTTTACAGTTGTGCTATATTCTTTCCTTTTTCAGATGATGGATTAAAAAGTGGCCTGTTCAGATTTTGGGATCTTGTTATAGAAGCTAACCCTGTTTTAACTCTCTGCTGTGTTCTGCAGATTTCATTAAGCTGTTTCTTCACTAATGTTGTTTAACACACCTCTGAGGACTACTAAGACCAACTGTATTTTCATTGAGATCAAATTAATTTGTTTCACTGGATTTAATTCATGGATATCAGAAGAAACATAGGGGGGTGGGGGGGGGGGATGTCAACGCCCTGTAGGTATTTTGAAGAGTTATTATCTGTGTCCTGTAAACTAACCAACAAGCCAAGTTAGTAAAGAAGCTAATCTGCTGACAAGCTCGGAAAATATGACCCCTTCTCCTTTTTTAGCTTTCCATGTTATCGGGATAGTTTTTTTTTTAAATGACCTTTATCTTTATCTTTATCTTTATGTACACAAAGCAAAGCTGAGGTTCATAACAGCTTGCACTGATGGAAGAGATTGCTGCATCTGTGCTCTGTCTTTAATGAGCACTTGGGGACAGGGTGTAACTCCATCTGTCAGTCTTAATCAGCAAGTTAGTCATCTTTATGAGACTCATTTATAATGAATAATCCAAAAGCTTTGAAATTTGCCTATGCAATAGTGTCTGCAGAGTCTGCTGCTACCTTTTAAATGTCAGGCCACAGAAACATTAAATCTGTTGGTGTACTGATGTTTTCAAATAGAGATGTTAATTAATCAGTCAGAGATCCAACTGATCAATTGATTGTTGCCCAGGAGGTCAAAAACTAAAGAAAACCAGAGTTTTACAGTTTACATCCGAATGAGGTTGTTTCCATTGTTTTCTGAGGTGTGTTACGTTATTGTATGAAGCTAAATGTTTTATCGTTCTGGTTTTAACCATAAAAGCTGAAACTCGTGCAAAAACATCAGGTGTGATGCAAGGTTTTTGTGCGTAAGTACGCTTCGTACAAAAGGCCCCTGATATTTTTGTGAATTGTTTGCTATGTCCTAAAACAAACTACATAAAACCCCAAAACATCTTTTTTCCTAATAATACGTCGAAATGTTAGGCCGTTAAGATTTTAACAAATTTTAACATGCTGAACCTTTGGGTTGGAGTTGAGCTGCAAGGGATTTTCAAACTGATGTGTTTGAGTCAGAGTGTGACTTCAGCAAACCCCAAACCATGATAGATGTTGCTGTGGATGATGAAGCTAAAGCAAAAAGTAATGATGAATCTGTTTATATTTTTGTTTAAAATCCCAAACCGTATTCAGCTTTTATCACTTTCAATAGTTCAGGGGTTTGTTTCTAGTTGCACTGCATGCAGTCAAGACCGATGCCAGTTTAGATTACCTAAACACCTTTTCTCTCAATGACTGCCAAACCATGGGACTTTTTTATTACTTCTTCCATAAGCCTTATGTGATGTCACCAGTTTCATGTACCCATGGAAGCTTGTATTTGATAGGGTAGATTTTATCTTGATAATAAATTACAATAAAATAGAAAGAAAATGACAATGGCATGCTGGTGTATAAAAATATATCTAAAGTGAGTTTGGTGGAATTTACAGAAAAAGTCTGGCTTTTTTCTGGCTCAAACCTCTGATTAGGTTCTGATTAGGTCCATAAAACACAATGGGGATGTTTAAACAGTAATGCCATATATGAGAGACAGTCCTTTGAAATTACCACACATGCGCATATACAGGCACAGTTAATAAAAGTCTCCTTTAACTGAATGTATAGAGGCAGACTGAAGGCAGAGAGGGAGGAAACCAGGAAGGATGGTGGAGAAATGGGTCATGTTACATCTATTACAGAGCATGCTGCTCTGCTGCCTTTCACAATATAGATGTACAACATTAGCCTTGTTCCTTCAGTGTGCCCTCCTGTTCCCAAGGGCTGGATGCAAAACACAGCAAATACTCCATGGACAGTTGTTTTCTGTCTCTCACAGATGGGATTCCTGCTTGTCCTTGTTTGTGTGCGAGGATTATAAATTATGAAACATTTGCTGTTTTTACAATCCCTGCTGTCTATCCAAGGAACAACCATCCAGACATACAGAGAGAGGCAAGAGGAAAAGGAAGGAAGGACATTTGCATCAACACAAAAAACAATAAAGGCACATTTCAGCCAAATTCATGCCTTTAAAAAGCACTAGTTTCCTGCTCTTCATCCTTCATCAACTGGTTAAGGCTGGCTCCCTATTTCCCTGCACTTGGTTGTTGCCATGGAGATGGGTTGCTAGGTTTTAGACAGTAAGGCTGAATGGGTTAATGAGAAAGGGGGGCATTTGCAGCCCTCCAGATGGTAGTAAGTCCTTCTCCAGGGAGCCCCCTCTCTTCACTAAGAGAGCCTCTATTATTCAGTATTCACCCCCTCACCCCTCGATCCAGGAGCTGCATTTATGACCTGGCAGTCAACAGTGAGGGATTATGGGAAGTGTGCCTGGAGAGATGCATGATCTTCCCCATAATCTCTGCTTGACATGGGGGGATTGTTTTTCTCAGCAACTGATCTGGTTAAAAAAGACATAGGAACATCAAAATGCACATATCACCAACTAATTAAAACTGTAAAATGATTTCATTTTATTGTAACACCAGGCAGCACAGATTATTATTAATATTTTGCAAGTTTCCTTTTAGATTAATAGTATAGTTGAATATGAATATGACAGTATATGCAAATATCTGAAATAGAATTTATTCAGAAGCTGGCTTATGTAATTAACAAGCATGTAGCACTACATTTTCTATGCTGATAATTTTTTAATCTTCCTAATAAATTTTCATGAGTATGTTTTAAAACCTGCTTATGGCAAATTATCTGTCAAAATTGGGTCAACTTTAACAAAGTCTTAAAATGTATTTAAATATATTCAAATGTAGTCATTGTTTCTGTTTCGGAATAAATAAAACACAGACATTTTTTTCTACCTTGAACATATTTAGTACAGTGGAGGTGAACAAAAACAGTTTCAGAAATAATCCAAACCTAACCCCTAGTGGCGGTTTTCTGTAATAGCTAAATGAATGTTTCTGCAGCACTCCCTAGGTGTTGAAAACAAGGTAAGTGAAGTTCTCCTGCTTGGGTTGCACGTTGAAATTGTAGTTTCCGATACGGTTTCTTTGGCAGTAGAACAGGCAGATAAATCCCACGATGAAGAAGAGAAACAGACCAACTCCAAGACAGGAGAGGCCAACTATGTAAAGAGTGTTAAATTTCTCCTCCAGGGACTCTGAAAGAATATTAACATCCTCATGAAACAATAAAAATGGAGCTGGCAATGAACATTTAAAAACAAAAAAGGTAGTCTGTTGTTTGAGAAAAGTGTATGTGAAATTTATTTAACTATGGTAAATATGTGTGAAAAGTTTCAAAATAAATTCCTCCTTTATTGCAGCAACTTGATCTCACACTAAACATTTGATAGAAATCAAGCCTTTAGTGCAATTTAAATGTATTCAGATTACAGCAATAAAAGATTAATATCTTTTTTGCCTTTTTGCACATCCATATCAGGGCTAACAATAAATATGGTGGCTGCTGTAAATACTAACAGAACATACATTAGTCACATGCTTTGTAAAAGAAACCAAATAAAAGTACTCACCTTCATTTAATCTGAGTATAGGCCCAGATGATCCAAAGCCTCTTCCAATCATGTTTCTAGTCCGAGCTGATTTTTGTAAACAGTGCTGCAAGAAAGCATGAGATTATTTTGTGCTCTCTGAGTATTCATTGTGTACTGTTTAACATGCTTCAGTCCAAGCTAGGGATTACTACTTTTGCACTCATGGCCGTAAAACTGTATCTTATAAAAATAAATCAATAGGAAGCACTCACTGGAACACATGTATTAGATCCATTCTGGACACAGATCTGGACCTGGCAGTGCAGGTAGATTATGTTCAGGTTAACAAAGGAGAATATCTGTACAGACACACGGGAGGTGGTGAAGTTACCATTCATCAACACTTTAGTGTAAATGTTCAATGGACAGCTGTGGAGACACAGAGCAGGGAAAGACTAATTGACTTTGGCTTGATCTTATAAAATGCCTATTACTTAGATATACAGTACAGACCAAAAGTTTGGACACACCTTCTCATTCAAAGAGTTGTCTTTATTTTCATGACTATGAATATTGTAGCGTCACAGTGAAGGCATCAAAACTATGAATTAACACATGTGGAATCATATACTGAACAAAAAAGTGTGAAACAACTGAAAATATGTCTTATATTCTAGGTTCTTCTAAGTAGCCACCTTTTGCTTTGATTACTGCTCCACACACTCTTGGCATTCTGTTGATGAGCTTCAAGAGGTAGTCACCTGAAATGGTTTTCACTTCCCAGGTATGCCCTGTCAGGTTTAATAAGTGGGATTTCAAGCCTTATAAATGGGGTTGGGACCATCAGTTGTGTTGTGCAGGAGGTGGATACAGTACACAGCTGATAGTCCTACTGAATAGACTGTTAGAATTTGTATTATGGCAAGAAAAAAGCAGCTAAGTAAAGAAAAACGAGTGGCCATCATTACTTTAAGAATGAAGGTCAGTCAGTTCGAACAATTGGGAAAATTTTGAAAGTGTCCCCAAGTGCAGTCGCAAAAACCATCAAGCGCTACAAAGAAACTGGCTCACATGAGGACCGCCCCAGGAAAGGAAGACCAAGAGTCACCTCTGCTGCGGACGATAAGTTCATCTGAGTCACCAGCCTCAGAAATCACAGGTTAACAGCAGCTCAGATTAGAGAACAAGTCAATGCCACACAGAGTTCTAGGAGCAGACACTTCTCTAGAATAACTGTTAAGAGGAGACTGTGTGAATCAGGCCTTCATGGTAAAATAGCTGCTAGGAAACCACTGCTGAGGACAGGCAACAAGCAGAAGAGACTTGTTTGGGCTAAAGAACACAAGGAATGGACATTAGACCAGTGGAAATCTATGCTTTGGTCTGATGAGTCCAAGATTGAGATCTTTGGTTCCAACCACTGTGTCTTTGTGCGGCGCAGAAGAGGTGAATGGATGGACTCTACATGCCTGGTTCCCACCGTGAAGCATGGAGGAGGAGGTGTGATGGTGTGGGGGTGCTTTGCTGTTGACACTGTTGGGGATTTATTCAAAATTGAAGGCATACTGAACCAGCATGGCTACCACAGCATCTTGCAGCGGCATGCTATTCCATCCGGTTTGCGTTTAGTTGGACCATCATTTATTTTCAACAGGACAAAGACCCCAAACACACATCCAGGCTGTGTAAGGGCTATTTGACCAAGAAGGAGAGTGATGGGGTGCTGCGCCAGATGACCTGGCCTCCACAGTCACCGGACCTGAACCCAATCGAGATGGTTTGGGGTGAGCTGGACCGCAGAGTGAAGGCAAAAGGGCCAACAAGTGCTAAGCATCTCTGGGAACTCCTTCAAGACTGTTGGAAAACCATTTCAGGTGACTACCTCTTGAAGCTCATCAACAGAATGCCAAGAGTGTGCGGAGCAGTAATCAAAGCAAAAGGTGGCTACTTTGAAGAACCTAGAATATAAGACATATTTTCAGTTGTTTCACACTTTTTGGTTCAGTATATAATTCCAAATGTGTTAATTCATAGTTTTGATGCCTTCAGTGTGAAGCTACAATATTCATAGTCATGAAAATAAAGAAAACTCTTTGAATGAGAAGGTGTGTCCAAACGTTTGGTCTGTACTGTATATTTGATATGGATTATGTGGCTTAGTTGCCCTGCAACATAAACACTCAACAAGAGGTTGTCAGCTGTAGCCCATTTAAGTTTTCTATTGCTCATTTACAGGTATAGTCAATGGGTAAAGCATGTGGATGCTGAGTGAGTACTGTGCAAAACTGTTGCAGGTGGCTAATGGCACTTTACTGTCAACTTTACATAGTGTCTCATGTGTAGACTACATTTAATCTTTAGTTGAACATCTAAAAATACAGATTGGTTAGATCTGACCATGATTATTATACACTGATCAGAGATTCGTTAAAAGTTTATTAAATTTTTTTATTAACTGGACCTTGTGTGATTGGTGGACCTGGAGAAGGCATTTGACCGTGTCCCTCATGGTGCACGGTGGGGTGTGCTCGGGGTACGGAGTCTGAAGCCTTTTATTAGGGGCCATCCAGGCTCTGTACAAATGAAGCGGGAGTCGGTTAGCATTGCCGGTGTTAAGTAGGACCTATTCACGGTGCATGTTGGACTCTGGCATGGCTGCCCTTTGTTACTGGTCCTGTTCATAACTTTCATGGACAGGATTTCTAGGCACAGCCAAGGGTGGAAGGGAGTCCGGTTAAGGGACCAGCAGATTTCGCCCCTGCTTTTTGCGGATAAGGGCAAAATCCTTACTGCTGGACACCTCTAGCCAAGACCTACAGGTCCTTCTCAAAATATTAGCATATTGTGATAAAGTTAATTATTTTCCATAATGTCATGATGAAAATTTAACATTCATATATTTTAGATTCATTGCACACTAACTGAAATATTTCAGGTCTTTTATTGTCTTAATACGGATGATTTTGGCATACAGCTCATGACAACCCAAAATTCCTATCTCACAAAATTCGCATATTTCATCCGACCAATAAAAGAAAAGTGTTTTTAATACAAAAACCGTCAACCTTCAAATAATCATGTACAGTTATGCACTCAATACTTGGTCAGGAATCCTTTGGCAGAAATGACTGCTTCAATGCGGCGTTGCATGGAGGCAATCAGCCTGCGGCACTGCTGAGGTCTTATGGAGGCCCAGGATGCTTCGATAGCGGCCTTTAGCTCATCCAGAGTGTTGGGTCTTGAGTCTCTCTATGGGGTTCAGGTCAGGAGAGTTGGCAGGCCAATTGAGCAGTGATACCATGGTCAGTAAACCATTTACCAGTGGTTTTGGCACTGTGAGCAGGTGCCAGGTCGTGCTGAAAAATGAAATCTTCATCTCCATAAAGCTTTTCAGCAGATGGAAGCATGAAGTGCTCCAAAATCTCCTGATAGCTAGCTGCATTGACCCTGCCCTTGATAAAACACAGTGGACCAACACCAGCAGCTGACACGGCACCCCAGACCATCACTGACTGTGGGTACTTGACACTGGACTTCTGGCATTTTGGCATTTCCTTCTCCCCAGTCTTCCTCCAGACTCTGGCACCTTGATTTCCGAATGACATGCAGAATTTGCTTTCATCCTAAAAAAGTACTTTGGACCACTGAGCAACAGTCCGGTGCTGCTTCTCTGTAGCCCAGGTCAGGCGCTTCTGCTGCTGTGACTGGTTCAAAAGTGGCTTGACCTGGGGAATGCGGCACCTGTAGCCCATTTCCTGCACACACCTGTGCATGGTGGCTCTGGATGTTTCTACTCCAGACTCAGTCCACTGCTTCCGCAGGTCCCCCAAGGTCTGGAATCGGCCCTTCTCCACAATCTTCCTCAGGGTCCGGTCACCTCTTCTCGTTGTGCAGCGTTTTCTGCCACACTTTTTCCTTCCCACAGACTTCCCACTGAGGTGCCTTGATACAGCACTCTGGGAACAGCCTATTCGTTCAGAAATGTCTTTCTGTGTCTTACCCTCTTGCTTGAGGGTGTCAATAGTGTCCTTCTGGACAGCAGTCAGGTCGGCAGTCTTACCCATGATTGGGGTTTTGAGTGATGAACCAGGCTGGGAGTTT
This sequence comes from Girardinichthys multiradiatus, assembly GCF_021462225.1. NCBI lineage: Eukaryota > Metazoa > Chordata > Actinopteri > Cyprinodontiformes > Goodeidae > Girardinichthys > Girardinichthys multiradiatus. The sequence goes on along the minus strand of NC_061804.1, from coordinate 39,222,936 downwards.
TAAAGGCCTCAGGAATCTTTTGCAGGTGTTTAGAGTTAACTCGTTGATTCAGATGATTAGGTTCATAGCTTGTTTAGAGACCCTTTTAATGATATTCTAATTTTGTGAGATAGGAATTTTGGGTTTTCATGAGCTGTATTCCGAAATCATCCGTATTAAGACAATAAAAGACCTGAAATATTTCAGTTAGTGTGCAATGAATCTAAAATATATGAATGTTAAATTTTCATCATGACATTATGGAAAATAATGAACTTTATCACAATATGCTAATATTTTGAGAAGGACCTGTACAGCATGCACTGGGGTGGGTCGCAGCTGAGTGTGAAGTGGCGGAGATGAGAATCGGATCCTCCTAGACTGAGGCCCTGTTCTCAACTGGAAAAGGTGTCTTGCACTCTTCAGGTCGGAGGAGAATTCCTGCCTCAAGCGGAGGAGTTTAAGTATCTCAGGATCTCGGATAATGGAGGGGGAGATCAACATATTGATCAGTGCAGCTGCCGCAGTAATACGGACACTGTATCGGTATGTTGCGGTGAGGATAGAGCTGAGCCGAAAGTTCTCAATTTATTGGTCGGTCTACATTTCTACTCTTACCTATGGTCATGGACTTTGGGTCACGATGACCAAAAGAATGAGACCCCAGATACAAGCAGGAGAAATTAGCTTCCTACACATGGTGGCCGGGCACTCCCTTAGAAATAGGGTTAGGAGCTCGACCATCCAGGAGGGGCTCGGAGTAGAGCTGCTGCTCCTCCACATCAACAGGAGTCAGCTCAGGTGGCTTGGGCATCTGTTCGGATGCCCCCTGGAGGCCTCTCTCGCAAGGTGTCCCAGGCATGTCACGCCGGGAGCAGGCCCAGGGGACGACTCAGGACCTGATGGAGGGACAATGTCTCCTGGCTGGCCTGGGAACGCTTCGGGCTCCCCCTGGTGGAGGGCTGATCGCTGCTTTTGGCAGTTTATTACTGCTATATTGTATCTTGCATTGCTAAAAACTTAAAAGAAAGTTGCTTCAGCTGCAGTATGTGGCTGCTAAGCTCTTTCAAAGCTCATCAGAAAGTGCAGGCAGAAACTTTTTATGTAAAGAATACAATTATGTTTTTATAATAATGATAAATATAATAATAACCAAAAGCCTAACATGGATGTTAAAATATTACATAAAATAAATTCTGTCTTACATTTTGTATGTATATTTTGGTATATTTTACTGTAAACAAAAGTAGCATTAGTACTTAAAGTGAGGGAAAGAGTAAATGTTCTCCGACTGTAGATGGAAACAGTGATTGTGAAGCAGCAGTAGCAGACCTGTTGTCCAGGAAGGTGTAGCTATAGGTGTCTTCAGGGTTTTGGGTGGGAGTGGCCCAGCATTTGTCTAAGACCACTGTCATTTGCATTGAGGTGGTGTTCAGGCTGATCTCCACCACCACAGCCTGCTCCGGGGACAGGCTGTAGTTGTGAGGTAAAGGCTCGATTCCATTCATCAGCTGCACCGTCACCTGGAATGATCCCAGACCTGTGATCACATCTTTGATCGTGTCATACCTGCAGATGGATGGGAATAAAATATGCATGATGTTACAACTGGAATGACGATGGGGATGGGTAGATAGTAGTTTCTGTTAGTGTGAGGACACCCTAAAACATTGTGAACGCACAACCAGGTGACATTTTCTGTTTTTTGCAAGCAAAATAGTTGTTTGTAAAGAGTTTTACACTTTGAGAGATAGTGATGTTGTTGTTTGTCAAGAGATAAATAAAATAAATTTGCATATATTTAACTGAAGCCATGAGGTGGGAAGCAAAGCTGAACACAAAAACTGGGAACTGGAGGAACAATGGCCAAAATCCTCCCATCAACACCTATAAAATGAGTGGTGAGAAATATATTTGTTGTTCAGCTAATCCATATCAAAGCATAATTGACTAAGACATTATGATTTAGGCAATAATGCTATGGGGCGAGATTAGATTAGATTAAATGCCTTTAGTTACTTTGAAGCAAATTTTCAACAAACCTCAAGAGGGCGTTGTTGGTTTTAACAACAAAAACAGCCTAAACCTCAGCTTTGATGAATGCACAGTGTCCACCACCTTTCTTGGATAGAGACTACATATTTCAGGGAAGGATCCATTAAAACAGCAAAAATCTTTAGATAACAAACAACTTTTTAAGTCTCCTAAGCAATTCTTCTGCAACAGTTTTGTATGTAAAATGAAATTATAGCTTATGAAACAGTTCAAATAACATATTTTAAAGATGCAGCAAACACCTTCACATATACAGTCATATTCAAAAAATTTAAATATGTCTTCTGATGGAGCTCTTGAACAGAATCTTTAAGCAGTCATTAAGCATTATCTTAGCTGTCTTTTATAGGTCTGATGTAATATTCTATAGTGTTTTCATTAGCCGTGAGCAGCAAATCATCAAAATTAACAGAAATAAAGGCTTGAAGATATCAGTCTGTGTGTAATTAATCTATATGTGTTTCACTCAGTGAATTGAGGTACTGAAACACACCAATGGTATCAAGAGGGAACATCGACAACCCTACACAGTGTTCACTTATCGAGACAACAAAAAGACTTATGCCGGAATAATTGATTTTAGCTTGGAGGCTAGTACCATCATTCCCCTATAACTAAAGATTTTCTCCTGCTTAACCTGAACACTGCCACTTGTCACTGGATCCTGAACTTCCTGACTGAGTGATTCCAGCCTGTCAGCACCTCCAACTCCATTTGCCTCCATTCGATGGGACCCCTCTAGGTTATGTACTCAGTCCCTTGCTTTTCACACTGTCAACCCTCAACTGTGAACACCTGATGGTATTATGAAAGGTAGTGTAACTCATTAATGGAAATGATTAATCACTGTACAGAGAAGACACCAAACACCTAGAGGACTAGTGCAGACACAACAACCTGGTGGTCAGTTGTGTACAAAAAATTGAGATGATCATCATCCTCCAGAGGTTGTGACCTAAGCATGCACCCTTCAACCTTAACAAACATGCATAAGCAAAAGTCTTTAGGATTAGATTTCTCTGGGTGCAGAGCTCATCACCTCAACACTGGGTTCATGAAGAACACTGCTCAAAAAAATAAAGGGAACACTTAAACAACACACAATATAACTCCAAATAAATCAAACTTCTGTGAAATCAAACTGTCCACTTAGGAAGCAACACTGATTGACAATCAATTTCACATGTTGTTGTGCAAATGAAATAGACAACAGGGGGAAATCTTTGGCGATTAGCAAGAAACACTCAATAAAGGAGTGGTTCTGCAGGTGGGGACCACAGACCACTTCTCAGTACCTATGCTTTCTGGCTGATGTTTTGGTCACTTTTGAATGTTGGTGGTGCTTTCACACTCGTGGTAACATGAGACGGACTCTACAACCCACACAAGTGGCTCAGGTAGTGCAGCTCATCCAGGATGGCACATCAATGTGAGCTGTGGCAAGAAGGTTTGTTGTGTCTGTCAGCGTAGTGTCCAGAGCCTGGAGGCGCTACCAGGAGACAGGCCAGTACCCCAGGAGACGTGGAGGAGGCCGTAGGAGGGCAACAACCCAGCAGCAGGACCGCTACCTCCGCAGGAGGAACAGGAGGAGCACTGCCAGAGCCCTGCAAAATGACCTCCAGCAGGCCACAAATGTGCATGTGTCACCATGAGGATGGTATGAGGGCCCGATGTCCACAAATGGAGGTTGTGCTCACAGCCCAACACCGTGCAGGATGCTTGGCATTTGCCAGAGAACACCAGGATTGGCAAATTTGCCACTGGCACCCTGTGCTCTTCACAGATGAAAGCAGGTCCACAATGAGCACATGTGACAGATGTGACAGAGTCTGGAGACACCGTGGAGAGAGATCTGCTGCCTGAAACATCCTTCAGCATGACCAATTTGGCAGTGGGTCAGTAATGGTGTGGGGTGGCATTTGTTTGGAGGGCCACATGGCCCTCCAAACAAATGCTGTTCCACTGTGCTCACCAGAGGTAGCCTGACTGCCATTAGGTACCAAGATGAGATCCTCAGACCCCTTGTGAGACCATATGCTGGTGCGGTTGGCCCTGGGTTCCTCCTAATGCAGGACAATGCTAGACCTCATGTGGCTGGAGTGTGTCAGCAGTTCCTGCAAGATGAAGACATTGAAGCTATGGACTGGTCCGCCTGTTCCCCAGACCTGAATCTGATTGAGCACATCTGGGACATCATGTCTCGCTCCATCCACCAACGTCACGTTGCACCACAGACTGTCCAGGAGTTGGCGGATGCTTTAGTCCAGGTCTGGGAGGAGATCCATCAGGAGACCATCCACCGTCTCATCAGGAGCATGCCCAGGCATTGTAGGGAGGTCATACAGACACATGGAGGTCACACACAATACTGAGCCTCATTTTGACTTGTTTTAAGGACATTACATCAAAGTTGGATCAGCCTGTAGTGTGTTTTTCCACTTTAATTTTGTGTGTGACTCCAAATCCAGGCCTCCATCGGTTAATAAATTTAATTTCCATTGATGATTTTTGTGTGATTTTGTTGTCAGAACATTCAACTTTGTACAGAACAAAGTATTCAATGAGAATATTTCATTCATTCAGATCTAGGATGTGTTATTTGAGTGTTCCCTTTATTTTTTTTAGCAGTGTAGTTCCAGCAGAGACCGCAATTTCAAAGGAAACTGAAACAAACGTTTTTCTGCACCAATTTCTTCACAACTTACAGAGCTGTGGTTGAGTGTGTTGGCATACTAGGTTAGCGTTGAGTTGAAGAAGGAAGAGGGCACCAAACATTATCAGTCATAGTACACGTGTTATTGTTATTTTCTATATTTTATCCGTGTTGTGTCTTTAAATAATTTTTTCTCCCCTAACAACGTTGTCTTGTTTTGCTGCATATCACTTGCTTCACAGTAAAATGACAAAAATGTTTAAGCTGTTTAATCAAAGTTTTAGTTCTAAGTTCTATATTAGGTGTGAAACTGCTTAGGCAACTTTAGGTCATTTCAGTAGAATGTTACATGAGCAACCATGACTTTATTAAAGTGCCGGTGATATCAAATTTTTATGATAAATCCAATCACATTTATGGGAAAGTAACACTGACCAACTATTTTAAAAAGTAAATGCATGCCACTGAAATTAACAGCTGCTGAGATATATTGTCATAAAGTTCACTAAAAAGGCACTTCCAGACACTCCTTTTGGGATTTTGTTGAGTTCTTTTATAACGTATAAGGGGAACCGCAATGGCTGACAACACAGACATTAGCAGAAAATCTGATGCTTCTTTAGATATATTTCAGTCACTATCAGAGGGAGATGAAGCAGAGTCAGAAGAAGAAGTCAGCTGTCATTAGACAGCCGAGCACGTTTTAGGGACAGCTCCTTATATGTTGGAGCCGCCTGCAGAGCACCACACATCAGTGAAACAACCAGAGGCAAAGCTGAGCAGCATGGAGCAGTAGCAGCAGACACAACGGATGATTCAAGATTAGAAGACACTACCTGGTGTGGTGTCCTCATTTGTTGAAAATTTATATCAGAATCTTTTGAGAACCATTTATTTAAATATATCAAATGTGTGTGTAATTTATCTTATTTTAATAATAATAATTTCTTCTGCTTTCAACATTCATCCCGACCTCTGGTGAATTCAGAGGTTTCTTGTTTGGAGCACTTTGCCGAAAAGTCCTCCAATCACAGCTGGCTGCGCTTGGTGGGACCAGCCTATCTGTGCCTCATCAGTTTTCCAGCTCTGATCCAGGCAGCTCTGATCCTCTTCACTTCAGGAAAGTAGTGCAGACTAACAGCTGCTGTCGTATTATTGTTGCCACCACCTTTTAGCATAACGCTGTTTTTAAGCAACTTGGCTTCTACCTGAACCGTTTATCACTGATGCTCACACAATGAATGACCGGAGACTTCCCCTTTCACGTCACTTTTAGCCAACTTTGGACTTGCAAAATTTAACAACGAAATATGCCTATTTTGTGTCACAATTGTGTTTATTCATGTCGTTGATCCTAATATAATGTAAATTACTGCCCAATATCTTAGGATGCTTTCTTTCACTTTCTGCATTTGTGCGAAAAGTGTGTCACAGGCACTTTAAACCTACCCCATGTAGCCAAGATCTGTGGAAATCAACATGCTTTTCATGTAGGTACACATGATAGGGACTTCGAGACGGATTCTTGGAACCTCTACTGTGCCACCTTCGGCTCTGTACGGATCCATGGTGTTGAACAAGGTCACAGACGCTGTGTAAGTGGTTTCATTCTGGAAATAAAACAAAAGACAATAAAAGGAATTCAGAGCATTCTTAGAGTTCATGCATTCTGGTTTTGAAAAATGATGAAAATGTTATTAACCAAGCGTTCAGGTACTGAGACTTACATTCACAAGCCTAATAGCACACTCATTCCATGCCACAGTCAACTCAACATGGGTGGCATTGCCTCCGTTGACTTCACACCAAGGCAATCCCAGGGATAGACTACTCTCCTGGATTTTTGCATTCATCAGAAAAGCTTTAGCAAGAGTCACAGTAATGGCAGCTACTCTGCACTGGACTGAAAGGGCTCCTTCCAAAGAAAAATTAGTGGCTGATCTTAGTGCAGAAGACGGGGTTGTTAGGGTTGTAGAAATGGTGCTTGGAGTTGTGATTCCGACTGCAGTGTCTAAAGTAGTTGTTGTTGGAGCAAAAGAGGAGATTACTTGGCTAGAAGTGGTTGTTGTGTGTATTCCTAGGGTGTTGGTTCGAGCTGGAGAGTGGATTGCTGAAGCATTAATGACCAGTGTTGGGGCAATATTGCTTGTTTGGGTAGTAACAGTAATTGTAGGGGCACTTGTTGGAGCAGTGATAGTTGATGGGATATTAGTAACTGTAGTTGAAGGGAGAGCAGTGCTAGTGTGGGAAGCATTTGAACTAGTTACCAATACAGGATTGGTAGTTTCAGAGGTGGTGGTAGCTTGAGCAAAAGTTGGGACAGTTGTAGTAGAGCTTATTGTAGAAACCCCTGGTGTTGATGTTGTATCCACTTCATTTGCTGCACAGAACATAATGCACTCATAAAAAGACATTAAGATATTCAAATATTGTCAGTCAGTAAAATGTGTGAATTTTCCCTCTAATGCTCTACCTTGACAGTTGCGTCCAGATCTTTCTGGATTGTTGTCTATAAATCCATCAAGGCAGATGCAAGTGTAGGAGGCCCATGTGTTTATGCATGTAGCCCACTGAGAACAATCATTTTCCCCCAAGGTGCATTCATCAAAATCTGTTCAAAAAATGACAATTTTTGTCATGTTTTGAGCAGAAGCATACAAGTATAGTCTTTTCCACATCCTTTAAATTAGACAGTCAAAGAAATATCTTATTGTGGAACATAGAGGGATGCTGGTGCTAAGTGCAAATATATTTTACAAGATTTATATGTACAAAAATAGCCTCTTCTTGTTCTTTTCGTTGCTCCCATAAAGGGTTGTCTCATCTCAGCTGTCTCTGTCTTACTCTAACAGTAACTAACTGTTAGTCCAACTATATGATAGTTTTAGGTGTCCAGAGCTATCTCTATAAGTCATTAGTAGTGTGTCTATAGGAGAAAATAAAATTTCAACACTAGCGATACCTTATTTATAACCATGTTTACTGGTTCATCAGCATTCAATAGAGTCTGTGAGAAAAATCTAAACCACATTTTATGTAAAGGTTTTAGTGTAAAGGTAAATGTGATAAACTAAAATATTTTATGATGATGAATTATTATTTGTCTTTATATATATTAAACTCATCCAGACAATCCTAGTTATATTGCTTTCTTTGCATCAATTTGACATTTATAGAAACTTTGTATAAACTTTAAGCCAAAATCTAAAATCTCCAACCTATTTATTGCCTAAAAGCTCTGTTGCAAAGCCTTTCAGAAGCTATATTGTTTAGCCAGAGGGCAAAAAAATCCAACTAGTATTATTTCTTGAAGTTTTTTAAAACAAAAACTGACATACCGTTAATGCTTGTATTGTTTACATCCACAATGAATTTGGAGCTGTTCATCAGGGCATGCAACAACGCTGAGGACAAGTTACCCATGGCCTGGCCCTCACTTTGGTTAAAGATGATGGAGAAGTTCACCACCACACTGCCCATGGAAAAGCTTTGGATCTCGATTCTCACCTGACCTGACTCCACCATCGCTTTGAGCTCTGGAGCCAGAGACTGGTAGATCTGTTGGTGAGTTAGGAAAAGGCCAAAGGTTTGCATAAAGAAGATGATGCTTTGGAGCAGCGTGTGGTGTAGAGGTACAGTGTGTGACCCAGAAACAGAGGCTATTTGTCCTTGATGCAGCTGTGCTGGGTTCGATTTCTGATCTTGGGAACCTTTGAAGGCCACAGAGGTTGGCATGAGAACATTAATGAACAACCAGAATCATGAAGACCAAGAAACACAGCAGACAGCTCAGGGAGGAAGCTGGCACAGCTGCAAACCTGCCAAGACATGGACATCCACCTAAACTGGCAGACCCGGCAAGTAGAGCAAAATTAGTGAAGAAGTAACTCTGGAGGAGCTGCAGAGATCTACAGTTCAGGTAACAAGGCAGCAATTAGTCGTGCATTCCACAAATCTTCAGCAGGGATAGGGAAGGGGGTGATGGGAAGATGGATGGAGCTAAAAACACAACAATCTTGGAAGAAAACCTATTAGAAGCACCAAAAGACTTGAGACTGGGCAGAGCCTTTAATGTGTTAGAATGGTCTAGTCAAAGTCCATAATTATAAGAAACTGCGAATCTGTAGCAATACAAGAATAGCTTTTCCATACACACTCCATAAATTAAGTTTTGAAGTAATTAACCAGAACGATAAGGCTGCTTCATGTTGAGTCTGCTCCATGCTTCGAACAACTTTTTGTTCATATCTGGGAGTTTTTGGCCAGTGGCCTGTAACGTTTGATCAACTGATTACAGCATGTTTGAACTTAAAAGCCATTTTCAATAAATTACCTTCTCTATCTGTTTTTCTGTGCTCCTGTGTCTTCTTTTTGCATTCTGAAACTTAGTTATGGTTATGAACCACTTGCACAAAATACAAATATAACAAAAATCACATTTTCTGGTCTTAAGATTTTCATGCAATTCCAAATCTTGTTTTCAAAAATTGTAACCTAATACCCCCAAAGGAAAGAGTAATAATAAGATGTCAATTCCTGACCAGACAATGTATATTCAATGATATTTTGGCATGGCATACTTTTAATAACACACCTACCTCCTGTATAAACGTCTTGTTGAGGTTTTTGAAAGCCAGGCTGCTGCTGTTTCTCAGGTCTTCGTTGAACTCGATGTTGGTAAGCCGTGTGGTAGCGTCGAGACTCTGAGCATCTGCAAAGAAAAACCTTCTTGACGCAGTAACCCATTTTTTCAATCTAATCCAAGGCCTTGCGGTTACAACACATCTAAACCTTATCTCATATAAAACACTAAAGGCAAACTAGTGATTGTTTATTACTTTTCAAAAATCTAGGTTAGACAAACCTCCCTGTTGTGTAACAAAACTACCAGAGAATTTGGATTAGTCATGCATTTTCCCCAAAGGCATTGTGACAGGTTGTAAAGGTTTTATGCTGCTACTTATATTCATGTAATAATAAAAGTTTAACATCTGAGCCTTTAATGACTACTAATTATTTTGAATGAAAAGACTGAAATTTCCATTAGGTTTCATTAAACAATAATGACTTTTTTTTATGAAAGCACTGCGATATTCTATTCTTACCAGTTTTGACCATCATGTGAACAGCAGACCCTTGCCTTCCACAAGCACAAGGTGTCACAGTAACATTGTAGAGCACACCGGGCTGTAGTCCTCTCAGCTCTATCATTGTCATATTGGTTTCCCAGAGCTCACTGGCTTCTGATGTTTTGCTCAGAGTGACCTGGAAAGTCTGTATGCTTTGAACCTGGGTTGACCAATGGACAGACATGGATGTTCCAGTGACATTAGCAGACCATAGGCCACTGATGCTGGGAGGAACTGGTAGGGTGTTCATGGAAAGAGAGGAAATTTGTCAGTATACATGGTTAAAATGAAGGCCTGTATTTATTTTTGATTTTGCATAGCATCATGTTTGTACATTTTATTTACTTTAAGGCAACCAGTTGAGCATTTCACGCTATGTACGAGATAATAAATCCACCACTATCTGGGTTGATTTTACTTCCAGATATGTAGTAATCAACTAGATAGTTACTAGAAAGTGTAACAGTATAAAAAAAGCAATATCCTTTTCACTGTCGTTCCCAGTATCCAGATGTACTAGCTAAACCAGTTTGCATCCTTGAGGTCTCTTGTCCTCCCCTCTTCAGATTAACCACAAATCTTTGCTTTGTTGTTTTTATTAGTGAAAAGTCTCACTGAATATCTCAACAAACATGTCACCTTTCTCCAGCTATAGGCTGCATTAAGGATCCATGTACATATTCTAACTCATTGGTAAGCCACTGGAAGCCATTTTAAAATAGTAAAGCAACTCTGCATTCCTTCAGTTTACTCACTTTTCAGACACGTTGAGAAAAGTGCTTCTTTTTGCCAATGTTATATGAGGTGAGAAGTTGAAAAGTGTCTAAAACTGAGGCATGGAGCAAGCCAGTCTAAGCAACTCAACTTACCATTAGGCAAGTACCAATATAACCTATTTCTGTTTGTACTGCACTGTGGAACAAGTTTACATGAGATCTGCCATTTCCAAGATGTCCAACCATGATTAATGTGCGGTAACTCTCTAAAGTCTTCACACCTTTAATAAAATGCCAGGTTTTTGTGTCATAATAAAATGTGACATTTATAATGAGCAAATCAGTTAAACAGAAATCTACCTTCATCTTCAGCTCTCTATCACACACCTGAAGACTTTGGTCAAAAACTGACTGAAACTTTAACCTGGTCATTATTTTGTCTAATTCAGCAAAAACCCCAATTCCATAAATGAAAAGTAACCACCGATCATGATACTACCACTACTATGTTTCCCTGTAAGCATGGTCTCCTTTTGGCAATTTTTAATTATATATAAGAAAAACAAAATTGTCCCCGAGGGGTAATTTAAAGGCACAAAAGTATGGCGTTTTTTAATAGAGGTATTTGGATAGCCACTGTATAAAGCTATTACATAGATTTTCCTGAAGCTGCTACAGGTAGCTATATAAAAATAAGGTCTTGGCAAACCCATTGCTAGCTTCCCAACCACAGAAATGTAACAAAAGGGTTTAAAATAAAGCAGTTTGGGTTTAAAATAAGGAGCACTTAAGCAACTGCCTGGATTATTTGCCATGGTTAATTTCTGAGGAACCCTATGCATGAAAGCCTTCTGCAGGGGTAATAACTTGAAACGAGGATCTTTTAAATATTACTTTGTAAATATGTTGATCATACTCTAGATACCAGCCTTAACAAGACCTTTGTAAAAAAAAAAAAAACAAGATAAACTTGCTGAAATAATTTTCTTGTCTGAACTGCATTATTTTATTATTTGGACCAACAGATACGATCTGCCTATGATTTCTGATGCAGCCAGGGATGAAAGTCCAGTATTTCTTACGACATTGGTTGGTGGTTGCTGGCAGAGGTGAGGCCGCAGCTGAGCTCATGCTGGTAACCGGTGCTGAACGTGTCCCCGGTGAAGCATGTGGTGAATTATAAGTGACAGAATTTGTGTTAGTCAGAGCTGCAGTCACATTGCTCTCAAACGAGATGGAGCTACCCATGGTGCCATGGCCTGAAGGATCCTGTGTGCTGTTAAAAGTCCAGGAAAAGGTTGTGTTCACCAGTGGGGCGTCGGTGGTGGTCCAGAACCCGGTGTCACCTGGGAGCAAAAATAACAAGAACATGCTAAATATCTGAGGAAAACGTTTCGTGTGCATTAATGCAACCATGTGCATTTTTTTGTTTGTTTAAAAGCAGACTCACAACAGCTATACAGAAAATGTCCTGGCACATGAAAGTAAGAGATTTGGACATTTTTCAGCCGAGGATCCTAATATGTTTACTTCATGCTGTTTACTACATGCTGTGATGCACATTCTTGGTGTGTTTTGGTCCCAGACAGCACCTTTAGCGACCTTATTAGTTTTCCATTGAGATAATTTTCCTTTGTCTTTGTTACTGTTTACTTTCTGTAGGTCATCATCTTTTCCCTCTTCTTTCCCTAATTTTTTAGCTGTCACGAGTCTTTTCTTATATACAGTGCCTTTAAAAGGATCTACACCCCTTGTACTTTTTCGAATTTTTTGATGTTACTATCACAAACTTGATTTTAACATCTATTTATTGTGGGGTTATGTGACAGACTAACATAGGGTAGCACATAACTTTGAAGAGGAAGGAAAATTATCCATTGATTGAAACTTTTTCACAGATTAAACTCTGAGAAGGATGGCTCAGCTGCCAAGTCTATACTTTATAGAACCAATGTTGGCTGCAGTTGCTGCTGCAAGTCTTTGGGTGTATGTCTCTACCAATTTTGTACATCTTCAGAGGGGCATTGTTTTCTTTTGTAATATCAGTCAAATTGGATGGAGAGAGTCTGTGAAGAGAGATTTTCAAGCCTTTACTCAGTTTCTCAATTAGATTTAGATCAGGACTTTGACTGGACCATCGTGACACATGAACGTGCTTTCATCTAAAACATTCTATCGTAGCCCTGAATGACCAATCCTAATTCCAATGAAGCTGGGACATTGTGTAAAATGTAGATTCAATTCAATTCAATTCATTTTATTTATATAGCGCCAATTCACAACACATGTCGTCTCAAGGCACTTCACAAAAGTCAGGTACATACATTCCAATTAATAACTAACCATTGAACAGTGCAGTCAGATTCAGTTATTTATTCAAATTGGATAAAACGTTTTTCTGTCTAAGGAAACCCAGCAGATTGCATCCAGTCAGTGACTTGCAGCATTCCCTACTCCTGGATGAGCATGTAGAGACAGTGGACAGTCACTGGCGTTGACTTTGCAGCAATCCCTCATACTGAGCATGCATGTAGCGACAGTGGAGAGGAAAAACTCCCTTTTAACAGGAAGAAACCTCCAGCAGAACCAGGCTCACATTGATTGAAACTTTTTCACAGATTAAACTCTGAGAAGGATGGCTCAGCTGCCAAGTCTATACTTTATAGAACCAATGTTGGCTGCAGTTGCTGCTGCAAGTCTTTGGGTGTATGTCTCTACCAACTTTGTACATCTTCAGAGGGGCATTGTTTTCTTTTTATCTTTGTAATATCAGTCAGATTGGATGGAGAGAGTCTGTGAAGAGAGATTTTCAAGCCTTTACTCAGTTTCTCACTTAGATTTAGATCAGGACTTTGACTGGACCATCGTGACACATGAACGTGCTTTCATCTAAAACATTCTATCGTAGCCCTGAATGACCAATCCTAATTCCAATGAAGCTGGGACATTGTGTAAAATGTAGATTCAATTCAATTCAATTCAGTTTATTTATATAGCGCCAATTCACAACACATGTCGTCTCAAGGCACTTCACAAAAGTCAGGTACATACATTCCAATTAATCCTAACCATTGAACAGTGCAGTCAGATTCAGTTATTTATTCAAATTGGATAAAAAGTTTTTCTGTCTAAGGAAACCCAGCAGATTGCATCCAGTCAGTGACTTGCAGGATTCCCTCCTCCTGGATGAGCATGTAGAGACAGTGGACAGTCACTGGCGTTGACTTTGCAGCAATCCCTCATACTGAGCATGCATGTAGCGACAGCGGAGAGGAAAAACTCCCTTTTAACAGGAAGAAACCTCCAGCAGAACCAGGCTCAGAGTGAGCGGCCATCTGCCACGACCGACTGGGTGTTTGAGAGAACAGAGCAGAGACACAAAAAGAACAAAGAAGCGCTGATCCAGGAGTACTTTTTATGGGAAGGAAAAGTAAATGTTAATGGATGTAGCTCCTTTAGTCGTTTCATCTAGAAAGAAAGAACAGATAAACTCTGAGCCAGTTTTCAAGGTTAGAATCTGAAAGAGAGCACATATAATTAGTCACAGTAAAAGCTCGGTCAATCGCCATGTCTAGGAGAGAGAAAGGGTTAAACACTGAAAGACAGGGCCATGTGGATCATCGGTAGAGGGTGAGCATTAAGTTGGTACCAGCAAAAGCTCGGACAATTCCCCTCTCCAGAAAGGTGTCACAGGTAGACACAGAGCCAGGCCAGGTGTAGCTTCTAGGAAGAGAAAAGAGAGAACATAAAGTTAAAAGCTGAAATGACAGCAAATAAAGCAAAATTGGAGAGTAGTGAGAGAATGTATCGAAGAGGGTGAAAGTGGTCATTATGTCCTCCTGCAGCCTAAGCCTATAGCAGCATAACTACACAGATAGTTTCAGTTCAGATTATTTAGTTAAACGGCGCTTATCTACAACAATGTCGTCTCAAGGCACCCCACAAAGGGTCCTACTGATGGTCATTGTTATACTAAAAACCACAATGATTGGGATACCTCTCTCTGTCAGACTGATTATAACCATTGGAAAAGAGAAGGGGTCATACAGGTAGCAGAAATGGAGGGTGTGTTTGCACCTCAACCGTAACTGAGCCGGTTTAAATAAGAACATAATACAGCGATTTGCAAATCCCATTCAACCTATATGCAATTAAATACACTACAAAGACAAGATATTTTATGTTCAAACTGATCAACTTTATTGAGTTTTTATTTGCAAATATTCACTTATTTTGAATTTGATGCTTGCAACATGTTCCCAAAAAGCTGGGACAGGGTCAAGTGTTACATCACCTTTCATTTTAACGACACTCAATAAGTATTTGGGAACTGCGGACAATGATTGTTGAAGCTTTTTAGGTGAAAACATGTCCCATTCTTGCCTGATGTGCAATTTTTGTTGCTCAACAGTCTGGGGTCTCCATTGTCGTATTTTGCTCTTCATAATGAGCCACAAATTTTCAGAGGGAGACAGGTCTGGACTGCAGGCAGGCCATTCTAGTACCCGCACTCTTTTACTACAAAGCCACAATGTTGTAACATGTGAAGAATGTGGCTCGGGATTGTCTTGCTGAAATAAGCAGGGATGTCCCTGAAAAAGATGTTGCTTGGGGCGCAGCGCTGATGGTGTAGGGGTTAAGCACGCAACCATATACAGAGGCTACAGTCCTCGTAGCGGCCGTCCCAGGTTCAAGTCCCAGACCCGGCAACATTTCCTGAATTTCTCCCCCTCTTTCCTGTCTGCCTACTGTCGAAAAATAAATAAATAAAAATAAAGGCCACTAGTGCCAAAGAAATATAAAAATAAAAAAAAAGACATTGCTTGGATGGCAGCTGATGTTGCTCTAAAACCTGTGTGTACCTTTCAGCACTAATGGTTCTTTCAGAGATGTGCCAGTTACCAATGCCATGGGCACTAACATAACACACCTCTATACTATCACAGATGTTGGTTTTGAACTTTGCCCTGATAACAGTCTGGATAGTCCTTTTCCTCTTTGGCCCGGAGGAGACAACGTCCATGATTTCCGAAAACAATTAGAAATGTGGACTCGTCAGACCTGATTGTTTATTGTCTATGTGCAGACTATGTTTTGGGACTTTGGAAAACTTACTTTGAAATTGCTTTCCCCTTTGCTCCTTAACCAACTTCCTATTTATAGAACAGTATTTCCCAGAGTTGGTTCTGTTGAAATGCTGACCGTTTCAGATGTTTCCTGTTTCAACATGTTTAATTCAAAGGAATCAATTACCTCCACGGCATGTCATCAGGCTCTAACAAAGCTGCAGACAGTTTTTTTTCTTACACATATGCGTATATCCTTTCAGGCCCTCCTGTGTTTTCCATCTTTTCTATTTCTGTTGGACCCATCATTCAGACTGTGATTTCCACTACAATAATTTTATTTTTATTTCATTCTTCACCTTTCTGCCCTCCGCCCGTGAGTCCACACTTGGAGCCTATTCCCACACTGGGCTCTGACACATTTATCTCCATCAGTAATTATCAAAAACCAGGAGAAAATAAAACCTTTCGTGTAATAACTATGGATGTCAAAGAGAAACTTTGGCTGAAGCTCGCTCTGGTTACTGATGTAATATTTTTTAGTACTGTTTGGGACTTTCCTGTGTATGATGCTGGAAAGCCCCTTTTTACATTTATACACTAAGGCCAAGTCAAAACAGAAGTCAACTTAAGGCCATTTACAGAGAAAGAATAGGTTCAGGTGAAAAACAAGTAAATAAACCTGTCCAATCTAATTTGAAGGTAGTTTAATTCATCACAGTAAAATAGAGCACATGCTCTCTTTTAAGAAGACTTTGTGTCTTTTAACAGGATCCCACCAAGTCATTGTTAAAAGTGTAATTATTGCTCCAGTCTACAAAAGAACACCTTTAACAGTTTGTCAGGGATGTACAGTACCCTGCAAAAGTATTCATACCAAGAAATCTGTGCATTTATTGGGATATGTGACAAACCAACTGATTTGAAGAGTTTTGAAATGAAAGAAATATGATACATAACTTCCTTCTTTTTGTACAAATAAAAATCTACAAAGTCTGGAATACATTTGTATTCAGCCTCCCTGAGGAAAAGGTTTGCAGAACCAGCAGTTGCCACAATTACAACTGAAAGTCTTCTGTGGTATGACTCTACCAGCTTGCACATCTAGACATCGACCTTTTTGTCCATTCATCTTTACAAAATGGATCAAGCTCAGCCAGATTGGATGGATAGCGTCTGTGAACAGAGATTTTTAAATCTTCCAGCAGATTCTCAGTTGAATTTAGATCTGATCTTTGACTGGGCCATTCAAACATAACATTATGCTTTGATTTAAACCATTCCATTGTAACCTTTACTGTCTTTAGTTTCATTGTCTTGCTGGAAGGTGAATCTCCACCCCAGTCTGGGATCTTTTGCAGTCTCTAATAGGTTTTCTTCCAGGACTGGCCTGTAGTTAGCTTCATCTAGCTTTCCATTAACTCGTACGTGAAGAAAGGCACCCCCACAGCATTATGTTGCCACCACTATATTTTGCTGTTAGGATGTTGTGTTCAGTGATGTGCCGTGTTAACTTAATGTTTTGCATGTAGGCCTAAACATGAACATTTGGTCTAATTTGACCAGAGCACCTTCTTCCACATGTTCATTGCATCCCCTACATGGATTGTGACAATCTGCAAAAGGGATTTCAGTTGTTTTTTTCCTTGCCACTCTTCCATAAAGGCCAGATTTTGGAGTGCACGACCGCTAGTTGTCTCATCGGCAGCAGCTCTTACCTGATATCTGCAGCTCCTCCTGAGTTACCACAGGCCTTTTGGCTGCTTCTCTAAATAATGCTCTCCTTGCCCAGACTTTCAAATTAGATGAATGGCCAAGTCTTGTACCCTTTTCCTTCCACCTCACAATTATGCTCTACTTTGTGTTGGTCTATCCCATAAAATCCTAATAAATACATGTAGAATTGTAGTTTGGTGGGACAATAGCAAAACTTCAGCATAAATAGAGAAGTCCTGATTTGCCAAGAAAGATTTCCCTAAAACATGTTGCAGTAATCTTGTAATCTTGTAATTCCAATCCTAACAGTTAGAATCCTTTTTGCACATTTTGCGAGCACACAGCCCTACCTGTACAGTTCACACCGGGGTTGTTAGGGTCACCATCCAAGTATTCTTGCTGGCAGACACACCGGTAAGAGCCCAATGTGTTGTTACAGTCTGCCTGAAGAGAGCACTGATGAAGAGCAGGGTGCACACACTCATCCACATCTGCAGACCGGGAGACATGTTAGAAGGTTATTTGAAAATGTAACGTTGAAAAGTGAAGTGACAAATCAAAGAATGCAGCAATCAGAATTAATCACAATGTTCAACTTAGACTGACATCATATGCCATCCTGGTATTTTTAATTCAAAGGCTAAGTCATGCTGATGCATCTATAAATAAGACCATTGTTGCACTAAGCTCCAGTGTTGATTTAAAATGAGCAGTGCAGAAAAAAAAAGTCATTATTTCTAACAGAATCTTTTTGAAACCAGCCTTAAAGTGCTCACATGATGGTGACCCCTTTGATGTCCTTTGCAAAAATGTAACAAATATGATTAATAGCAGAGCGCGTTTCTGCGTCTGGGTGTGCGTGGGCGTGTGTGTTTGTGCATGCAGTCGCTCTGGTGTTATTTTCCGCTATAGCAGGAAACATCCCACAGAAGACTGTCACTCAAACAGAAGTGGTGGGAGAAGGAAACGGTGGTGCGTGGTGAGTCATTTTTTCCTGAACACCGTGTTCTCTGCTTCATGAATCATTCTCAAAACTCTGCAAGAATGTCATATCTCTGTAAAAAAAAAAGCCTCAAGTAGCTTCACAGAGAGATCAGTGCTGCTGTACGGAGAAGCCGTGTCACCTCACCTTGCACTGTTACAGATGACACTTCAGGTATTTGTTTAAGAAGAAGGTGTAGCTTTGGTGCAACATTGTACAGTGAAAGAGAAAGGTTGCTCAGGATAAGCAGATTTGTGGAAATTCTGTAGGGATGGACAGGCCATGAGTTGAGATAAAAGATGGAAACTTCACACTCCAGAGCTCCAGTTATCTTTCAAGAGAAATAAAAACACATATTTTTATAGTGAACAGCCTATTATTTCACTTATATCAGTATTTAAAGATTATCCAGGTATTGAAACAGAGATAAATATTGGCTGATGTTCTTCACATCATAGCCCTACAATGCCTTGCAAAGTACCCATGCCCCTTAAACATTTTCCCATTTTGTTATGTTACAACTAACTTTACTGTATTGTATTGTATTTATATTTGATGTAACCCCCCCTAAACATACCATCCCCACTGTCAAGCATGATGGTGGCAGCATCATCCTGTGCAGATGCTTTTCTTTAGCAGGGACAGGAAAGCTGGTGAGAGATAATAGGAAGCTAAATATAGGCAAGTGATGAAAAGAAATTTGTTGGAGGATTGAAAGACTTCAGACTGGAGCAGAGCTTTACCTTCCAGCAGGACAACAACCGCGAAAATACAACCAGAGCTACAATGGAATGGTTTCGGTCAAAGCATATTTATGTGTTAGAATGGGTGATAGTTATGTCCTACTTGTTGTTGGTCACATAAAATCCCAACAAAATTCATTGAAGCCTGAGGTTGTAACATCACAAAAAGGAGAAAGTTTCACTGGGTATGCAGACTTTTGCAAGACACTGTATATATTATATATGTCTTATATGGCAGGAATGATTTAATAAAATTAGGATCTGGGTTACCATTGCTTGTAATAATCTTGTGAGATTCAGAAGCCCATTTTCCTTTGACAACAGTTGCTGGTAATCCATCTTCACTGTCACTGTTGCATTCCAGAGGTTTCCTTGAAACCTCAGATCCTGTTTTGGTCCTAAACAAATCAAATTCAAAAGATCAGTTCAGCCAAATAAAAAAATAAGAACGCCTTCTTTCATTTCGGGGTTTTATGTATGTGGAAAAAATGCTACCACTGATTTGATCCTAAGTGAATCTTAAAATGTAGAAAATACAAATAACCAAAATATGGCCTACAAGATAGCATAATAGTATGTGTAACAGAATTTAACACAAAATGCTCTTGGTTGTCTGCTAGTCTGGAATATTTAAGGATGCATTAAGAAAAAGTCTGAAACTTGTCAGCAACGATCCTGCAGAAGCATTTGTTCACGTTTTTAATCTGCGAGGTTTATAAGGTCAAACTGAATACCCACAATCCTCCATAAACTGGAGGCACACTGAAGAGAGAGTGGGCTCAATTTCCACCAGGATGATTTAAGAGATCGAGTCATATTGAGAGTGTTTACTTAAGGTTATTGCTACTTATGGTTGTATTTCCATTACCCTTAATGAGGATCTGATTTCTACCAAGTGAATTCAGATAAATAAAAATTAAAGGAAGTCATGTTTACAGTTACCATGATTAGGGTGTAGAAAAGTAAGTACAGAATTTCATTGTTGTTTTTTCCAGGTCTGGATAAGTATAGAAAAAGAACATATGCAAAATTATTTGTAATTCCAAATTTTATTGCCTATAAAACAGTCTACATGTTGTGACCTTCGTTCTCTATTGCCATTCTTATGTCCTTCCTCGCTTCCTTCTTTGTGTTCTTCCCTCTTTCTTTCACTGGGACCTTCCCTTTTTTATTTCTCACTTCTTCCTTCCTTTATTTTTGGTGTCATTTTTTCTTTCTCTCCTTCTGCCCTTACTTTCTTCCTTTCTTGTGTCCTTCCTTACTTCTGTCTTAGTCCATCCTATCCGTCTTTGGATCCTTCCTTTATTTTTCTCTTCCGTCCTGTCTCGCCCTGATTTACAGCTGACCTATTTAACGCCTGCTCAGTCTTGACATACATATCCACCATTAATGTATAATGAACTTCTATGCTTTATATTTCAAAATGATCATACGGGTCTGAGGGGAACCCTGCATGACTGTAGATGAAAAAACTGCATAGCTGCATTTGAATTGTGGCAAAGATTTTGCTAAGATTATTGTTACTAACAGTATCCTTAGATTTACAGCTAACACTGGCTTATTTAAGAGATCCTGTAATGTCACAATACTGAGTTGATTCAGTTTAGACTCATCCCTGCCACTTGTGGCTTCACTTGCACCCTAAGACTTTACAAAACGTAATTAATGTTGATGTTCTTTAAAAAAAAAAAAAACTTTAACACACAGAGCACTCCGGTTCTACAGTTTAATAATAGTAGAAACAGCAGGTAACGTGTAACTCACTAACTTGTAGGATCAGTGCAGAGAAACTGTCCCCATCTCTGGCAGCATTTCTGCCAGCCTGGACAGTCTAAATCCAACTCACAGTCCACAGAACTGGGAGACAATCTATCTGCAGTTGGACAGGATCCTGGCTTGGCGGTAAACTCGTCACTCCTGTTTACAGCTTCATTCAAAGGAAATAACATGTTACAGGCCACATATTAGAAGAGAGTTATTTGTAGCACTGCAGTTTCTGCTCGCCCATCTGGTGTCTTGCACACAGCACCACACACTGAAAGGGCAACCTGACTGCAGAACTGGCTACGGAGCAGGATACTACATCATTACATTCATCAAATAGAGGGATGGAGTTACCGTTTAAAAGCAGACAAACCTACGGACATCTCTAAAGCTCCAACCAAAAGCTGGATAAGTGATGCAGAGTACACTTACACAGGGAACAGTAACGACCAACTTGCTCATAGCCATCACAGCACCTTGTCACTTGTTCCTCTACTGTCTTGTACTCAATCTGATGCATCATCCTGTAAAGGGTGACAGTACATGTCGTCCAGAGGAGCCAGCCACCGCAAGGCTTTGTCACTGTATAAGGGACCAATTGAACCACCAAGAAACTCACAATCCTGGATTCATTCTGGATACATAGATGGTAGCCAGAGGAGGATAAACTATTTTCTGGAATACAATATAAACCGTCAATAAAACATTGTTTTATTTATTGCATCTGTTCATATTTTGAGTTAATGACTAATGAATAAATAGGTACTGAGCTGGGAAGCCCTGTCGGTTTTTTGAGCCTACCTTCATCCAGCCCCGAACAGAGAGCCAGCAGGGCCTTGGTCGCCCAGATTAAGAGGATCCACCTCATCTTGCACAGTTTAGAAAACCTCAAGCACACATTCAGCTATCACATAGTGAATGAATGTTTGACTTTAAGATGATGCTAGCTCACTGCTCAGGGTGACTCCTCTGTGGCCCTGTTTTTCTCCACCCCTCGTTACAGCATCAGGTCCCCAATGGACTGCAAAATAATGACAGCAAGGGGCAAATATTAGAAGGTAGTTAACATTTTGGAAAACCATTCATGGATGACATTACAATAATATTAGTGCTTCCTAGAAAACACTAATGTCATTCACTCTGATGAATGTCTGCAAAAAGAAAAGAAAATAATCAGTTTCACAAGCAAGACTGGGTTGGGCTTTTTTGTACTCTTCTATAAGTGAAACAAGTTGTCAGTTTACATATTGTTGGACAGTGCCAGTAAACATGTTTATGGTACCAGACAGGGAGAAAGAGATGCTTAATAGGAGGAGCCAAAGTCCCTAATGAGTCAGTTTCCACACAGGTAACCATGGAAGTGCTTGCTATGCTGCTGGCATTAACAGCCAACTGTGTCAACTATTAATGTCATGAACGGAAGAGTGAGAACTTCCTTGCCTTTTTAAGTCCTATTCAGACCTGTGTGGCTGCATGTGTGACAAAAATAGAGGCTAAACTTGGTCTTTTCTGTATTCACAATTTGAATCGAGCAACTTTTCAGGTATGATGTCAGAAATTGCTACTGGCTCTCTTCACGTGAAGGGTTCCTTATTTAATGGTTGCAATCATTTTACTGTAATGAGGTGTTAAAACAGCCCTGATTGAAACTTCGGTTACTTCAGTAATTAAGCAACAATTACTGAGCACATGCTGACTTGCTGGTGCACCATGATGCAAGGAGGCTTTCATGCCAAGTCAACAAAATTCACCATGAATTCATATCACAAAGTAAGAAGCATCAGAGCAGTATATTGATTGTGTGATTTTGCTGAAAACAAACATTAGTAATTATACGGTCTTCATCATCAGTGCTGCACCTGATCTTAGCATGCTTGTAATGTACTGTAGCATAATCAGCTTTCCAGGAAGAGGCCTGCAAGACTGGCAACAAGTCCCCACTGGATATAAATACTTACATAACCATAGTGCTGTACTATAATAACCTGGCTGCTTTTTATTTACAGACCTAATTAGTTTCTTTGGGGTTAGCAGACATGTCGTTGCATGAACATTATACAATGACTCCCAAAAGTTTCACACCCCTGTTGTAATGCTAGTGGTGTAAATAATTAGGCCATGATAAATCCTTTCGCAACTTTTGTTCACATATAAGGTATACAGTACAGACCAAAGGTTTGGACACACCTTCTCATTCAAAGAGTTGTCTTTATTTTCATGACTATGAATATTGTAGCTTCACACTGAAGGCATCAAAACTATGAATTAACACATGTGGAATTATATACTGAACAAAAAAGTGTGAAATAACTGAAAATATGTCTTATATTCTAGGTTCTTCAAAGTAGCCACCTTTTGCTTTGATTACTGCTCCGCACACTCTTGGCATTCTGTTGATGAGCTTCAAGAGGTAGTCACCTGAAATGGTTTTCCAACAGTCTTGAAGGAGTTCCCAGAGATGCTTAGCACTTGTTGGCCCTTTTGCCTTCACTCTGCAGTCTAGTTCACCCCAAACCATCTCGATTGGGTTCAAGTCCGGTGACTGTGGAGGCCAGGTCATCTGGCGCAGCACCCCATCACTCTCCTTCTTGGTCAAATAGCCCTTACACAGCCTGGAGGTGTGTTTGGGGTCATTGTCCTGTTGAAAAATAAATGATGGTCCAACTAAACGCAAACCGGATGGAATAGCATGCCGCTGCAAGATGCTGTGGTAGCCATGCTGGTTCAGTATGCCTTCAATTTTGAATAAATCCCCAACAGTGTCACCAGCAAAGCACCCCCACACCATCACACCTCCTCCTCCATGCTTCACGGTGGGAACCAGGCATGTAGAGTCCATCCATTCAACTCTTCTGCGCCACACAAAGACACGATGGTTGGAACCAAAGATCTCAAACTTGGACTCATCAGACCAAAGCACAGATTTCCACAGGTCTAATGTCCATTCCTTGTGTTCTTTAGCCCAAACAAGTCTCTTCGGCTTGTTGCCTGTCCTCAGCAGTGGTTTCCTAGCAGCTGTTTTACCATGAAGGCCTGATTCACACAGTCTCCTCTTAACAGTTGTTCCAGATATGTGTCTGCTGCTAGAACTCTGTGTGGCATTGACCTGTTCTCTAATCTGAGCTGCTGTTAACCTGCCATTTCTGAGGCTGGTGACCCGGATTAACTTATCGGCCATGTGAGCCAGTTATGGTTTTTGCGACTGCACTTGGGGACACTTTCAAAGTTTTCCCAATTGTTCGGACTGACTGACCTTAATTTCTTAAAGTAATGATGGCCACTCGTTTTTCTTTACTTAGCTGCTTTTTTCTTGCCATAATACAAATTCTAACAGTCTATTCAGTAGGACTATCAGCTGTGTACTGTATTCACTTCCTGCACAACACAACTGATGGTCCCAACCCCATTTATAAGGCTTGAAATCCCACTTATTAAACCTGACAGGGCACACCTGGGAAGTGAAAACCATTTCAGGTGACTACCTCTTGAAGCTCATCAACAGAATGCCAATAGTGTGCAGAGCAGTAATCAAAGCAAAAGGTGGCTACTTTGAAGAACCTAGAATATAAGACATATTTTCAGTTGTTTCACACTTTTTTGTTCAGTATATAATTCCACATGTGTTAATTCATAGTTTTGATGCCTTCAGTGTGAAGCTATAATATTCATAGTCATGAAAATAAAGACAACTCTTTGAATGAGAAGGTGTGTCCAAACTTTTGGTCTGTACTGTATATAAAATGTCTTATATACATGTACAGCTAAAAAAATTTGAATATTGTGAAAAAGTAAAAAAACACTCTTTCATTTCAGAAAGTAATAGTCATATATTAGATTCATTACACATAAGGTTATGATTATTTGATTTGATGGTTATGGCTTTCAGAGAATGAAAACCCATAAATAAGTGTCTCGGAAAATTAAAATATTACATAATCTCAATAAAAATTATATTTTTAGGGGAAAGGTTTCTATGCACTCAATCCTTGGTTAGGCTCCTTTAGCATGAATAACTGCATCAATGCAGCGTAGCAAGGAGGAGATCAGCCTGTGGTTCTGCTGAGGTGTAATGGAAGCCCAGGTTGCTTTGATACCAGCCTTCAGGTCATCTTCATTGTTGGGTCTGGTGTCTCTCATCTTCATCTTGACAGTACTCCATAGATTCTCTTTGGGGTTCAGGTCCAGCCAGTTTGCTGGCCAATCAAGCCTAGTAACACCATGGTCATTAAACCAGCTTTTGGTACCTTTGGCAGTGTGGGTCAGTACCAAGTCCTACTGGAAAATGAAATCAGCATCTCCAAAAAGCTTCTTAGCAGAAGGAAGCATGAAGCACTCTAAAATGTCCTGGTAGATGGCTGCACTGACTGTGGACTTCAGAAAACCCAGTGGACCAACACCAGAAGATGACATGGCACCACAAAACATCACTGATTTTGGAAACTACATACTGGACTTCAAGCAATGTGGATTCTGTCTAGACTCTGTGACATTGGTTTCAAAATGAAATGCAAACTTTACTTTCATGAGAAAAGCGGACTTTGGACTATTGAGCAACAGTCCAGTTCTTTTTCTCCTTAGCCCAGGTAAGACGCTTGTAACCCATGTGTAGGATTCATCTGTGTGTAGTGGATCTTGATGCGCTGACTGCAGCCTCAGTCCATTCTTGATCGAATCGAAGTGACGTTTTTGTAAAGTGCCTTGCATTTGTTGTGAATAAAAAAATAAACTCAAATGAACTGAATGGATTTTGCTTGATAATCCACTCAAGACTGTGGTTACTCCTGTGGATGGTGCCATATGTTTTTCATTTCACAACCAGCTTCTTTAGCAATGACCTTTTGTAGCTTATCCTCCTTGTGGAGGGTTTCAGTGATCGTCTTCCCATGACTGTGTAGCCTACTGACCCAGACTGAGACCATTTAGAGGATCAGGAAACCTCTCCAGGTGTTTTGAGTTAATTAGCTGATTAGGGTGTGACCTCATGAGCTTAACAATATTTACTTTTTTCACTGTATTCTAACACAGATTATTTGGTTTTCATTATCTGTACGCCTTAATCACCAAAATTAAAAGAATTTATGTGTAATGAATCTATATAAGGTTCAAATTCTGAAAAGAATGACAAAAAATAAATAACTTTTCACGTAATTCTAATAGATGTACCCCTGTATAGAGTGCTAAGATTTTGTGCTGAATTTCATCCACTTTGATAAAAGCCCAGTTTCTGCAAACAGCAAGAAAATTGTACAGCATTTTGAACTTTGTTTCAGGTTTATCAGATTCAATAGAACTGATGGCATGTGTGAACTCAAGACGGCTGGCGGCTAAAATTAATGCAAAATGTCCACAAACAAATTAGTAGTTTAAGGGTTTGCACATTTATGAAACTAGGTTATTCTGTTTTTTTATTTCTTACATTTCTCCCTCTGACAGATTTGTTCAGTTAAGATAATGGATTGAAACTAAATTATCTTCTGAGAAGTCACATTACTTTTGTGAAAATAATATTTTCAGGCAAAAAATTGCCCAAATTTGCTAGGTTTAATGAAACCATTATAAACCCCTCAAACTAGCAAAGTATGTCAACAAAGATGATGCAATACATTTCAGCAATATGCAAGTTAGGTCGCCAGTCAGTTAGGTTTAACGTCTATCAGCCTCCAGGTTGACATCAAATAAAGGTTTAAAAACAACCAATAACTTAAACGTCAGAACAAAATCCATGAAATATCTCTTTAAATTCGCCCCACTGCGAGGTCCTCTGTACAACCCGCCTCCTGTCACAAAATCACCCTATCAGCGCGCAGCGCACGTGACGAGCGGTCTTTGCGATGACCTCATCCCTGGTGTGGGATGACGTCAAATTCAAGATGGATGGAATCACGACCAGCAGGCTGAAAGCTACACAACAGTGAATAAAGTCCTGGCTGTGTGGAGGCGAGACCGTTTTCACGACGGGATGGGTAAGTGGGGACAGACTCGAATATTTCTCGCTGGGCAGAACGAGCGGGGAGCCTCAGACAGACTTGGTAGAGTGCTGTTGAGGAGCAGCTCTTTCCTTTTCCGCGCTGACGTAACTCTAAAAGGGGGGATTGAGCTGCTGTAAAACCCGCGCAGCTACAGCCTGTGTGGCAGACTGCGCTGTGTCAGGACGGGCAGGTGTGTGTTTTCCCTCCTTTTGAGCGGCTAAAGGAGAAAAATGGTACTTCTATTGAACATAACGGGTCTAATTGACTCCAGCAAGCCGTTTTCTGGGATTAACAGCGGCGTCCAGACAAACGCGCTCAACTTTTCCGCTCACCCCGGTGTGACGGAGCTGCTGGGAGCCGAGCCGTGGGAGCTCCGCTGTTGTGTCACACCGTGTCCCCGGTCACACAGCGAGCGAGTGCTAAACTGAACCAGACAGTCCTGTCAAAGAAGTTCTCTCAAGAGAAACTAAACCACGTCTTCTGAGCGCTCTGATACCGACAGCCTCACTTAGCTTCCCCTTTAAAAAAAAAAACTGCCACGGCAGCATTTAGTGTTTTCCTCCGAACATTTCCTGCAAGTTTAGAGACAGAATCAAACAAAAGTGTTGTCTGGTTTTTACTGAATGAATGGGGCTTTTTCCCCATTAACAAATATAGAAAGTGTCAATGTGCAAAACAGAAGGAAAATTGCTTTCCGTTTAAAACTTTCAAAATAAACGACAGTCGGAGCGCCACAAAAAAATAACAAGGATGAAGCTGGTGTAGCTTCTATACCTTGGACCATGGCTGGAAGACCTAAGCAAGACCCAGAGGTTGACCAGAAAAAGCAGGCGAATGCCAGATATAAGTATGCTGTTCGTTTTAGATCTAAAAAGGAGCAAGTTAGCAGGGCAGATATGGCCAGGAAAAGGCTGTGTAATAATGTCACCGATTTTTGGAAAAAGGAGAGACTTCTTTAAACCATCTCTAGCATGTACTGTTCAATGTGTTTCTGGGGCAGAAAACATTGCAGTATTGTGGAGACAACATTACAGTACATTGCCCAACTGGAGGTGAACCATATGTGAATGATTCTGACATGGGCAGTAAACATATAAGTATAATATGCAAAGTATACGAAGCCATTCATAAATGTTCTGATAATAAAGCTTGTGGTTTGCATCACATTACTGGAGATAATTTAGAAAAGGCTAGTTTAAGGCTTCTAGCGCTCCTTTTCACTGGTTTTATGGATCCAAGGCATACTACCAGACTCAATATTGAGTATTTTGCTCATCCTAGTTATTGATAAAGTAAGTGTGTATATCTCTTCCCTGGATGATTAGTTTGGCTTAAACCAAAGTATGGTACTGACGTGTATAAATGCTCTTAAAGAAGCAGTGAAATTGAATATGGCCAAATTTTGTTATTTGTGCTCATGTGTTTTATTGACGCTTCTAAAGCTTTTGATTAAGTGAACCTCAGAAAACATTTAGGCAAATTTAAGCAACAGGGAGTTCCTGGGTATATTGTGAGGATTCTATCTCACTGGTACGCTCAGCAGAAGATGCAGGTAAATGGGGAAACAGCATTTCTGCCCCATTTAGCCGGGGTGTAATTTTGTCTCCAGTTTTATTTAATGTATACGTAGATTATTTGTCCATGCAGCTAAGAGCCTGCAACAGCAGCTCCTTAATATGCAGTATGTTCTGAACATGGTGTGCAATATGATATAAAGTACAATGTTGTTTAAAGTACTATTTTGGTATGTAGAACCAAGCAGGGTGGAAGGCTAAATGTTCCGGGGTTTAAACTGTCTAATAATGTTCTTGAGGTTATTAAAGGTGAAATACTTTGGGGATTTTATTACTGGTCAAATTAATGATGATGATAATATATGCAGGCAATGCTGCAAACTCTATGATTAGGCAAATGTCACTGCATGTAAGTTTGCTCTATACTGCCCAACTGTGGTCATCTTGCAAACAATGTAGCATGCAGAGGTTGCATGTCGTATAGTGATGCAGCGAGGATCCTTCTTTAGGATCCTTCTTGATATACCGGGGGTGGGGGGGGGGGGGGTGTAGGTTAGATTAGATTGCAGAAAGGTCCTTAACAAATCATTTTATTCCTGTAACATTTACCTATAATATTGCAGAGTATACAGCATAATGTACACAGATTAAAACACCTTGTATTTTAAAAATATACAAAATTTAAATACTGATTTGGAAGAACAAATAGCAGTCCAAATGATCTAGTTAACAGATTGTTTAAGCTCTATTCTTTACAAATGATTTTGGTTTATTCATAAATTGATCTGCTGTCTTCTTAGATTCTACTCAGACGTTATTTAGATGTTGACCAGCTTTTGTTAACTTCTAAGGAGAAAGAAACACGCAGTGCTTCGATTATGTTCAGGTCTGGATGCATGGCAGATGGATTCATAACGTCATGATGTTGTTTTGGGTTTGTAAGCATGTGTTAAATCCAGGTTTGCTTTTACTGTGTTGACAGTGTGTTTGTTTTCACACGTTCATTTTATTTCTTTGTTTTTTTTTTTTGACAAGACCTCCCACAACCCTGACTCAGTTGCAGGACTAAACCCATGCAGAACCTCTCCTGAACTTGCTATGAGATTCTCACAGTATGATAACTTTCCATGTTTTTCACGACTGGACAATTGTGGCTCCGTTCTGAGGAGAATGTGTTCCAGTCTGCTTGAAGCCCGCTGACTTGGCAGCGTGCAGCTACAAGTATGGGAGGAGCAGCGCTTTTTTACCCTTTAATCATAAATTGTAGGAATGATACAATGGATATTTTTGGGATTTTGAAGCTGTAACCTTTTAAAATCTTATTAAACCTTGATACCAGTTACCGGGCATGTCGTTTTATATGCCACACCTGAGCCTCTCAAGCCTTCGCTTTTCCTTAGATAGATTCATTTAAAATAACAATGTTTGGTCTACTCTGTTTTTAGACTGACAACGGGGTATTAGGCATGTCATGTGCTGTGATAATTAGTATTATTATCTTTTTTTTTGTTTTAAGGACTTTCAGATTTGGTTCTATATGTGATGGTGTTTTGCACCATCAAGCCAATAAAAACCTGTCAGGGCTTTACCAGGTAATAAAATTAGGTTATAACAATATTAAATGAACCCTTGAATATGAAACATTATATTTCATTATTAATTCTTTACCTCATTCATTTTAAAAAAGTTATGCATAACCTCTGAAATCCTCTCCTGTATGTGACGGAACTTCCGGCTGCTTTTTGCAGTGTTGCCTCAGAGCTCCAAACTTTGGTCTGGTATAAATGTTTTTTATTATTATATGATTGGAGATGATTGTCTGCACAGATTGGTGTCGTAGAAAACCTTTCATTTATGGGATTTTTTTATACTTCCTGTATTGGCTGGTGTCTGACAGTAACTTGACAAAGCAGCTTTCCCTACACTCGGGCTGCTAAAATGGTGTAATGGTCCATAATTACAAGTGCTTGTACCTGGCTATGACTTGTTTCACCATGTTATTAAAATATAAAGGTTCAGCTCTCTGCAGATCAGCCAAAAGCCAGTAAAATGTCTCCAGATTATACTGCAGGCACATTAATATATATTTTTATAAACATCTATTTTTGTTTAAATCAGTGTTAGCCTTAGCTGTGGACAAGCCAACATGTCCTGGCTTCCTGTCAGAGATGACAAAATTAATTCATATTTTCAATATTAAAATAGCTGCAAATTTCCATGTCAGTCAATTGAACAATTAGAAAATGGCAAAATACAACTTCAATGAGTTTTAAAAGCAAGAATTTGGCCCACGATTATTTTGAATTTATCATGGATTTCCTCTAATCCTCACAGAAAATATACATACAAGCTCAAACAGATACATACACACACACTGATGCTTGATTTAAGCCAGATACTCTCTGTAGCTCCAACGGGGTCCTGTGGTAATTCTGGTTGCATATTTGACCAGTCCATTTTATTAAAGCTCATTTCAACTGGCTTGTTTAAGTTCTACAATCAGAGAAGGCAAAGTTTGAGCCATGTGACCACAATGAGGAGAGGAATGGTTGGAAACGTCAAGGCTTTTAACTGCCAGTCCTACTGTTGGATGGAATACTGAATGAGAAGGGCTAACTTCAAAGTTTTCAATTTCAACTCAAACCAACAGCAAGATGGTTGAAACTTGGACATAACTGGGTGTTCCAAAAGGACAGTTCTCCCAAACCCACATCAGAACTGGTTTTGGAAAGAATACAGCAGATTACCATTAAGCCCCTGACTTCATCTAACTAACATCATATTGAACTGAACAGACAGAAATGAAAAATTATGTTTTTTCTGTTTCTTCTATTTTTTTCTAGTTTTCTCTTCCAGTCAGTCATAATCTTTTATTTAGTTTGTTTTTTGGCTGCAAGTTCTGCTTTTTGCAGATCTTTCTTAAAAGCCCAATGATGAAGCATATTAATGTCTATACTTCTGTATTTGTGTTCCTGCAATAAGACATTGACTCTCTGTCTTTTCTCTTTCAGCCATGGAGAGCCTTGTGAATTACAGTAACCCCTCCCATGCCCTCTCAGTCCTGGGGCTCCTCAATGAGCAGCGGCTGCAGGGCCAGATGTGTGACGTGGTTCTAGTTGTGGCAGACCAGAGGTACCGGGCCCATAAAAGCGTTCTTGCTGCCAGTAGCGAGTATTTCCAGTCTCTTTTTACACGGACGGATGGAGACTCGCTGAGAGTTGTGAACCTGGACTTCTGCGAACCCGACGCCTTCGAGATAGTTTTGAATTACATCTACTCCTCCTCGCTCTTTGTCGACAAAAGCAGCCTAGCGGCCATTCAGGAGCTGGGCTACAGCCTCGGGATCCCTTTTCTCACAAACATCGTGTCGACCAGGCCTCATGCATCCTACTGCGTATCCAGAAAACGCCTGTCGTACTCAGAGGAGGATGAGAATGATGTCCAGACAAGGAGTGTTATTGTGTGTCGGGTCCAGAACAACACAGCCCACCCCTCTCACTCAAATTATCAGGGAAAATCATCAGAGAGATCTCCATCTCAATATTCTCCTCGAATGGTGGCTCGGGTTTCATCCGAACACGACTCACACGAGTCAGTCAAAAACTCTGAGTCCAGTTGGAAAACCTCAGAGCAGAACGAACCCCCTGAGAGGAAGTCCAACTATCCATATTCCCCCATACTGAAAGGAAACTCATCACACATCACCTCAGTCAGGCCTCAGCTGACATCATCAGTGTCTTTCAGTGACGTTGACGTGCAGCCCATCAGGGTGCAGTCTGGTTCTGACCAGGACACCAAAGAGGAGAACGAAGAGGTTGACCACCGCTATCATAATAATGTTCCCTTCCAGGGTCAGGCCAGGAAGCTGAGCCAAGCTACTGACCGGAGCGGCCCACTCATAAAAAGCCTTCTCCGGAGATCACTGTCCATGGACAGCCCTGTTCCAGTTTTCTCCCCAACGCTGGAACTCAAAGATCTCCAAAGCCAAGAACAATCAGTTGTCAAAATGGCCTTAAAGGCATCAGGAGCTGAAGCATTCACCCACAACGGCAACTCCACTAAAGCGTCCCCTTTGGTATTAAGGTCCAAGCATCTCAACAGGTATGATAAAGAAACTCAGGTAGAAGGCGATGTCAGTGTGAAAGCTGAGCCTAGCAGTCCCCTCGCTGATCCCATGGACATTGTTCGGATCACGGTTGGAGATGCTCTGCCAGTTAATCTCAAAGATTTCCAAACAAATTACAACCAGGGCACCAGAACAGATTATAGTCTTCCAGGGAAGAGGAGGGACCGGCCTGACAACAGAAGGTACCCATTTAAAAAAAGCAAAGTATTCAAAGAACATGTTGCTTCACAAGAGACAGACATGTCACAGATTGAGCCTCAGCATGCAAACAACGACCCCGGTGAGAACAACGGGGAACCATCTCAGAATAAGATTTTTAAATGCTGGAACTGCCTAAAGGTTTTCCGCTCCAGTGCTGGACTGCACCGTCACGTCAATATGTATCACAACCCACAGAAGCCGTACGCTTGTGACATCTGCCACAAGCGCTTTCACACTAACTTCAAAGTGTGGACTCACTGCCAAACCCAGCATGGGGTTGTTCAAAACCCAGCTTCATCCTCTAGCTCGTCTGTGCTGGATGAGAAGTTCCAGAGGAAGCTGATAGATATTGTGAGAGAGAGAGAAATAAAGAAAGCTTTGCTCTGGAAGCTGAAGAGAAATAAACAAGGTTTGCAGTCTCCTTCGCTTGCCAAAAAGAGATCAAGGTCCAGCTTTGTGTGTCCCTACTGTGGCAAAGTGTTTTTGTTCCAGTCCCAGTACAGGCAGCATCTAAGGACACATCCTGCTGAAAAGGTCGACCAGGACGCAGGGAGTGAGAGCGTCCTCTATCCGGAACAGGATGAGATCCTTCAACAGAACAGCACCAACGCTGGTGTTTACTCCTGCAGGCTTTGTAATGTTGAGCTGTCATCACTTATAGAACAGGGCGACCACGAGAGAGGCTGTCGACACGCTACTGTGTGCCCTTACTGCGGCCTCCGCTTCTCAAGCCCGGTTGTTAAAAAGGACCACGAGGCCCACTGTAGGTACAAGAAACTGACATGCCTAGAGTGCATGCGTACCTTCAAATCTTCCTTCAGCATATGGCGCCACCAGGTGGAAGTCCACAACCAGAACATGATGACTGGTAAAAACCAGATTCACCTGAAGCAATCAGAGGACAATAAAGAGGCGCCGGACGTACTCAGAGAGGACCCTTACAGCGATGAGCCTTCAGGCCCCAGGAACTTTCCAGAGAACATCAGTTACAGTGACTCATCAGGTCCACCCATGTACGACTCAGAGGACTCCTCGTCCTATGTGCCTGAGGACCTGAGCATGGGCCACCATGGCAAACTGGTGGTGAAGGAAGAGCCGTTAGAGGAGGCAGTGAGTGAGAGGGACAGCTCAGACGCTGGCAAAGCTGGGCCTGAGGAACCTGGGGTGTGGCCGTGCGAGAAATGTGGCAATCTGTTCAGCTCTCGCAAAGACCTGGAGCGACATCAGGAGCTTCTTTGCCACATCAAACCATTCATCTGCCATATCTGCAACAAAGCTTTCAGGACCAACTTCCGCCTTTGGAGCCACTTCCAGTCCCACATGTCGACTGCCAGCGAAGTCGGAGCCAAAGATATGAACATGCATGCTCCTCCCCTGTCTCCCTCCCCGCCCCTGACTCCCCAGAACTCCGAGCGCCGCTCCCCACAAGCCTCTGTGCTCAGATCTCCTCAGGCACCAGCAGCAGCAACGATCCCTGAGGAGTCGAGCAGCCCAGAGCCTTGTAGCTCATCGATGAACAGGACAAACAGGCCCGGAGTGGAACCCAGCGGCCATGGCTCTCTGTCCAGATCGAACAGCATGGAGAATCCAGGCGGCCCCCACGACCCGGACACGCTCTTCTACCACGCGCCGTCTCTGTCAGCGCTGACGTTTAAGAGGCAGTACATGTGTAAGCTCTGCCACAGAACCTTCAAGACGGCCTTCAGCCTGTGGAGCCACGAGCAGAGCCACAGCCACATGTAGTGCTGACAGAGCTGCCTTTTTCTGAACACTTTATATTAAAATGAGCACATCTCAGCATACAAAACCAGACTCTGAATGTAAAGCTTATTAGCTCGCCTCCAGTTGTATATTTCAAAGTTGCCATGTTTGTTAGAGGTATGAACATGAATGTGCAATCAAGTGCTAGATTCCTCTACGAGATTATTATAAAAAGCAGTTACTTCTTTGAAAATGGTGTATAAGAATATATCTTTTCAACATCTTTAGTTGTTTGTATTTACTTAGGTATGTGCTTGGTGAAAAACAAGGTACAGAGTTGCTGCCCATTTTACGTCAGCTTGTATCACTTTAGTTGTAAACGTGCAGCTTGAAGAAGAAACAGCTAAGTACCTTGTTCTTTCAGGGTGAGGAGGAAAGTGCTTTAAGGTTTTCAGGCTGCTTTTAAGTAAAAAATAATGCTTTTGTATTTATGTTGGCTCTTTCTTGGTGTGAGTGGCGTCCCTTAAGATACTATTGGTGGCCTCAACGATATAATCAATATGCACTTTGTTTAAAAGCTTAACTCTGTTACAGGATGAAGTGGACACCACTGCTTCAGATCATTTAGTTTGGTGGAGTAAAACGAGAAGTTAAAACTCCTACTGTCTGTTACTGCCTTCTCACCATTTAATGGATTCACTGGATTAGACCTGTATTATAACACATGACCCAGCACATACTTTGACAATGAGCCCACTAGATTATGTTCTTTTTTTCTACATATAAATTAGATAGGTCTGTACAAATATTAAACATATGGTTGAATAAAATAAAAATAAAAGTCTACAAACCTTGCCTTGATGATAATTACAAAACAACTCCAACCAGTTTGCTGCTTTAAGCACCATTCAAGTGTTTGGCTCCTAGTTTTATTGTTTACATAAATCTGAAATGCTATGCTAGTCATTTTTATTAGCATCACAGCTAAAGCTGTAGAAAACCTTAAAATAACCTCACATGTTATTGCAGAGGCACACTGAGAAACATGGAAAGATCCCGCCTTTTAATCTGAGTATATTTATTCAGTGGAAAGGTTTCCAATGTTAAGGAATCGTTTTCACCAAGATCACAGGCAGTGCAGTTGTTGGTAACCCCGTTGACTATACTAGGACAGCAATTAGTCTTCTGTAACATTTTTTTCAAGGTTGGAGCATACTGAGAAAGGACTCTCTGACTGTCCTGGGTTATCTCCTAAACTGACTTCTCTGTGACCTACCTCAAGTGTTCTTCTGAAAAAGTCAGTCATAGTCCCCAGCAAGCCTAGTGGCTAAAAGAAAGGGTCCTTAATTAAAACTACGGGAAACAGAGAGTAAAGGATTGCTTATTAGATGTTCTTAGAAAATCTGACTAGTATGATGTTTACATTTAAAAACGCTTCAGTACATTTATTTTACATGTATTATAAAAGGATTGTTAGGGGGGTACCATTAACACTTATTTTAAATGTGCTCACCTAAAAAAACTGGGTTTTTTTTCTACGTTTCCCAGTGTGACTTTATGTTGCTTCTGTAAAACAACACAAATTTATTTTAAAGACTTTTTCCACATATTTACTAGGGCTGCCATTACCTTTGCATCTGTATATACAGGTACCCAATTACAACTACAAGTTCATGTTGTGCTCAATACAGTTCATGGTTTTGTTTCACTGAGAAATATTATAGAAATATTATTTGTTCTATTTCTCTGCTCCCTTCAGTTTCTGGTCCATTAAGGCCTGCAGAACCACTGTCATATAGACAACCATAAGCTGAGGGGTTTTATAGGGCTTTGATGGCCTTATGCAGTTTTTTTCAACTTCTTTTTCTTATCTTAGTTCACATAAAAGCACAAATAACTTTCGCAGGACTTGTTACTCAGGCATTTTAAGGCGGTAATGTATAAAGGGGTGTCCCACAAAAAGTAAATCCGATTTATTAAGAATGATGATTATGATTGTATTCCAGTGGTTTTGCAGTTGTATTCTTGTACAAGTATATATTCCTGCTTTTGGCTTGGTGGATTATATCTTTGTCATAATTTATTCTGACTGCTGCCATTTAGGGAAGGTCTAAATGGACTTTAAGGATTAATAACATTCTGCAGGACGTCTGTATTGCTAATAGTGCTCTTAATATCTTGTGAGAAAAAGTTTTACAGAAATAATTAGACTTGTGTAAATGGAAGTGTTTGTATTCTGGATTTTGTACCATTTTTTTGTTAGCAAACAGAGGTTTGATCTTTTTACTTTTCCTGTGCTCTCGCTGCAATAATGGATATTTGTATCAGCATTGGTTGCATAATTGTTGCTTTTGGAGACTGTTTTGTTTAGTTTTCTACATTTATTTTGTGCCACACTTCTGTAATAAAGAGTAACAGTGGAGTATACATGCGATCAGTGGTGGGATTCTAAATGGTTTAATATACCGTGTCAGATTTTACCCTCCTGGTTACTCACCTAATAGAAAGTTTCAGTCTTGTAAAGTAGGAGTAAGTCTTTAGGAAACATCAGGCATATTAGTGATAATTTATGTTTCATCTGAACAATAAGGCTGTGATTTATTTATGATGTCTAAGTTAAAGCATTCCGTTTTGTCTAAGTAATGGTATAAAATCAGAAAAATACAAAGTTTATGAAAGAAAACTACTGTTGAAGTATTTTATTATTTTCCATTAATAAATTTGCTACCTTCAGTTCTAGATCTAATGTACAGTCTCTGCCTTGTGACAGCATTGTAGCTTCAGTTTTTATGGTCACAATCCACATTTTTTAACTGATTACTATAAACTAATGTGCATCTAAAGAGCTGTGTTAGCTTTACACCAAAACCTCGTTTTTTTTCCTTCGGTATAAAATGATCAGCTGACCTTATTTCATTATGGTCACATGATCAGCAGAGATGAAGCTGTGAAAGAAGCATCCCATGTTTGAGGAAACTTCTGCTAAGAGTACTGGCCCAGAAAGAGTAGATTTCTGGATCATCAGAAACCTTAAGGTGAGAGGCTCAGCTGGCTTCAGAACATCCAAGAGTATCCAGCAAACTGCAGGATATTGTGCTAAAGATCTGTGTTGCCACCAGTGCAGAGCTTGCTCCATGTTGGCATCAGATGGGCCTTGGAAGACAACCTTGAGACAAGAAGGGCAGGAAGGATGACCCTTCCGTCCAGGACCAACATCAAGAACAGACTGAATTTGTGCTGGAAGTGAAAGAATGGACAACAGAAGACCTGAGCTCAGTTAGTAATTCTCCCTCTGATTGTCTGGGACATCATAAAAAGCATTTGTCCAGAGAAGAAAACCTGAGAGCTTCTGTGAGTCCTGTATCAGCCTAACAGTGAAGCATCCTGTTACACTCCAAGTGTAGAGTTGCTTCTCTTCCAATAAATGAGGTTGCTCACAACTGTGCTCAGGAACGCTCCACTGACTAAACGAGATGAAAACAGCCTCGGAAAGCAACTTCCAACAATCCACAAACAATCTGGTGATGATCTATGGATTTCCAGCATGTTGGCGCACAATGTCACAAAGCAAATGTGTCAATAGGATGGAATGAAAAGTCAGAGCATTGAGATTTTGGAACTTAACCCCACAGACCACATGTAGAAAC
The DNA here is from genome assembly GCF_021462225.1 of Girardinichthys multiradiatus. Taxonomy (NCBI): domain Eukaryota; kingdom Metazoa; phylum Chordata; class Actinopteri; order Cyprinodontiformes; family Goodeidae; genus Girardinichthys; species Girardinichthys multiradiatus. Next base: position 39,184,975 of record NC_061804.1, on the reverse strand, counting down.
ATCTCAGCAAGCAGGTAGATACAAAGTTACTTATCAGGTCTAAGCACTAATAAAAACCAGAATGAAGCAGGATCAGTTTGGATTTGTTCAGGAAGCATAGATCCAACATGTCAGAAAAAAGCGGCAGTTCAACAACACAACACTGATGTGTGTAAATTTGATCTGTAAATCACTCTTTAATATACCTGGGAAATATAAATGAAAATCTAAAAAAAGTGTGTCCATAACTGTCAATTCAGTGCTTTAAAATCAAGCTCTGATTCTGTTCTTCATACTTCCACATCTTTAACCATTTTCCATGGCTGCTGCCTCTTCCATTGAAAAAAAAAAACAACTTCTTTAAAGCTGATATGAAAACCAGTGAGCATATTTTATCTGAGAAAACATTTTTAGACATCTGTTTAATATGTATGTGTGGAAGCAGAGTAATTCCATGTGTTTTTTTCCTGTTGGCTGACAGGTTAACCCTGCAGAACCAGCAGAGGATGTGTCTCAGGTTGTGGGCCACCGTGACACATTCCGACTGGAAACCAGGAGGTGAACTTAGGATGTGTTAGCTTTAATTTGGAAAAAAAAAAAAAAAGCACAAACTGGAAATCCTGTTCTAGCACACATGTAAGGTCACACTCACCATGAAAATCCACGCAGAGGAAGTTTTTGTTTTTTGGTTTTTTTTAAATCGATGAGGAAATCTGTTTCCCAAAGTCAGCTTTTATCATTTGCAATAGAATCTGTCTTTCTCTGTTTATCGGTTTCAGTCTACAGACAAGGTATGATGAGAAAGACAATGAGGATCATTTATTTTGAAATGACACTGTTTACAGATATTACCCAATGTATGGTCTTTTGTGGTATACCTATTCTAGCGCAAACAATCTTGAAAATAAAGAATACATAATTGAAAAATGAACAGTCATAACTGACATTAACACCAGTGATAACAGATGCTGCTTCAAATCTGCAGCAGTCTAACTGAGATGTCTCTACACCACAAAACGTTATCAAACACCATTAGATAGTGATCTACTGAGAGGATCCTCACAGGGCCAAGGTGTCTTTTATCAGCCTCCTCATGGTGGTGCTCACAGAGGTGCCCAGTGAGTCAGTGATCTGATAAGTGATTTTGTACAGGTATGGCTGGACATCTTTAAGGCTGGTGTCAAAAACATTGTCTACTTCAGACTGGGTGGGCATTTTTGGCAGGTATTCGTGGCGGTTTATGACCTCCACCACGTTGATCACCTTCTCCCCCAGCTTTTCGCCCACTTTCTCCCGGCAGATCTGTCTCTCCTGCTCATTTGCCAGGTTGACCACATTGACCTTGATGCTCCACACCTCCCAGGGAATACACTCATCAGAGAAGGGCCAGCGAGATTTCTTCTTCTGGTAGAACTCTAGGGAGATCTGCCCCATGCCATCGCTGCTCAAAGCATCCTGTGGGCAAAACACAAACAGCTTGGTCATAAGTAGCATTTACAGGCCTCCTCACAATGACAGCCGATAATCACACCCGGAGGCCACATACTACCTTGAATTCAGACACCGCTTTCCTGATCACCCTGTCCAGCTCCTCCGAGGACACCCTAACAAAGGTGAAGTCAATGAAATCGCAGTCGATGTCCTGTGTGCCCACGGTGCCGATGGAGTAGGTGCCCTCCTTCTTGTAGTGAAACTTGCCTGTGCTTCGGTGCAGTAAAATGGTGTGTAATAATGCTAGCATGGCCTCCTCCACCTGCCGAGCCTCCACCGTTACCTCCAGAACCTCCGAACGACAATTCATTGTGAGATGTTGCGTATTTCCATCTACGGAGTACCAAAACAGTCAGTAAGGGCAGCTCCAGCACTTGGATGACGACGATATATTTTGTTTACCTCTGAAAATGGGCGGAGACTTCCTTACTGTTTTACACCGTTCAATAAAACACTTAAAATATGTTCTATTAATTAAAAAAAACTATCTTTACTTGATATTTGGAAGTAGTGATTGCAGATAAATACAAGCAAAATACAGCAAGTTGGATGTTTGTTACCACACCGGTGTAGATGGAATAATTACGCTGAAGTTGGCGTCGGATTCGTAGCTTCCGCCGCGACTCTTTGGTAAAGGGCCATTCCACTGTTTTTAAGGACCTGGATATGAATGGACCCTATATAAATGTATATATGTTTAAGGTCGGGCCCTGCTATACTAACAAGTCATACGTGGACTATGACATGTTGTTCTCTAAGTGACAAACTGAGTGATTGCCTTAAGAGGAGAGACTGGTAGTTTTAAAAGCCTGATCTGAAGTCACGAGTAGGATACTAGCTTCAGCTTCTTTGATGACGTTAAGGTTAGCTACGGAAAGTCGAGTAGCTCAAAACACATTTTTTTGGAAAGTTAAAATTGAATTTTGCCTGCGTTTATGTTTGTAGTCATGGTAATAAAATCCAATACTAGTAAAAGCATGTACTTTACAGATTACGCTAACAGCACCGGCAAGTTTCGCTTTGCTTCGAGCAGCGGCCAAAACAATCCAATTCGCGTTGCATTGTGGGAGTTACAGTTTGTGCCACATATCGGTCTCCATAACTTTGTACAGTCAGATCAGAGAGAGGCGCAGCCGGAGTCCAGCGGGACGGGCTGAACTCCTCCAGTTCAGGATGTTTTACTGGGACTCTTACTCCATATCAGACTGTAGGCAAGTGGAGTACAGGCGAAAACTTTGGAAATAACACGCGTTGGGAAAACTTTTGGCGGCTCTTCTAGCTAATTTGGGAATTGCTAGTTGTGCAAACGGTTGCGGAGATTAGCCAACGAAGCTAACGGGACTTTAAGTAAGAGAATAAGTGCCATTCAGCTGGGCTGTTTAACCTAGGGTTACATTCAGCTCTCTGCCAATGCTGTGAGACTCTACAGGCAGGCTGAACGGACCGGGACCTTGTAGTGCAGCATGAATAACAATAAGAAAAACAGAATTTGCATATATTTGTCGTTATCCGATAAGGGCTATTGTCTATCGTAATTTGGCGGTTTCATAACCAAATTACTACTATGAGGATGTCAGGAAATCTCCCAAAGCAGGTGTATTATTAAACTGTAAATCTAATTTTGCAGAGAATGTCCCACTTGGAAAGTTCCAGTTCATATTTTGGTTTGGAGGACCCGCAGTGGCTATGCATGGTCACCCTGTTCATCGCATCCCTGGTTACTCTGGCTCTGTACTTCGTACAGTATTTCCATCCTGGGCTCATAGGAAGCAGGCAGAGAGCAGCAGCAGCTGAGGTCAAAGCGGCGGAGGAGGAAGCAGCAGCTCTGCTGGGATGGGCGCTGTCACTGAAGAGCTGGAAAAGTCAATGGAGGGGAGCTTGGTGCAGGGCTCTGAATGAAGAGGCAACCAAGCGTGGGGTAAGTCTCATGACAGCTGACCTGCCAGCTGTGAGGCAGGTGACTTCAATAAAGAACGTGAAAGGTACCTTATATGGCTGGATTGCAAAATCCCAAACATGTTCTCACAAGGATGCACCAGGGAGCTGAAATCACCTCCCACAATTTTGGAAAAGGATTTCTTCATTGAAGCCATGAGTCCTCTTATGCCAACTTTGAACTGTCTCGTTTATTTTCTGGCTCTGGGAATTGTCAAGTCAGAACACACGCTGATACCGCCAAAAATGTGTTGATCATTGCTTATACATAACCAAGATGTGCAATGGACACGCTGGTTTTAACAGCTCTGCCTTCTTTCTCATCAGTGTGCCCTTCTTTTGGCGTTTGAAGAAGATGGGCTTGAGGCATCAGAACTCACTGTCGGCAAGGTGTCCGGTTTTCAGAAGTCTGCCACAAACAAGGTAACTGTTCAGTCTGGCCTTTCTTCATTCATTGGAAAGGTAGCCTCTGCAACTACCAATGAATGTATTCATCAACCTGTCTGCTTTAGTGCAGGCATTTTCCTGTTATTCTACATTTTACAAATTAATGACCTCTGCACCATTTTATGCACTACAAATTTTCTTTGAAGGAGTTCATACAATGCCTTGCAAATGTAATGATACTCTTTGAACCCTTTTGCAGGGTATCATGTTTCAACCATAAGCTTTAAGTGTGTTTTAATGGAATTTGTATGATAGACTAACATACAGTAGTGCATAAATGGAAATAAAAACCAAGCATTTTCAAAATATTTTGCAAACAAAAACCTGAAAAATGTGGCATGCATTTGTATTTACCATTGTTGGGTCAATATGTTGCACCTTTTTTGGTAGTTTTAGATTTTAGGGTCTTTTAGGGAATGTCTCTACCAGCTATTTACATATTAAATGTCTGCCCATTCATCTTAAAACTAAATCAGATACAGGTGGATTCTATTTAAGTAGGTGACTTCTGAAGTCAGGTGTTTGCACTGGATTTTATTGAAAGGTTTCAGTGTATAGGCAGATATATGCCACAGTTTAAAGAGTTGTATTTGTAAAACAAAATAACCATGTATCATTTTCCCTCTACCTTACACTTCTGCACAACTTTGTGTTCATCTGTCGCATAACAATAAAACCAATAAAAGACAAGGTTCAAAGGGTATTAATGCTGCTGTAAAACACTGTATGTACTATGAATGAAGAGGAAAAAAAGCACATTTGTCAAACATTACTACTTCCCTTATCAGTCGTGTCGATTTGGTGCCAGCGTTCTCCACAATGCTTGGAAACGAAACCAGGGAGCTTTTATTTTTCTGAGGGGTCAGATAGGGACGGGCTGCTCGTTGTGTTCCTGGCACCGTCTGCTTTGCAGTGCTTCCCTGTGCAAACTCAGCCCTTTCTTTGTGATCGACATGATGTTTAGCAGCTGCCCTGTTGTTGAATGGACAGAGTTTAATGAACAGAAGCTTATTTTTACCCACATGCTGTGAGCAGTACGTGTGTGTTTAAGAAGCTTATATAGCAGTGAAGCTCTGCATTGAGGAGGAGCATTGAGACAGGAAAGTACATGCACCATAACTTGACATGCAAATGTCCCAGACATGGGATTTGATAGCATCGGCTGGAAGGAAGCTCTATCCATTGAGTCCCATCCACACAATTTACAAGCCCCAATGGATCGGCTGGTGTGTCCTACTAGACATTTCGGGACAAAGGCGACTGTTTCTTAATGTTATTTCTCAACATGGAATTATTTTCCTCACTTAATAAATGTTCTCAGTTTAAAAGGTATACATTTCAAACATTTTTCGGTGTGAGATTATGCTGCTGCAATTAAAAAAGGAATTTATTTAAAGGATTTGTACACATCTTTACCAGGGGTGCCAACAAATTTGGGCAGGACTGTATTTATTAACAGCGTGAGAAAGAAATAATGTTATAATGTTACTACTCACTGGTGATTGAAACCCAGAGCAGGTAGAATATGTTCCACATTTCAACAATGCTGATTTTGTGCTTCTCACATTTGGTTGGTGTGATTTGATGAAGTCTGTAATGGTTTCAGTATTGGGATCTGGGAATATGAGCAAAAGATTACATCTCAGTATTTTCAGCCAGATTGACAGTCCACAATATGTGTTCTGGTATTTTAATGCACATTTACTAATATTACAGTACTTTTTCAGATACTCCAATGGCTTTGTCAGGAAACATGTTCATGCAAATGTGTAAAAAGAACAATAGAGGCGCGGCGCTGGTGTTAGGGGTTAAGCATGCGAACATGTGCAGAGGCTATAGTCCTTAATGCGGCTGTCCCGGGTTCGGGTCCTGGACTTAGTCCTGGACTTTGCCGAATGTCTCCCCCTCTCTTTGCCCTCTTTCCTGTCTACCTGCTGTCGAAAACATGAAAAATAAAGGCCTCTAGTGCCACACAATAGAGAGAAAACCTGTTTGAAAAACAGCCCGAGGTTGTTAAAGTATAGATTTCTACAACTGACATGCACACCACTTTTGAGAATATGTCCTTTTTTAATTTACTGTGTAAGAGAAATATGCTGACAAGAGTTACAAAGTTACTAACTATGAGAAGAAGCTGAGAGTTTGCATCTCATCATGCTGGGCTCAAACCAGGGGGTGATAACAAAGACGTGGCCGTGCTGCAAGAGAGTAGAATTACACAGAGGGAGACAGCTTTGCTGCTGCTGCAACAGACTATTTAACCCAGGGCCAGATTATTTTTATGTGAAGGGTATTTTCTGACTTTATACCTCATTCAAAATATCTTATTGTAGTTACAATGCTGCACAACCCTGCTCCATATCTTTATACTGATTATGCACCATACAACACCAGGGATGTTTGAAAACAATAGTTAGGTGCACACATTTGAATTTATTGTGGCTTTTTTCCAATCTCCATTAAGTGAGAATCTTACATACAGGCCCAAATATATAGATCAGACACATCTTTTATTAAGGCTGAGGTCAGAGCTTAGGGAACACCATACAGGAAGATTCATGTAAGACCTCATTAATAGGTTTTGATGAGTTTGGGATCGTTGTCCTGTAGGAATACCCAGCTGTGCCCAGTTATCAACCATCTGAGCCAAACTGTGACCTCAGATTAAAGGAATTAGATATAATGTTGAGCAGCAACTGCCTTGTCAATTAGAGAAAATAAAATCAGAATTGTGCATCCAATTCTTGTTTTATTATCAGTCCACCTTGTAAAAAAACATTCAAATTATTCATTAAAATCCACAAATTAACTTGACATTCATGCAAACAATAAGTAAATGGAAATTGACTGGAAACATATTTTTTTTAAAGGCCCCCAACACAACATTTGTAGGAGTGATCCAGGGTTTGGTGAACAAGTTGAAGGCAAAATCCAGATTTCTTTTTGTTTTTAGCTGTTTTCTCTTATTTCTAAATCGTGTGCCTGTAGTTCCCCTCTTGGGTTAAACTGCTTTCACTTTTTCTTCCCAATAACAGGCCGCCGTCTGCAGTGTAGTCGGAGAGAGGCTTCAGTTCTCTGTCAGCGCAGAGTCCACAGCCGGAGCAGATCCTTGTAAATACACGGCATGCATAGCTCCAGTAGAGCTGCAGGTAAATACTCTACATTCAGCAAGCTGCACATTCAGTGAAATTAGTGCACATAACGTTTGTTTTTTTGCCTTAACAGCAAGGCCAGCGAAAGCAGATTTACCTCCTTGTCACTGTGGTTTATTTTAATGAGGGAGTTTATTGAATGTGATGAGCTACACAGCATTGAATCACTGTTGACAGCAGCATTAGATGAAATGGTTTGAGGTTCTTTCTGTTCTTGGCAGATGTCCCACAGACCTCATTAAACATCCATGTCAGGCCCATGTCCAGGAAGGAAGGCCCACTCCGTTTGCCTTACATTATAGGATCGATGAAACTGTAGTTACAACCCTAATTACTATTGAAACCTTGCCTTTTAGCTGATTGTGGTAAACAATATTTCCAATAGATAATTGTCAAAGTTTTCCTATGTTCTGGTTCAGACTCTGGATACAACAGGGCTTGAAAGGTGCTTGGATTCATATGGGGTAGTACTGCACAATAATCCCTGTTAAGCTAACACCAAGTAACCCAGTTGTATTAAAGCTATTTTTAGAGTCATAAGGTGCTTGTCACCATCCAAAGCTCGTTGTGCTTTTAATAGAGCGGGGGTGAAAGACTGGCAGCGTGAAGCCAGGAAACATGTGGGCTTGTTTTTGTTTTGATCATGGAGCCACCGTTGTTCCACAGCAACAAAGAAAACCTCGTGTCTCTTTTTCACTCTTACTGCTTTGGATTAGCCTGAAAAAGTCAAAGGCTGGTTAAATGTTTCCAGACCGGCACTTCTGTTTGACAGCGATCCGGGCTAGAATACTCACAGCTTATCGTGTGATGAGGGTCAGGAGATGTGGGACAGAAGGCCTGTGCAGTGTATGGACAAAATGATCCAGCCAGTGCTCTATTGTGTGCTGTGGAGTGTTGTGTCTACTTTGTCTTTTAACATTGTACAGCTGCATCACATGGCCTGCAGCATGTGATGAGGAAGAGCCCCGGCACATGCATCCTCCTAGTTTAAGATTCATCTTCCAAATGTAAATACAGTTTATATAACTGTGGTGTGATTTCACAGAAGAAACTTTTTAACCAATCAATAATCATAAAGTGCATGAACACACAGACAGTATTGTCTCTGTAGTGACGGTTTAACAAAGATTAAACCAACATGGGTCATATATTGGGTCCTACTAACTAGCAACCACAAAACGAATGCAGGCTTGTCTGACAGGCTTTTGTGTGTGCATTTCGTGTTACACCTGACAGTTAAAAAGTTCCCCATAAATTATCTTTGGTTGATTTACTCAGACAACCTTAGATCTCACTCATATTAAAATGAGTTCCGTCACATTAATATATAAACAAACATTTTCAGACGCCCATCCAAATGATTGAGTTTGGGTGTTAGTATTAATTCCATGACCACAGGTGTAGAAACCCAGCACATAGGCATACAGACTGCTCCTACAAACATGGAGTAACAAATGAAGCTTCTCTGTGTGAAAAACACTACTTGCTTGACTGTGTTGCAGTAAGTAGAAAGTTAGCTAGACGGGGGAGTATGATGTGTTGTTGCTCGGCTTGCTCTGCTTCAATTCCAGTGGAAAGAGCTCTTAACGCTGCAGCGTATGAAGACACTTTGAAAATGCTGGGCCTTCTGTGCTCAGAACAACATAACATAAAGACACGGAGGTGTGAGTTTGGTGTGGATGAAGTTGCCTGACTTATACGGAGCCTTGGCCTCATATCTGTAGAGTACCATGGGAAGGAATTAGAACAGACACTGTTAACCAGGACATCTTGATGTCTCAGATGTTCTCCTGGGAAAAAAAAGGTCCAATATTCCCATAAACACACACCGTAACATTTTGGACAGCATTCCCAGAAGAGGCAAAGCTGTTCTAGCTGCGAAGGGTGAGCCAGTTCTTTATTATTGTGTGTAGTCAAGTATCTCAATACTTTTAATTGTAGTGCATGTGTTTTTGTAGAATCAAATATCTTTCAGCCTGATTATGATTGATTGACGTTCATGGAGGTAACTAAGGTGTGTTCATTTTAACATTTTGAACCTTTGATGGATGGTTCATCATCCAGTTTTCCTAGAAGACTGGCTACGAGGTTAGTGGCTGATGCAGTGATGTTTTTTACTATCTGAGTCATTCTGCTCTGGTTCCCTCCAGGTTACGGAGCTACTGGGTTCACACTAATAATTGTTTGGCTGGTATGTCTCGTTATTCTGCCTTTCGTAAACCCCTCTTACACACAGTTTCTGAGAAAGGCGTTTTCTCAGGAAGAATCCTCATCATAATGATGTCACGTTGTAAAAACTATCACTTCATCCCTGATTGCTTTCGGTTTTACGATGGAAAGATCTCAGCCCTTTCACTGAAACGGTTACAGCGCCTGGATTCATTCAACAATGCAGGAGTTGTAATTAAAGATGTTATTGTTGCTTATTTATGTACAGCGATCTGGCCATTTCCATCATAGCTGTGATGTTTCTTCTTGATCCATTGGAGAAGTCCTGTTAGTGTCTGATAGGGCCTGTTCTGTATCACTCTGATCAGTCCTAAACTGGAATCCAGGCCTGTTCAGGCAGGATTACCCAGTGTTCCTTTTTTATGATCCATTTTTTCCCCTTTCTTTCCACTGCTTTCTCTTTCTACTAGATGAATATACACAGTGGGTGTTAAGATCCTCGCTGATCTGGAGAAAACATATCTCCTGTGTGTCACTTAAGAGAAATTACACACGTTGAAGAATTTATGGTTGTTTTCAATAGAGCTAAAAGAATCCATATTCATAGATCAAAATAAATATCTTAATGAAAGCCGCGCGTTTAGCCATCACCTCCACAAATACTTTCTTGTGAACTGTCCGATTCGGGTCTAGAAAACATAGGTTTGTTGCTACTGGGGTAAGTCTAGTAATATTTTGCATCCTTGAACAAAGTAGTTTAATATTTTCGTTCAGGCGAGGAACCGAATGTTCCACATAAAAAGTTCTCACAATTCCACTCCAGACTAAGCTCGATCAAAGTGAGACTAACACAGCTTTACAGCTACAATATTGTTAGATCCTCTTGCTGCATGTTTATATGGTTTTACTGGAGTTTGGTTTCTAAATTTCAAAGCTTTTCTGAGAAATAATCAATGTTCCACTAAAGTTCATTTTCTGTGTACAAAATAGTCTTTAGGTTCTTTTGTTATTAGACACGCTTTTTCTTGGACATACCTGACATGTTTCAACGGAAAACATCCGTCTATTTTAGAGGTGTCACTAGATGCTACATGACTTTCAGGGAACAACTGATTTTGACCCGTCACGTACCATTTCTCTTTCTTTCTCCTGCCTTCCTCTCTTTTCCCTCCTCGCTCTCCTCTTCTCTCTTCTATCCACTCTGTCCCCTGTCACTGCTGCTATACTACATGCTTGTTTGAGCTTGTTAAACATCATAAGCTAGGCTATTTGCTTAACCAGTGAACTGATTTAAAAAAAACCGGCTGAGTTTGGACAAAACGGGAGAAATGTCACCTTTCACGCTACAGCTCAATGAACCAGTGGTGTGATAAATGACTTACTGGCTTGTACACTTTGGTGAGTTTCCTCATCATGTGAGCCTGTTGCTCACTGAAACACGGAGCTGGCGAGAGGAGCAGCCGGTAGCCCCACCCGTTGGAAACGACTTGCGGACCAAGCCATTTTGGAATGGGGGGGGGCCTCGTGATTTCCACCTATGACCCAACACCAACCCTCACTGTAACCCTACGGTCTCAGGATGCTTTACCATCAGCATAACACCAGACTCATGTTAGTATTCACCTTTTCTTCTCCTAGCAGTCTTTTTCCCAAACAGGGGACTTTATCAGAGAGAATACCTTTATCCCAGTCCTCTGCTGTACACTCCTGCTCCTTCCTGCATTAAGTCAGTTTGCCCTTTATGTTTGTCTTGGAGAGAAGTGTCTTCTTTGTTTCTCCTCTTGACACCAGGCCAGCATCCAACACCCTTCACCTCACTGTGGTGCAGAAAGACTCACACCTTCCTGCTACCATTTCTGAGCAAGCTCTGCATTATTGGCAACCCGATCCCTTAAGCCATGTTTACGCTGTGAAATTATTGAACATAAAAATCATCGATCATGAAAGAAAATCTCTGGTGATGAGCTGGAATGAGGCCAAAGATGAGCTATGAAAAATACCAAGCAGTGTCAGAAATGATCTGGGAAAATGGTCCAGAGGGATTCTTGCAGCACACGCCTGATTTTGTCCTTCCATGACCAGCCATGAGCAGTTGTACCTCTGCCTCCTCCTCAAACTGTTTTCACAGTTCGGCTCAAATAATAAGAACATTAACACCTGTAGATTTCTGTCTGCCTGACACAGTTCTATAGCAGCAGTAGATTTTGCTTTCTGGCATGTTTTCCAGGGTACAGTGTGAGAGGAGCTTCTATCAAGGTTTTAAATGATCCACCTAGCACGGTGTGACATGGTAACTATGCATCAGTTGAATTATCTTCAAGAGGCAGTCCTGGGCCGTACTGCAGTTTCCTGGACCCCAAAGCTTTCTTCAGAGCAACTGCACCTCTGCTCTTGAAGTTCTTGATGATTCCATGAATGGCTTTTTTTGGGTGTGGCTTTCCTTGCAGCAGTATCCTTGTCTGTGAAGCCATTTTAATTCATGAAAGCGCAACCATTAGTAACCATTAGTTGACTAAAGAAGAGCACCAATCCCTTTAGAAGCAACCATTCTGCCCGTAATTATGTTTTTGTGATTAAGTTAATTTAATTGAACTTGGCATTATGGAACTTCTATCTGCTCACTCTTTATAGTAACGTAGAATCAGTGCACATCACAATAAAAGCTGAAGCCATAAAATTAGTTACAAAACATTTCTGCCAGTCTCAAAACGTTTGCTCCTTCAGAAGAAGTTAAGAGACTTGTGTCACCTGTGGTGAAAGTCTGTTATAAACCATGGTTACCGTCTACTCCGCAGCTTCAACTACGCATGCAGGAGGTCCAGGATGAGATCAAAGTGAGCTGGGAAGTGTCCTGTCTGGACGGTAAGGGGCTGCACGTGACCCCTATCCCCACACAGGTAAATCAGAAGGTGAGGACCTCTTCACACGGGATGAAATGGGTTCTTGTATCAAAATTAACAAAAAAAAGATCATTTTATCTGTGTTAGAATGGTTTTAGGATTGGTCCGTGACTGACCTCCACTCAGATTAAGGCTATTGTTTTGCCCTATTGGGCATTTTATGCCGGTTCACCATATTTGCAGTATATATATAATTGGACACTTATCAAGAAAACCAGTCAGAATCAGCAAAGACTAGGGACTGAAAGGGAGCTGGTTGACTGACAGTTTGACATCTACTGAGTAATTTGAATGTTTGCTTCCTGTATGCTTGTTTTAAGACAGAGCCAGTTTCTTCTGCCAGACTGTCTCTCTGATGAACATTTAACAGCCAAAGTGCTCAGATCAGTACCATGCAGACTTGCACTAATTCAACCTTTTCTTTCTCTTTGGTAAAAACACCATATAGTCAAACGTTTGGGCAAACCTTTGTCAGTCAATGGCTTTTCCTTATTTTTATAACTTTCTACATTGTATAGAATTATGTAGCAAACTAAAAGTTGTGAAATAACTCAAAACATCTTTTACATTTTAGCTTCTTCAACATCCCCCCCACCCCGACCCCTTAGCTCTGATTACTGCTTTTCACACTTTTGGCATAATCTCTCTGAGAGGTCGTCATCTGAAATGGTTCTCCAACAGTTTCCATAAGCAGGCATAGAATTGATGAAAAACCATTGAATAAGAAGGTGTGTCCAAACATTTGACTGGCAGTGTATATATTTACAAGGAAGAAAATACTTTTAGTTTTTATTTTCCCTTTTTCATATATTCATAATAAAAATGTCTTCATTGAGAGAAAGTGGAACCAAGCTCAAATTTCTTGTTTATGTGCAGAACCTTGTTTCTGATTCTTATAGGCATTATCAAAAACAATATGTTTATCAATAAAATCTAAGCTCAAGACTTCTTGAGCTGTATTTAGGGTATACAGACCATAAACCACAATTTTCTAAACTTATTGGACAATTTTATTGTCTAAAAACACATCAGGTCTATTAATTTATTTTATTAAACAGGAATCTGTCTAACCACCCCAATGTGGCATCATAGATATTTACATATAGCTGTCAAGTTCTGAAAAATCTTTTTCCACAATGAAATGTCAGCTGGATTTATTGTGTATTCAAGCTTTAAAGAGGATAGTATGTTTCCAGTTAAAGACAGAAGCCTTTGATACACTATGAACGTTACTGATGTGACCCTGTCATCTGTCTGGCAGGACGTGGCCAACTCTTGCAGCCCAGCAGCCATAAAGGAGCGGCTGAGGCAGCTGTTGTGTGCGACTCATCCCTCTGTGCTGCTGAGCTGCAGGCCTGCTCAGGTCTCAGAGCGCAAGGTGAGACACAGGCTGATCTCTCATTCATGATGTTCACCCCAGTCTGTTTTAAAGCCTCGACATTTTTCTTCCAGGGTTGCCTTGTATTTGACACCATTTAGATCATTTTTCCATCAGCTCCAACCAGATTCCCACAGCATGCTGTGGGAATCTGGTTCCAACATCTGGTCACCAACATGTTTCACAGTGGGGATGGTGTGTTCAGGTTAAATGCAGTGGTAGTTTTCTGTCACACATAAAGTTTTTGCTTGGAGATCTGACCAGAGATCCTTCATCCACATGTCAGCGGTGTCCTCTGAAGGACTTGTGATAAACTGTAAACTGGACATTTAACAGCTTTCTTTCAGCAGCGTTTTTCTACTTGCCACTCTTCCATAAAGGTCAGATTTATGGTCAACTGCACAACTAACAGGTTGCCTGTTGACAGATTCTCCAACCTGAGCTGGGGATCTACAGGTCCTTCTCAAAATATTAGCATATTGTGATAAAGTTCATTATTTTCCATAATGTAATGATGAAAATTTAACATTCATATATTTTAGATTCATTGCACACTAACTGAAATATTTCAGGTCTTTTATTGTCTTAATACGGATGATTTTGGCATACAGCTCATGAAAACCCAAAATTCCTATCTCACAAAATTAGCATATCATTAAAAGGGTCTCTAAACGAGCTATGAACCTAATCATCTGAATCAACGAGTTAACTCTAAACACCTGCAAAAGATTCCTGAGGCCTGAAATATTTCAGTTAGTGTGCAATGAATCTAAAATATATGAATGTTAAATTTTCATCATGACATTATGGAAAATAATGAACTTTATCACAATATGCTAATATTTTGAGGACCTGTATACAGCTCCTCAAAAGACAAGCGGGCTGCTTCTCTGGTTAATGCTCTTCTTGGCCAACCTGTCAGTTTAGTTGGATAATCATGTCTTGATAGGTTTGCAGGTGTTCCATTTTCTTTCAGTTTTCAGATAAAAACCGTGCTTTAAGATGATCCAAGCTTGGGGTATTGTTTTATAACTTCGCCATGCTTTCAACTTTACTTCTGTTTACTAGTTAGTGGACTACTGAAGGCAATTTGTTGCACTACATTTCATTTAGAGGGATCAGAATAAAGGGTGCTGCATACAAATGCATGCCATGCAGCAGCAAAAGAAACCCACCGTGATCATCATCAGTTATCATGCGAGAGCATTAGTTAAACACACAACTAAAATTTGATACTTTTAAACCTGTTGTATTTTAAATTTCTTAGAAATCTTGCAGTTCAATGTTCTGTGTGGCATTGTGATGAAATTAGTTCTGCAGTTTTAAGACAAATTATCCAGCAGTTCCATGGAAAATCATTCAGTTAAGAGTATAAATGCAAATCATATTCACCAGGACCTTTGCTGACCTCTGAATGGAGTTGTTAAAACTCTGCTTGCTGTTGAAATAAGCTGACTTGCATGGATCACTATTGGTTGTAAATAGCTTTCTATTATTTGCTTTGTCCAACAGGAAGCTCATAACAAAGTAATGTCGCCTCCAAAGCCCCCCCGGGCTCACGACTGGAAGCTGCTGGTGAAAAACACCCAGGTCAAGCTCAATCAGGAGGCAGATGCTGCAGGTAAGCAGCAAGTGTACAAAACTCTATAGTTCAGCACTATAAAAGCCTGTTCCACACCGCTGGGCTTTCTTTAAGTCACCGGATCCTCCAGAGACTCAGACAAATGGATTCACGGAAACAGCAGACTGCATTCATGGGGAGGATATAGGTGTGGGGAGTAAGAATGATTTGATGCAGTTAGAACAAAAGGAGGAATAATGCGGAAAACCGTTACTTGAGTAGATAAGTTACATATAGTTGGGAAGAAAATTATTACTACCGTTATGTGAAATTCATAGTCTGAAAGCTATACGTGCTGTTAAATAGTGCAAAGAAATTTCAACACTGAATTTTTACTTTGGATGTTTACACAAAAAACAAAATAATCAGTGTCTTACTAGTCCCTCTGGTGCTAGCAGTCCATGCTAGTGATTAAGACCCTGCTATCATTTGTTGTAAGCCCCTGACTAGTCCCCGGAGGAACCCCAGCCCAGCTCTCTTTAATGTACAGGTTTTCATGGGATTCAGTTCAGAGCTCCTTGCAGGCCAGTCAGTGGACTTCTTCGGGTAGTTCTCTATCAGGAGCAACATATTCTTCTTTGGGTCGATGTCTTGTTGGAGGATAAAGCAGCGAGCCAGGCCCAGTTTTGCTGCTTCCTCCTTTAGGTTTTCTTTCACAATTTTCATAGATGTTTTCTTCATGATTCCTTCCACCTTAATGAGAGTCACTGTTTCAGTCGCATTAAAGCTTCCCCACAGAATAATACTGCTCCCACTGTGTTTTACTGTGGAGACACACTTCTTTCTTCAAACCAAAGCAATGACTATATGGTCAAAGAGTTCTAGCTTCGTCTCATTTGACAATGGTTCCAGTTTGCAGAACCTTTCTACAGGTTGTTCTTTGCATAGAGTTGAGGTTTTTCATTGGTCTGCAACCTCACAGTCAGTTCCTGTGCAGAGCCTCAGTGATTGTCTTCTTGGGAAGTCATTTATTAGAGTCTTGGACGTTTTTCTGGGTTCACTGTCAGGCTTGTGTGGCTCTCCAAATTTCTTGATGATACTTCTTACACCAGTTCTTGACACTTGGAAACACTGTGATGACTTTATATACTTCTCTTGCTTTATAGCTGTCAACAAGTCTTATTTTTAAGTCTAAACTTGTGTCTTGTTTTTTCTTTTTTCAAGTGGCAGTTCATATTGTCAATGAAGTTTTATATTTTATGTAAACTGGAAGATAACGCTGAATTTAACATGATTTTACAAGCTTTAATCATTACAAATCTAAAGCCCATCAACAGTGGGTTGTGCGGTAGCTCAGTAAAAGGACCGGTTCTTGGTCCTGGTCATTTTTGACAATTAGTTCGGTTTATTCTATGCCAAAAAAAAATGTATTCATGCTTTCTAAAGTAAACTAGCTTGCCTAGAAAAACCATGTCAAAAATCTTTTTCTCTGCCAAAAGAAGCAAGAAAGAATTCATAGAATAATAATTTCATTCAGGGCTGCTGTTCTGATTGTGCCTCAGCCACATCAGTTAACTTCCTGTCTGTTGCTCTGGAGGACATGCAGAACAGAGCAATAACCAGACCCTGCTAATGAACAGATGCCACAGAGTAGGTTTTAAAAGCAAAAACAGGCTTCTGAGCTGCTGTAAACTGTGGCAGAGACACACAGATAAGATGAAACATATGATCATTTGGAATATGAATATGGTGTGGCTGTCATAAAATAGCACGACTGAAACAGAAGGATTTCCATGATTCAGAACAACACCATGTCCTCACCTGCTCATATACTTTCATATTAGGTTAGTACCCATGTTACCTTCCTTAAAGGAGTTACTGTTGTATTCCTTAAAGCAATGGTTGGTAAACCACCTTATCGTCCTTTTAATAACTGTTTTTATTACTTCTTCACTCTCTGCCCTTTATGTTATTGAGCTTATGGCAGTTTATTCTATAAGCTGCCTTTTTGAAATGCTTTTAGAAAAGGAAAGTGAACAAAAGCCATGGAAAAAACAAATAATAAATTATAAGTAAATAAAAGCAAAAAAAACTCCTAACTTTAAACACTTTTTAACATGAACATTATGAGTTAGAACAAGTAACTCATAACTTGTTCTGAAGCAGGTTTAGTTCAGCTCCCGTTACCATGGTGATTTGACTGCGCTGAAATAGATCCACGTCTGTGATAACAAGAACTCATTGCCGTTTAGATGGTAATCTGACTTGGTTGTACAGCGCTCTGATCCATTCAGGAAGGAAATGTTATCTGAATCAAGTGGAAGGAGAGGAATTAAATGTTTTAATAGGTCCAGACAGATAGACGGACGTTTTGTGATTTACTTACTTCAGAAGCTCCATGTGCTCAACCTAAATGTAGTTTCCTTCGCTCATGTAGGAGTGCAGTGCAGGGAGTAGGTGTTTTCTGCTCTGCTTTGTAACCTCAGCTAAACAATGTTTGCATTGTGTGATGGTAATTTAACACCCACATCAGCACCACCACACCCAGTGTAGAAGGATAGAGCAGGATGTGAGAAACCCCTGTGATCAGGAGGGAGCAACACTCCCAGGTGGAAGGAGGTTGTGAGCTAATGAGAGGTTGTTAGAAATCTTGTAAATGATTCATATTGTAGGCCTTGACATCACCCTCGCTGTGCCGTTACAGTAAAGAGTAGTTCTCTAGTGAGTTAGGTGATGTTGGGACTTCACTGTAGCAGCATGACAGAACACAGAACTCTGGAGTAGACGTTTGTAATTTATTAACAAAAATGATAAATCATTTTTTAGGTAATCTTTATTTTTATACATTTTGTAAAAGTTACTTACTGAAAGACCACACTCTCTAATCTAGTTCCTATGTTTATATGCTTACTTCACTTTGGCTCAAGATTTCTAAATACGTTTCCTCCAAGGAGTCCTTCTCTTCTTCCCCATTTGTTTGTGAAACTGACTGAGCTGTTTCCTTTTGTGTCTACAGGCAGCATGAATCCTCTGTGTGTTCTCCAGCTGGATGATCCTCCACAGAGGTTTAGCACCTCTATTTCAAAGAACACAACCAATCCTACCTGGGACCAGCCATTTGTTTTGTGGGTTTGACAACACCTGCTCACCATCACTGCCTGTGCACAGATGACACATCTTTTTGTATAATGACACAAACTAAACTAATACTGTGTGGTTTGTTTTCATCAGTGAGTTGAATGGACGATCCAAAGAGCTTTCTGTTCAGTTGTTAAATGATGGCCAACCTCCAGAGAGTAAGGGAACTCTTGCTGTTGATTTCTGCACATAGATATGTTGTGTAACTGTACTGCTACATGTATTGTTGTGGAGCAGGGACAATAATACGGTTCCTGTTGCGTGTTTAGGTTCTTTACTAGGTCAGATGTGTGTGCCTTTTGATCTTGTGAAGAAGCAGCCGAAAGGACAGCAAACATTTGCACTTAAGACCAAAGACATAGTGACTGGATCACTTACTACTGAGGTAAGACCACCAGACCTGTTAACTCTGTGCTAGCATCAAAGCTGATGTATGTTTCATTTAACAATTGTCATAATCTGACTTTTATCTTGAAGTTTACCTATCTAGAGCCCAGTGAGGTGAGGTCCTGGCAACCTCCAACTCCAGCCAGTAAGAGGGTGGAGATGGACCGTACTGTCATGCCCTGCGGCACGGTGGTCACCACCATCACCGCTGTGAAGAGCAAACCCGGGCGACCTCTCCCACTTAATAACACTGGTAAGATGCTGGAACTCAAAGTGCAATTTATTTGTTGTAGTCCAAAAGGTCAAAGATGTTTGTTATTTAAAAAGAAGAATGTAGTAAACTTTGGTTAAAATACAACAATCCATCCATCCATCTCAATCCATCCATCCATCCATCTCAATCCATCCATCTCAATCCATCCATCCATCTCAATCCATCCATCCATCTCAATCCATCCATCTCAATCCATCCATCCATCCATCTCAATCCATCCATCCATCCATCCATCCATCCATCTCAATCCATCCATCCATCCATCTCAATCCATCCATCCATCCATCCATCTCAATCCATCCATCCATCCATCCATCCATCTCAATCCATCCATCCATCTCAATCCATCCATCTCAATCCATCCATCCATCCATCTCAATCCATCCATCCATCCATCCATCTCAATCCATCCATCCATCCATCTCAATCCATCCATCCATCCATCCATCCATCTCAATCCATCCATCCATCCATCCATCCATCCATCTCAATCCATCCATCCATCCATCCATCCATCTCAATCCATCCATCCATCCATCCATCTCAATCCATCCATCCATCCATCCATCTCAATCCATCCATCCATCCATCCATCCATCCATCTCAATCCATCCATCCATCCATCCATCCATCCATCTCAATCCATCCATCCATCCATCCATCCATCCATCCATCCATCCATCCATCCATCTCAATCCATCCATCCATCCATCCATCCATCCATCCATCTCAATCCATCCATCCATCCATCCATCCATCCATCTCAATCCATCCATCCATCTCAATCCATCCATCCATCTCAATCCATCCATCCATCCATCTCAATCCATCCATCCATCTCAATCCATCCATCCATCCATCTCAATCCA
Source organism: Girardinichthys multiradiatus (assembly GCF_021462225.1). Classification (NCBI taxonomy): domain Eukaryota; kingdom Metazoa; phylum Chordata; class Actinopteri; order Cyprinodontiformes; family Goodeidae; genus Girardinichthys; species Girardinichthys multiradiatus. The sequence continues at coordinate 39,165,295 of NC_061804.1, read as the reverse complement.
TCCATCCATCCATCTCAATCCATCCATCCATCCATCCATCCATCTCAATCCATCCATCCATCTCAATCCATCCATCCATCCATCTCAATCCATCCATCCATCCATCTCAATCCATCCATCCATCCATCCATCCATCTCAATCCATCCATCCATCCATCTCAATCCATCCATCCATCCATCCATCCATCTCAATCCATCCATCCATCTCAATCCATCCATCCATCCATCCATCTCAATCCATCCATCTCAATCCATCCATCCATCTCAATCCATCCATCCATCTCAATCCATCCATCCATCCATCCATCTCAATCCATCCATCCATCCATCCATCTCAATCCATCCATCTCAATCCATCCATCCATCTCAATCCATCCATCTCAATCCATCCATCCATCTCAATCCATCCATCCATCTCAATCCATCCATCCATCTCAATCCATCCATCCATCTCAATCCATCCATCCATCTCAATCCATCCATCCATCTCAATCCATCCATCTCAATCCATCCATCTCAATCCATCTATATCAATGACTCTTAAGAAACTCTTGAGTAACCAGGATTCTCAGCTAATTGAAATTAGAATGATTTTAATCTCCAACATTTCCCTTTGTTTGAGTTTAACCATTAACAGTTTTTATTTTGTCTGGACTTTGTTTCTTCAGTTTAGTGTGCATTGAGGCAGGGTTAAAATTCTACATCTTCAACAGTAGATCATTGCATTGTCAGTAGCCCATTACTGATCATTGTAGTTGGTGATATTATATCATTTTCAGTGGTACAACATGATATCTTCTGTCTCCTCAGAGCCTGCCCTGAAGATGGTTGACAACAAGGCCAAGCTAGCTGAGCGCAGGGTTTCAGAGCAGGTATCTTTACTGGGGGGCACGGTGAGTAAGGCCCTATCCTCCTCTGACACTGAGCTGCTCATGCTCAATGGAACAGACCCAGTGGCGGAAGCAGCAATCAGACAGCTCCACCAGTCGGCTAAGCAGAAGCTGAAATCGCCGGTGAAGAAGAGTACCATCATCATCTCAGGCATTGCCAAAGTAAGAATGAGCTATGAGAATGTAATTCACATTTTCACCCTTTTGGGACTGTATTTTCTCAAGTGAAGCTGTCACTTTTGATTTATGTATAGACCTTCTGGAAGTTGAACTGCAGCCAGTGATTGGATTTTGCTTCTGGCTAAAGCCACGTAGGACCGAGTGGTTTCTGACAGGAAATACAGTTGTAAATGTTGCTTAGATACAGTTTTAGAACTGAAAATGTCATCTTCCCTCAGACACCCTTGTCTCAGGTTGACGAACTTGCTCTGATGGCTGGTTACGCAGCACAGATGGATGCCTCGATGTCAGAGAGTAGCTCCACTCAGGACGTGACCACGGCTATTGCATCAGGTACCAGCAGTCTTCCTGAGGGGTCTGAGCCCCAGGAAGGTCCCACTGGAGTCGGCCGGCCTCCAGAAGACTGGGAGAGTCAAACTGAAGAAGCACTAGACAACACATCACTGTCCATGTGTGTATCTGAGGCAAGCTGTAAGAAAAGCAGAGGTGAGAAATCATGACCCTTAGGGTGGCTGTAGAAGTGCTTTTTTTTTTAATTGTTTAAAGAGAATTAACTGGGCATGCAGACCTCAACATTAACGCCTATTCAGCCACTTACTCCTCAGGTAAGTAAGTGATGTCACTAACCCACAGAAATTACAGGGTGAAAAATCTTATTATGAAATCATTCTTTTACAAGTTAGTTTCTACTAGAGAAGCACCAATCATACATTTTGTGGCCAGTTTAGAAATATATATATGCGAATAACAAAATGCTTAATTTTATTTTACTTTTTTAATAAATTTGAATATATCAATAATTTCCACAAAAACAGGACCAGGTTACAGAACGAGTTATAGGACTGAGGTATCTAACAAATTAACCCCGACTAAAAAGAATTGCTGCATATCTCCTTTAGTCCTTTTTAAGACAGATAAAAGCACACTAGCCTTCTTTATTTTCTTGTTCTTTTATGCACACCATAAAATGCACCTTATCAGAAAAAATGTTCTTTCTGCAAGATAATTTTAAATAAAGTAACAGTGGTGTCCGAGTTCATATTTAAGCATAAAAATCTACAATTTGCCGGGTTGTAAAATCATTTGGTAAAATGTTTCAACTGTAAAGGAGGCTTAAGGAGCATTTGTCTTGTAAATGATGATTAATTATTTAGATTAGGACTAGAAGCAGCATCACACCGTGTCTGTGAGAGAGAGCAGATGGTGTTACACGCCTCTGTAGTAAAACAGGTTTTCACTAATATCTTTTTTAAAAGTGGATTTCTCTGTGAATCTCATTTATTTTAGAAAAATTACACAGTACTAACATTTTCAGTTATAGCAACATTTATGTCAGGCGTGCTGAGTGTCCTTTTTGAGAACGTTTTAAACTTTAGAGCTGCCCGTTTTGCCTTATTCATGGTGCTGTGTTTGAAAGGTGAATGTCATGGTGTGAAAACCGCAGACTATTAATTGGTCGGCAGATGATGAAGCAAGTTCTGATGAAAAACTAGTGCATGATTTTTTAATAATAGATTTTGACATACAGAGCAAATGAATAAAAAGATGACTTCATTTTTCACGTGCATGGTTAGATGCCTAAATGAGACTTTTCCCTTGTCTAAACAGCGTTTAGCTGCCCTGAGCAGGTGGAGAACTGGTATTAGTATCTTTAAAGCCTTATGTGGTCAGAGTTAGCCTTTTGCTTGTTTTCATGATTATTTGTTCCTACCCAGTGATGCAGTCTGTTTTCTTTGTTCTTTTCTCTCTTTTCTTCCAATTGTGTGAACCTTTTTGAACTTTCATCACTGCCATCTTAGAGGAGAGCAGTGCTAAGCAGAGTTTTTGCCCTGTTGAGTAAGTTACTTCATAAGCTTGCCCTATCTTTGAGACTCTAGTGTGTGTAGTCCTGCTAGCGTTACTAGAATTTAGGAATACGATGGAGCTGACTAGTATAGTTTTTTGCCTAATCACACACAATAGAACTGACAGATCTGACTGAACCAGAAGTAAAAGCCATTGGTCCTCATTTATCAAATCTGCACATGGCAAAATGAAGTCTGTGCTGTCTTTTTCACTGCAGGTTTGGGGTGCATGTGTTTGGACATGAGATGCACTTAAATCGAACGCCTGGTCTCAGATCAGTATCAGTGCAGCTGTGGTAATCAGTGTCTGTCTGAGTATTATTATTTTATAATGATGAAACATTATGCCTAGTAGGTTCCAGGTGGTAATTTTTGACTTAATTGTTTTTCTTTCTGAATTGAGTTTAAAGATTTCAGAGACCAATTGCAGTAAAAATCCATGGCCTAAAAACATTTGCTATTGTAGTGACATTAATGGGGGGCATTTTCAGAAATCACTTAAATTCGTAGTCATGAAGAATTCAGGAAGAAAACTCTTGAGACAGCTGTGTCTGAGATCAGAATGTGTGTACCAAAAACAATGTTATTGCATTAATCCGGGCTTTGCGAGATTATTTGATTGCTTTTCTGGCTCAAATTGATTTCATGGAGAGATCAGGGGTCATTAAGTTTATTCAGTCCTTTCAAGCATTTCATTATTGGGTGATATTGAAATCTAAATAGCGTTTAGAGGAGGGAAAGCAGGTGCTCCCCTCGCTGGGGTTTCTGGACGGTAGGACGTTTCAGTAGAAGATCAGGGTAGCGCGGATTCAAAGGTGGAGACGGGTTTATCCACATTTAATATGTAATTGTTGGCAAGTTCGTGTTAAAATGGCAAAATAACAGACAATATGCGTCAGGAACTGTGGCTCATAATGTGCATATGTCAGTAATCTTCTGTGATGCAGTTTTTTTATGTCGTCTTTCATTCGTGCATGTCACTAATTCTGTGGGGGAGGTAACTATGAATAAACAGGGCGATGGTTTGTACATGAAGATTGTTTCCAGCATCAGATTTATTGACACCCTACTGTTTGCGGCGCTGGGATTGGCCAGCATACATGCAGTTTCATAAATCACATGTAGACCTTATCCTATGGTGGCTTCTGCGCCAGAATCCAAGCCAGTGTTTGGTAATGAGGCTCATTGGCTTTACACTACAATGTTACAATGCCTGTTATTATTTATAGGTTTAGTTTCAAATGTTACATTGGACAACTTATCCACATGTAGTGTTTATCCAGGTTTATTGTAGGCAGAAATCAAGGAAACATGCTTGTAGACCTGTCAGATCAATGAGTGCTGTTTGATAGTACAGTTTGTGTGTGTTAGCTGGTGATTATATAACCACTTTAAATTTGTGATCTAGAATCATTCTCTTCAAATCACCCATTATAGATTTTATTGAAAGTCCCAACTAAGACATATCCTGTACCACTTGAAGTTCCTTTTTTGTTTTGTTTTGTTGTCTTGCTCTTTCAGATTCTCTAAGAATCACTAGACATGCCAGAATTAGTTTTTTAATCGTTTTAATCTGATTCTTTCCTGAGACCATGCTAAGTTGCTTCCCCTTCACCTTGTTGCTGCAGGCAGCTTCCTTCAGAAGAGCGCCAAGCTCTTCTTCAGACGGCGTCACCAGCGCAAAGACCCGGGGATGAGCCAGTCGCACAATGACCTGGTTTACCTTGAGTCTCCGGCTGCAGTGGAGCGGGCCAGTAGGACCGCCACGCTTAGCCGCATGCTCATCCGCAAGAGTAAGAGTAATAAAAATAAGAGCAAAGCTAATGGCTCTACTCCTTCGGGGGATCCGCATGTGTGACCGCCCCCTCCCCCACACCGTCACTGCTGTTCAACCTCAGCCTCTTCACAGTACTGGAATTCGGGGATCAATAAAGTATCTTTGAATTGAATTGAATTGAGCTAACGTCATCACCTCCACATTATAGATGCACTGGCAAACATTAAGGCTAACCTGCTTCCCCTAATGCCTTGTCTGGAGACTGGAGCCCCTGCACTGTGACCAGGAAGGCTGAGAAGTCTTCTCTTCTTGCTATATTCAACATAAGAACTTCCTGTAAAAAGCTGACTTTTTTCAAACTGCACGTGTGTTTACATGTGAACAACATTGTACTGTTTTGAGTTGATGGCTTATAGGCTGACATTATTTAGCATGTTTCCTTTAATTGATTTTATGCCACAGTCGGGAATCTTAAGTGCTTTTATGGCCTCGTTGCGGACGGATGGGACTGATGCGGGTCGCCTTTCTTTACCTCACCGACACTGAGTGCGATCAGAAAACTCTCCCTGCTGTGAACTGCATGTTTCCTTCGCTGGACCAGCAGGACCAAAGATGAAGAGCAGAGTGCCGTTTGTATGAGTTGCATGAGTCGAGTAGCTTCTATTCATTGTGCGATGACAGGAGCCACTACTGTGATAGAGCCTCTTCTGTACTGCTTCCTGTTTAAAATATTTCACAAAGGGAGATCGTCATCATCCGACTACTACTTTAACACTAATGCTACAGGATGATTGGTTGAAAATCATTACATCTGTTCCAAATACTTGATTAATTGTTTAATATACATTTGCAGTGTATGCAGAAGCTCCTCAGACCCCTTTTAACTTATTTTGCCTTGACTTAAATAGAAATCTGTTTCAGCTTACCTAATGGTGGTGATGATGATAAATCTTGTCTAGCATGAGTAAAACATTAATTTCCAACCTAAAAATGTTTCACAAGTGAGACCTGAATACACTGAAAGCATTGCATAAAGGCTGTAAAACTGTTTTCCTATGAAAATGAGTTGCTTCAGATGAGTTATTGGTTGTAAAGAGGTTATACTACTATGTACCGCTAGCTTTTACAACAGTTTGCCTCTCTACCAAGAAGAAGCAGCATGCTTTGAGGTCTCTGTAATAATTTATGTTTAGTCTTCCTAAAAGATTCCTCTTGTGCACTACTGCTGTCAGCAGGGATGTTATTCTGTCTAAGGGGAAGTGAATAAACCTTAATCCAAGGATTGTTATGCTACACATTCCTGCCAAACCTTCGTAAGTAATGAACCTTGTTCTTTATTAACTTCAGTTCTCCATCCACCCTGAATGAAATGAACTCTGCTTTATAGTTTATAACTTTGTTGGTTTCAAAAGATCTTGTTTTTGAACAAAAGAAAGTATGCACACTTTTTGGGAGCAAAGCAAAGGGACTGTGTGCTTTGTTTAAATCCAGCTAATGATTGTATTTTTCTTTTGTGAGCAGCTTGTTACTGTGCATCCTTTTAGCTACTGCTTATCAATGATGTCTTCTGCGCAGAGAACAGATCGCCTTATAGTTTCTCTTAAAATGACATCCCCTTCCTCATCAGTCAGGACTCAAGGACTGTAGTGTGTTGTTTGGCGTGCCCCGAGAGACAACCACAAGATCTCCTGCACCCTTAGCTGTGTCTGTAATCCGGAAGCCTATGCACATATCTATTTCTTGTGTGTTTACATGTTTGGACATCTAAAAACTTTTATGACAACACAATCATCTGCAGAGGTTGTGGTCTTCCCTGCATCTTGGTATATATATATATGGCACCATTATAAGGCATCTAACATCACTGTTTCGTTTGTTTAAAAAGCAATCCTGACTCAGGACCTGAAAGAGGCCCAGAGAAACGTCTTCAAAATCAGAAAAACGGACTGCCAAATCTCAAATCTCCTCCAGCTCTACAACCCTTACCCGTTTCAGCCTTCAAGAACCTTACTGTTGTTCGTTCACTAAGCATTACGGCTATATGTGTTTATCTTAATGCTTTTTTTAATGGTGTCTGCTCTGTGCACATAAACCGGCTGACTGATGCGCTGCTGCAGAATGCCAGCCATTTCCCTGCAGGGATTGTAACTAAAATCCAACTGAGTTATTTAATTTTCAGCAATAAACACTGAGTGACTACATGAGACTGTGCTGACATTGGATGATGTATTTTGTGCTTTAATGTGCTGTTTTAAACAGATTTTAATATTCAAATAGTTACAGAGGAACCAGCAGCTAAAGGTTAAACTTACTTCAGCTTTTCTGTCCAGCTCTGGGTTGGTTTTGCTGATTATTTCTCAAACAATGCATAGAGTGTCTTGCAAAAGTATTCATACACCTTAGACTTTTTACATGTTGAAACGAGAAACTTCTATGTTTTATTGGGATTTTATGTGATACACCAGTGTAGTAAAGAAATGTGTAATTGTGAAGTGGAAGGAAATGTGTTTTTAAATATGTATTTGGGAACAATGGTATATGAGTTTGTATTCAGCTCAATACTGACAGGGTCAGTGCTTAGTTAAACCACCAATTACATCTGCAGGTCTTTTGGTATGTCTCTACCAGCTTTTCACAGCTAGCAGCTCGATTTTCTCTTTTTTTCACCCTTTTTTGCTGTATACCTCAGATTGTATAGAAAGTGTATTTGAAAAGAAATTAAAAAAAAAAAAGTTTCCACATTCTTAATTAGATCTAGGTCTAGACTTTGACTAGGACATGCTAACACTTGAGTATTCTTTGATATGAACTATTGCATTGTAGCTCCAGCTGTATGTTTTGGGTAGTTGTCTGGCTAGAAGGTAAATCTTCACCCTGATCTCAATTCTTTAAAAGCCTCTAACAAGTTTTCTTCTGAATTTAGCTGCATCCATCTCCAACCAGCTTTTCTGCATCTACTGAAGAAACGCCTCCATACAGCATTATACTGCCACCATCAGGTTTTCTAGTGGAGATGGTGTTGTCAGGGTGTTTCCTCCACATATATTGATTTGCATACAGGCCAAAAAATTAGATTTTGGTGTCATCAGACCAGAGTACCTACTTCCACATGCTTGCTGTGTCCCTAATATTTGGGAATTGTTATGGTTTTCTTTCAACAATGGCTTTCTTGCTACTCTACCATAAAGGTCAGATCTGTGGAGGGTACAACCAATAGTTTTTCTGTTTACAGATTCTACCAGGATTTTTGCAGCTCCTCCAGAGTTACCACGAGGCTCTTAGCTACTTCTCTGATTAACAGTGTCCTTGTCTGGAGTGTCAGTTTAGGCGAACAGCCATGTCCTGGTAGACTCGCAGTTGTGTCATACTCTCCATTTTCAGATGATGGAATAAACAGCTTTCGATGTTGTTTTGTAACCTAAACCTGCTTTAAAATTCTCCGCAACTTTTTTCCTGACCTGTCTGCTGTGTTCCTTGGTCTTCATGATGCTGCTTGATCACTAATGTTCCCTAATAAACCTGTTTAGGCTTTCACACTTCAAATTAAGTGGGCTGCACGGTGGCGCAGTTGGTAGCACTGTTGCCGTGCAGCAAGAAGGTCCTGGGTTCGATTCCTGGCCTGGGGTCTTTCTGCATGGAGTTTGCATGTTCTCCCCATGCAAGTGTGGGTTCTCACCGGGTACTCCGGCTTCCTCCCACATTCCCAAGACATGCCTGTTAGGTTAATTGGTAACTCTAAATTTCCCTTAGGTGTATGAATGAGGGTGTGTGGTTGTTTGTGTGTTGCCCTGCGATGGACTGGCAACCTGTCCAGGGTGTACCCTGCCTCTCGCCCATAGACTGCTGGAGATAGGCACCAGCTCCCCCGTGACCCACTATGGAATAAGCGGTAGAAAATGACTGACTGACTTCAAATTAAACATGCGAGCCTTATTTATTTCTTACAAGACCTATGAAGAGATTTAGTTGCAGCTGAATGCAATTTCACACCACAAATTTCCATTTTTTCGGGCTACAACAGAATCCTAATAAAATATATTGAAGTTTGTGGTTCTAATGTGACAAAATGTGGAAAAGTTTAAGCTCTATGAGTACCTCTGCAAGGCACTGTTTATCAGCTTCCAAATAACATAACATAGATAAATTTGTAGGGAAACGACCTGAAAGGCATTCATGAATGTTCCACCACTCGAATAAAATTATGTAAAAATAAATAATAAAACTACAATGTTTTCAAACAGTGATATTAAAGTCATAAACTGACTGCGTACAGAAGCATAACATAATTTGTGGTAGCTAAGGTCTTTTCTGCGAAGTATAATTTCTTTAGTTGGTTTGATAGATAACAACTCTCCTGAGCCTACAGCTCCCAAAATGCAATGGGCGCGGCTCGCTTCCGGTCCTGCGCCGTTTCTGGAGCGGATTGGAACCTGGAGTCAGGACTCGATAAATGAAGGCTGTTTTGCAGAAAAGGTAACGTGTTTCCTCACTAATTTCCTCTGGTTTCCCGCAAAATGGCGACGCAGTCTGTTAGTGAAGATGCAGCCGGCTTTTCCGGGTCGCTCGGAGCTTCTCTACGCCGCCTGCACTGCTCTCAGCCCGGCGCTGAAAAGCACCGACTCCGGTTTGTTGGTTTTCGTCTCCGATCCAGCCGCCATGCCGACTGTTCTTTGTTACATTGTAGAGAAGAGAAGCCGCTCAGATCGGAGTTAAAACCCGGCTAGAGTTTGGGAATCACTCAAATTCTGGATCCCAACTCTTATACGGATTCAATAAACGGAAAATGCAGGTTTGGAGTGATTCACAAACATCAAAATGCAGTTAGTGCTTTCAAACACGATATTATCTATAAGGAGGGCTGGTGTGTTCAGGTACAGCTGAACTGTACAATCAACTGTTTATTCAGGCTGGGATGTTCAGTTCTTTACTATGTTCTTTACAACATTTACTCTCCTACAAGTTGTTTTCTGTAAAAATACAATATGACCCGAAAGCTGTCATCTCCCCTTTATTTCACGGTAAACATCTCCTCTCTGTGCAGGTTGACATAATGGCTGAGCAGACCCCAGATGAGTTCATCTGTGAGTATGAATCCATCCCTCACTGTATCTAACTCTGACCGTGTGGGATCGGGCTGTGGTGACAGATGTGATCCCTTCCACAGGGTGCGAGGACTGTGGCCAGTACCATGACTCTGAGTGTCCTGAGCTGGGACCTCTGGTGACTGTTCAGGACTCCTTTGTCCTCAGCCGAGCTCGGTGAGTTGGCAGCTGAGAGCACCATCAAAGCAGGGTTGCCAATTGTCACCCGTTTGGAGTGAGCCTCAAGCTTTTCCCCAGTTTCTCACAATCTCCCTCTGCACAGATTAATACTTTCTAAATAAGTTAAGTGCCTTAACAAGGCATTGGCTGATGTGGGACTTTCACCGTATAACTTTGAAAATACCATATCATCAGGGAATTAACACGGAAATGTATCATAACAATATACATATAATCCAATTGCTTGTATTTAAAGCAGAAAAGCAACAAAAATCCCTGGTGTTGCTGAAATAACCTTATAATTATTAATTATTTTTTATTAGTTAATTTACTTAAAAAAAAAAAAAGTTTGCCCCCTTACAGATTTCTTTTTTTTTTTTTTTTTTTTTGTAGCATTTAAATGTTTCAGATCATCAAATTCTAATATCAAACAAAGTTACCCTGAGTAAATACATGACGTTGTTCCCAAATGATTTTATTTATCAAGGCAAACCAACCTGGCCATAGGTGAAGAAGTAATTACCCCCTAAACCTAAACATTTGTTGTCCCACCTATAGCAGCAACAACTGCCACCTAGTGTTTGGAAACACTGGCTATCAGTCTTTTGCATTACTTGTGGATGAATTTTGGTCCGCTTTTCTTTGCAGAATAGCTTTAATTCAGTCACATTGGGGGGTTTTCAAACATGAGCAACCTGTTTGAGGTCATGCTGCAGCATCTCACTCGGATTTAAGTGCAGAATTCGATTAGGCCTCTCCTAAACCTTAACTTTGTTGTCTATAAACGCTGATGGACCGACCTTCTCTACCACTTCTTTTTCCGAAATGCTGTATTAGTTTTACATCTGCTGTAAAGGATGCACATCTTCCAAAAATGTCCACTCTTCATCCATCAATCTGTCCATCCATCCATCTATCCCCACTACCTATCTCCAGCGGTCACTGGGCGAGAGGTGGAGTGCATCCTGGACAGACTGCCAGTCCATCATAGGGCGTCTTGTCGAGCAGGAGAATATTTTCCCAAGTCTTGTGGATCATCAAGATGATGGCAGATTTGAGATCAGCCTTTGTGTAAGAAGTGTTTTTTGTCTTGGAACTCTCTCATGGATGCCTTTTTTTTTTTTTTGCCCAGTCTCTTTCTGTTAATATCATGAACTGACCACACCTGAGGTAAGGGAGGCCTGCAGTGTTTCACATGTTTTCTGGGTTTCTTTGGGGCTTCCTGGATACGTTTTTGACTTGATCCTGGAGTAATTTGTGTAGCTGAGCTGCTCCCGGAAGGATTCACTACTTTTCCATGTTTTCTTCTGTTGTGTGTTCTGGAATCCCAAAGCCTTTGAAATGTTCTTGGTACTCTTTCTAGAATAATAGATTCCAACTTTGTTTCTCATCAGAATCATTGAATCTCTTCACATTTGGCCATGATGTGTTGCTTTTTGAGCCTACTTCATGGTGTCAGACAGGTGCTATTTAAATGGTTTCTTGGTTCTACATGTCAGACAGTAATCAGGCATGGATGTTTCTTGTAAAACTGAACCCAAGAAAAATGGTTAATCACAGTTATTTCATTACTTAGTCAGATTTTCCTTTTAGAATGAAATTGTCATTTGAAAACAAACTGCGTCTTGTATTTACTCAGGGTATCTTTATCTGATATTGCAAGGGATTAGTCTCTTAAACAACAAAGGATTGACTACATAACTTTTTTCCATTGCCATGTATAATTGAGCAATACTAATCCAGGTATTGTTAGCATGTATTTCTTTGAACCTGGTTAAAATTTGTTTTTGGTTTTCTTTACAAACAAACTCTTCTTTTGTGTCCTGCAGATCATCTCTCCCTAACAGCTTGGAGATCAGAGAGGTGGGTAACAGGGAGGACGGAGTGTTCGTGCTGCGTCGACTGGTCAAAAGGACCCGGTTTGGACCCTTTGAAGCTAAGAAAGTGCCCAGTCTGGAGAAAGAAGGAGCATTCCCTCTGAAGGTGCCCACATGGACACTTATGACTTAAAACACAATGGATACCCTGCTTTGTATTAAAAGGAGTGACAGCCCCTAATTTTGTCCTTGCATTTATACTCCGGCCTCTGTTGGGTAGATCTTTCAGAAGGATGGTGCTGTGGTGTGTTTCGACTGCAGCAGTGAGGATGACTGCAACTGGATGATGCTGGTGCGACCTGCCACCAATTACAAACACCAGAATCTGACAGCTTACCAGCAGGACGATGACATCTACTTTAACACCTCTCAGGTACCTACATCCAGCCTGAACTGAAAGCTGTCACCCATTCATGCAGCCGGCCATGCTGGCTATCAAAACACCATTGTGCTCTTCCTACACGTGCTTCTGCTGTGTGTTTACTAGGATGTGCTCCCAGGAACAGAGCTGAGAGTCTGGTATGGTGCTTTCTATGCCAAGAAGATGGAGAAACACGTGCTGAAGCCCCCACTTCAACCACCACTGCCTCCACCAGGTACAGGTATCACAAACCTCAGTGCATCTTATGTAGATTTTATGTGACAGATTAAAACAAAGCAGCACATAATTCATGAAAAAGTGGAAGAAAGATCATCCATTCCCATACTTTGCAAAACCAGACCATGCTGCAGTTATAGCTGCTAGTATTTCAGAGTATGTTTCTAATTGCTTTACATTTATCTAGAGACTGTATTGTTTTTCTTCTTCTTCTCAAAATAGACCAAGCCTATGCAGAATAGAAGGAGAACATCTATGAACAACCGTTGTTAAATCTTGCAACAGTTTCTCGATTGCATTTCTCAAGTTCTCCAGAGTCCAATTAATGACCTAATTATTTGATTCAGGTGTGTTGAAGCAGGGACACATCTGACAGCTGTAGGACACCGTCCCTTAAAGGACTGGAGTTTGAGAAAAGTGGTCTAAACCCATGGTTCTCAAACTGTGGTACACGCTCCATCCATCCCATAACCTGCTCCTGCCAACTCGCCTGTCTCTGCATCCCCACAGCATGATTCTACCGCTACCATGGTTCATTGGGTGGGAATTGTATTTTAAAAGTGAAGTGAGAGTAAAGGGGGCTGACACAAATGCATTCCACACTTTAAAAGTTTTGCTTGTAAAAAAAAAAAAGCCATAAGAAGATTTGTATCCTTTTTATTCCCTTTCAGAACTATGCACTACTTTTGTGGATCTGTCACATGAAATCCTAATAAAATCCAGTGAAGTTTGGTTGTAATGTGACAAAATGTGAAAAAAGTATTGAAGTCCGTCAATAGTATTGCGTGGCTCTGTATGTCAGAGAGCATACAGCACAGATTCTGAGGTGGGATGGTGTAGAAACAACATGTTTTCTTTTTGAGCAGATGTTGTATTGTCCTCTGCTAAAACAGAGATCTCAGACAAAAGTGGAGCCCACTTGCCTCCAAAGGCTGAAGACAAGAGTGCAGGTAAGATCATTTAAACCATCAATCATCTCCATTTTGTTAAACCTATAGATGGCAGCTTTAAATTCCAGTCAGGTTTACAGCTTTTTTTGTTGGTTTTCAGCTCTCTTGCCTTAATATTTAGTCTCAAGTTTCCACGCTCTGATACATCCAGTTAATTGTGTTTGATCACAGGTCTAACCCTGGATCAAAGCAGCGAGGTTTCCTCAGTGCCGCCCCAGGAGGAGAACCCGGTTGCCCCTGATGTAGAGGAAGGGAAGCCCCATACAGTCCAGCTTGGTCGTAAAAGAGGGCAGGGCCGCGGGAGGAGAGCCAGGGGACGGAGGCCAGGAGCAGCTGCTACCACAAGCAAAACCAAAAGTAAGAAAGGAAAGAGTCAGGTTTAATAAAGGTATAAACATTTCTCTTCTAAAGCAAGACTCACCTACAGGATTTGGTGTTGCTTTTTGGATCAATCTTAGATAAATTAGCAGATATTAGGAATCTGCATCCCTCTTAGATTTCTTGACCTTTAAAAACGATATATTTTTTTATGGGTTTTAAATACAGTAACTTGGATATCTTTTTAAGATTGTTAGGCTTATACACGTCCACTAAAATGTGTTAATAGGCTAGTTTTCCCAGGATTTTATGAGGTGGACTCTAGGGATCACATTTATTAGAAACCACACAAAATCTATGTTAAAATGCGCAACAGCTGACAAATAGTGACTTTACTATGAAAAAATCTATGCACAGGAGTGTGAGGCAAATAAACCAGGCTTATAGCTGCATTAAAAAGAAAGTACACCTTTGTTCTTGGTCCTTTTAGAGATGAGATGCTTTCTCTTTCTATGCCCTCCAAATCAGCCATAAGTGCTGAGTTTATTTGGAGTTGTACAGTCATAAAGCTTAACATTTAACATCCAGAATAAAATGGAGCTCTTTGAGTCTTTTGCAGTTTCTCAGAGCATTACACTGTCTGACCTCTGGGTAAATGTTCTGCTTGGAGGTCTTCCACCTAAGATTATCTTTTACTCTAAGATGATCCTAAAGAGGTGCTCTCTCCTACTGCTAAGTTAAAACATTACATTAATAGTCCAGCAGCACTGGGAGATATTGGTGATATTCTCTTGTATGAAATACTGATAACTGGTAGTTAAGCACTTCCTTATTTTCTTGATTTCAAGTTTAATTATTAGAGTTGCTGCGATAGAAAGGACTCAGTTTATCTACAGTTGAAGTTGAGTGTGAGGTAAACCTTTCTGAACCATATGCTGCATCATCCTGCATGTTAGCAGCTGCATATCTTCACATCACTGCAGTATGTCCAGTTAAACTTCCAATTAATGCCATAGGAGTGGAGAAAAGAACAAAAGCAACACTGCTGGTTTAAATAGTTTATGATCTCGCATCTAATTTTATTGTTTCAGGGTAAATTGATGACATCTGTGGTTTAAATACTTGTTAAATAAACCTGGAATTAAGTATTCAATGACTGGAAAATATAAAATAAAGCGTTTCATTTCAAATGTTTATTTCAGTGAGTCATCTCTGTTGGCAACACTTTTGTTGTAAAAATGTGTTATAATTAAGGACCCCTTTATAGGCGATGTCCCATCCTTACAGAGCAGTGGGTTTGACCCGTGGTTTGGGTCACGCTGGTGATGCTGTTCTGCTCGGACCACCTAGTCCACAATTTCACCAGAGCCTTACAGCACCTCCTGCAGGCCGAGCCTATACATAGACGTGTTTCCGTGTCACTTGCTTATGCCATGTCTAATAATTGATGACTGATGGGCCGAAAACCAGACATCTACCATTAACTTGTCTGTGTGTGTGAGCAGATATGAACCCCATGGTGGGAACCTTGGAGCCGGTGGCCTCAGAGGTAGAAGCAGCATCATCAGAGAGCAGCAGCCTGCTCAGTTCCTCTGACAGTGTGGTTGTCCAGAAGAGGCACAAAGCCAGAGAGCACAAGAGGGTTTATCGGTGCTCCCTCTGCAGTAAAGTCTTCCAGAACAGCAGCAACCTCAACAGACACATCCGATCTCACGGTAGGGGCCTAGCTTTGTCTTTTAGTACAGCATCGATCTTCTCAGTCTGACAAATCAAACTTGAGTTAATTGAGTGAGAAGATGTACATGTCTAACATCACAGAAATCTTTTTTGGCCCCTCTCAGGTGATAAGCTGTTTAAGTGTGATGAATGTGACAAGTTATTCAGCCGTAAGGAGAGTCTGAAGCAGCACATCTCCTACAAGCACAGCAAGAATGTGGTGAGTGACACTCTGAGCTGTAGCCTAAAGCCTTTTATTCTTCCTGCTGGTTGATGTCTTTGTGTTTGTCTCTGCCCCCAACAGCCTGACCAAGAGTACAAATATAAATGTAACACGTGTGAGAAATCTTTCCGTCTAGAAAATGCCTTAAAGTTCCACAACTGCCGCACAGGTGCAGTTTTTCTGTCCTTTTTCTTTTAAGATGTTTGGAATTACGTTCTTGTCACAGCTGAATCTTCATTTCGCTGTGTTTTTGTTCCATCTCCAGATGACAAGACGTTCCAGTGTGACATCTGCTCCAGATTCTTCTCCACCAACAGCAACCTGTCCAAGCACAAGAAGAAGCACGGCGAGAAGCTGTACTCGTGTGAGATCTGCAACAAAATGTTCTACCGTAAAGACGTGATGCAGGAGCACCACAGGAGGCACAGTGTGGGTGAGTCACTGCAGCTAGAGAGCAAGGAGCAATTAGGGTTGGATATTTAGTTCTTTACAACCTGCTCTGCTATATAGATGAGGGCTAGATGAGGGGCCATAAGCTTTTTGGATTTCTGACATCTTTGGAAGAAGCAGTAGAAAATGACTGACTCAAGTGGTGGTTCAAGGAGGGGACGCTTTCCTTGGGAGGTGTTTCAGGCACGTCTCACCTGGAGGAGGCCCAGGGGACGGCCCAGGATACGTTGGAGGGACATTGTCTCTCAGCTGGCCTGGGAACGCCTTGGGCTTCCCCTGGAGGAGGTGTCTGGGTAGAGGGACGTCTGGGTGTCTCTGCTGAGTCTGCTGCCCCCACGACCTGGTCCCGGGTGAAGCAGAAGACGACAAGTACGAGCACCAACACAGAGTAGAACTTATTTGTTAATGGGGAGGAAAATCAAAAGTTTTTACAAATTAATATCTGTGCATTAGTATTCAGCCTTCTTCACTCTGATACACCTAAATAAAGCCCAGTGTAGTCTAATTTATTCTCTGATTAATCCAGCAGTTCTGTGAAGGTCTCAGAGGTTTGTTAGAGAACATTGGAGAACAAACTGAATCATGAAGACCGAGGAAGGAGAATGTTGTGGAGAGATTTAAAGCAGAGTTATGTTATAAAACAGTATCCCAAGCTCTGAAGGTCTCAGAGCAATGCTCTTTCCATTAGTCTGAAAATGGCAAGAGCACAACTCCAAACCTATCAAGGCACTGACATCCACCTAAACTGACAGGCAAGGAGACCATTAATCAGAGAAGCAGTCAAGAGGCCCATGATAACTCAGGGGGGAGCTGTAGAGATCCACAAAGTGGTGAAAAGAAAGCCATTACTGAAAGGAAGCCCTAAGAATCCCATTGCAGTTTACTACAAGCTACTGTCACACAGCTAACATGGAGAAAGATTCTCTGTTCAAATTAAACCTTTTCAGTCTACATGCAATATAGAAAACTAACACTGCACTTCATCCTTCACAAGTCAAGTCACAGTTGAAACATGGTGGTGGCAGCATCATGCTGTGGGGATGCTTTTCCTATGTAGAGACAGGTAAGTTGGTCAGAGCTGACGTGGAAATGAATGGATCTGAATATAGGGCAATTCTGGAAGAAAACTTGGTGAAGGCTGCAAATGGTTTTAGTTCATGGTGGAGGTTTGTTTTCCAACAGGACAATGACCCTAAAATCACAGCCAGAGCTACACTGGAATAGAGCAAAAGATGTTGGGAATGGGCAAAAATGTCAGTCTCTAGAAGTGCAAACTGATTGTTTCCCAGATAAACTCCCCATCGTCTCTAACTCGTTAGCTTTAACCTGTCATACTTGTAAACAGGACCAAAACAGCTGAAGAAAGAGGAGCTGGAGACTAATGGAGAAGAAGGGACCAAGTACAGGAAGGAGCCATCTCCCTGTCCCATCTGCAGCAAGGTAAGTTTTTGTTTTATGGTGCTGCTGGCGATATGTCTAATACCTGGTTGGAGGTATTAAACATATTAGACATGGAGGTTATTTGTTACATGCACACTGCATGTCTGTGTGCACAGGTGTTCTCCTGCAGGAGTAACATGAACAAGCACCTGTTGACTCATGGTGATAAGAAGTACACCTGTGAGATCTGCGGACGGAAGTTCTTCCGTGTGGACGTCCTCCGGGACCACATCCATGTGCATTTCAAGGTGATACTAAAACCTTTTTAATGTGAACCTGGTCAGAAAGAAACTCTCACAAAATCTGCAGGTTGCAGGCCTTGATGTTGACAACAGTCCCATCCAAGAACTTCTCAGGACCTCCAAAGACCATTTTTAGCTCTCTCCATGACTGTTTTTAGCTGTTTTTAAAATGGTCTGTTTTATTGATTTCTATTTGGTTCCAGGACATTGCTTTAATGGATGAGCAGGAGAGAGAGGACTTTATCAAGAAGATCGGCATCTCACCCGATGACAGCGATGAAACAGATGATGAAGATGAAGATGACGATCCCGAGCACCACAAATACAACTGCAAGAAATGTCAAGTAAGCTTCATTTTGACCAAAGGGGTAAATGATTAATAGTTCTATGAGGTACTGCTATTAATGTATGTGTAGCTCAGGGCCACAACGCTAGCTTTTTATCAGCTTTAAGGCTTGTTGGTAGTCAAACTTCTAAAACAGACGGGGAAGATTGTTTAAAGGGATCATTACATAACCTAACACATCTGTCTTGCTATGCCTAGTTGTCATTTGCAAAGGGCAGAGAATACCTGAAGCACATAATGGAGCAACACAAGGAGAAAGGCCACAGCTGTGGGATCTGCAACCGACATTTTGCTCTGAAGGCCACGTACAACGCTCACCTGGTCATTCATAGAGAGCAGCTGCCTGACCCTGCAGTGCAGAAGTAAGACAGCAAAGAGCACTTCTACTGTTAAATGCTACTTAAATGTACATAAAGTCTAGTCGAAGTAGTCAGTGATGAGGTAAAGTACTGGCTCTCCAGGTACATCCATCCATGTGAAATCTGCGGTCGAATCTTCAACAGCATCGGCAACCTGGAAAGACACAAGATTATCCACACTGGTGAGCAACGTCCTGAGAAGTCTGAGATCTTTGTGTTCTTGTATTGTGCTAAATCTGAACACTTTGTTCAGTCGATCTCACACATACAGTTATAGACAGCCCTAGTGAACACACTGCTACTGTGTTTTTTATCCTCTACAATGCAGTGGTAATTGTTATCAACTAGTTTTTCTACTAACAGCCAGACTTGTTGGTATTAAAAAAAAAAAAATCTTGCTGATTAAACTGAAAATTAAAAAAGTGGCCCTCATGGCTACAACGTTGGTTCCAGAGGGAATGCCATTTAAAGATTTCTGGGTAATTTCCCAGCTCCAGTTTTTGCCAAGCTTAATCGTGCCGATACGGTTTTCTTTCTAAGTATAAATTTCTAGCCTTGTTACCGTGAGCAGTCATTTATTATTTACACTAGAGACAACGTCACACTGGGTGAGTGAGAGTGTAATCACTTGTAAAACAGGTTTTCTATTTTATAAACAAAAACAATATCATTTGGAGTTTTAAATGACCTTTGGCATCTTATATTAGCAAATACAACCCCAATTCCAATGAAGTCGGGACGTGGTGTAAAACGTAAATAAAAACGGAATACAATGATTTCAGATCCTGTTTAACCTATATGTAATTGAATCCACTACAAAAACAAGATAGTTAATGTTCTGACTAATTAACTTTTTATTTTGTTGCCAAATATTCACTCAGTTTGAGTTTGATGCTTGCAACAGATTCCAAAAAAGACCGGGAAAGTTGTAATATTCCTCAAAAAACGCCTGTTTGGAACATTCCACAGGTGAACAGGTTAATTGGATAAGATGAGTGTCATGATTAGGTATAACAGGACTATCCCTGAAAGGTTCAGTCGTTCACAAGAAAGGATGGGGAGAGGTTCACCACTTTGTGAACAAGTGGGTGAGCAAATAGTCCAATAGTTTAAAAACAACGTTTCTCAATTTACAATTCAGGTATATCATCATCTACAATCCATAATATCATCAAAAGATTCAGGGAATCTGGAGAAATCTCTACAAGTGAGAAGCAAGGCTGAAAACCAACATTGAATGCCTGTGACTTTCGACCCCTAAGGAGGCACCGCATTAAAAACTGACGTCATTCTGTATCGGATATTACCACATAGGCTTAGGAACACTTCAGAGACCAGTTAACACAGTTCGTCACTACATCTACAAGTGCAAGTTAAAACTCCACCAAACAAAAACAAAGCCATAGATTTTTTCCTGCAGTTACAGCTTCCCCACTGATTGTTTTTAGCTTTAGAAAGGAGCTCTCTGAGAATCTTTGTAAATATGAGCCCAGATTTTTAGCTGAGGCAGTTGGATCACAGTGTTTCTGTCTGAATGGTCCTGATCCTTAAGATGTTCTATGATTGCTATTTAGACATAAAAAAAAAACCACTGGAACAACAAATTACCTTTTAATTTTCTGAATAAAAGCCATTAAGGAGGGAGGAATAAATAAATGTCCTGCTTCTGTTTTATTTGAATATCATATGTTTGCTCCCATGTAATGCTGCAGGGGTAAAGAGCCATGGCTGTGAGAAATGTGGCAAATCATTCGCTAGGAAGGACATGCTAAAGGAGCACCTCAGGGTTCACGATGATAACCGGGACTATCTGTGTGCAGAGTGTGGGAAAGGTTGGCTTCTTACTGCTGCATCACACTCTACCTTTCTATTTTTTTTACTAACCAATTTAATGACTCATTAAACATTGAGAGGTTTCTGTTTAAGTGGTTATAATTATGTTGTTAATGTCTCCCTCCGCAGGTATGAAAACCAAACATGCCCTGAGGCACCACATGAAGCTTCACAAAGGCATCAAGGAGTACGAGTGTAAAGAATGCAACCGCAAGTTTGCCCAAAAAGTCAACATGCTGAAACACTACAAGAGACACACAGGTGGTGTTTCGAGCTTTCATGACGATGAGCGCTGATTGTTCAGTTTCAGTGTTTATCTAGGGAAGAAACATGTGAGATCGGAACAGAACGTGAATCTGAATCCCTGTTTCTACCATTGTTGGTTTATCTTCATGCCACCTTGCTTGCAGGTATTAAGGACTTCATGTGTGAATTGTGTGGGAAGACGTTCAGTGAGAGGACAACACTGGAGACACACAAGCTCATCCACACAGGTAATCATCTCCTGAGACTCCGTCAGGCTGAAAGGACAAACTCTGTTTTTATTCTCAGTATTTAAAAGCCAAACATGGGTTCATTTCATAATTTGAGCCCCAAAACATGGAAAAGAAATCAGTTTTTTTTTTTTTTTGTTAAAAACATTAAATCAAAAAAGCAAATAATGATATCTGTACAGCAACACAGAAAACCTGACTGTGTATTATGTGAAGACTTGCTGCCTCGTTGCTTGTGTAATAATTTTACATGAAATTTGCCATGATTGGTGTGCTAGTGATGGGCCAAATGCTACTAGAAGGGGTTCTATACAATTTAAGATCATGGGTGTACTTAATTTTTTCCATGGTAATATTGATATGCTTCCAACAGTGCTTCCATTGATTGATTTGAATAACTGGATCTTGAAGGTTTCTAAATCTAAGTTCTCAACAGTGCTTCCACTTTTGCTGGGTTCCCAGAGGGTTACTGAACTGAAGCAAAATGAGCATCTGAGGCTGACTAACTCCTTATTAGTTCTAGTATTAGAGAGAAATCAGAGCTTTCTAACAGTATTCAAGTGGAGATGCAAATGTTTTTGAGTCAGCATGTCTGCTGGTTATTTAAATTATGGAAATCAAAGTCTTGTCTTGAATCTCAAACTCTTCTTGCTTTGTGGTAACTTAGGTGCAAATATTTCTTTACATCATAATCCCCTTAAGGAAGACTAATAAAGTTCATTTGAATCAATTATACTGGAGATGCACAGCTCAGACATTTCTTGGTCGATACAAATTTCTGTTCTTTGGGGCCTGACATGACGATTTAGGATTTTAACTCATAAAAGAGAAACCAATGTGCTGCAGGTTATTTGATAGAGGTAGCAGTTTTAATTCCAACAGAAAATGGAGGTACAAAAACATTTTAATTGTTTGACTCTCCATTCATCTATGAGAGCCAACCAGGGGAAAATTAACAGGTTCTGATCTCTGCCTGATTGGTTGCGGCATCTTCAAAATCTACCATTAATTAAAATAGTTCGGTGTTTTATAAAAACCCTTGGTTCATTTTAGGGCATCTTGATATTGCCAGCATTTTACCACATGTTCGGTACGGTGTCCTGGACTGACCGTGTTTTCCTTGCTGCAGTGGGTAAGACATGGAAATGTGAACATTGCGATAGGAAGTACCTGACGGAGTACATGCTGCAGAAGCACATCCACCTGACCCATGAAAAGGTGGAAGCCCAGTCGTGTCATCTCTGTGGGACTAAGGTGTCGACCCGCGCTTCTATGAACCGTCATCTGCGTCGCAAACACCCTGAGGTAAGTCTGGACGGGCCTGCGGCAGAATGATTCATATGGTACCGGTCAGATCGGACCTGTTATTCCACCTTACAGCCAGACTCACTGAACTAAGCATTCCATTTTGTGCCTTCAGGTGGCGCCTGTGAGAATGGATGAGTTTGATGATCTTCAAGAAAATTCAGCTGTCAGTATTGTGCAGGTTTGCTTTCTTTTTAGCATTATGTGGAAATGTTGTACACAAGCCTGGCAACAAAGGAGTGACTTACTAAAACTACTGAGATTTGATTTACATCTATCACTAAACACCATTTAGACTGTTGAGTGACATTTAAGTTTGCAGAATTGCTATTGGGAATTATCTGCTCCTATAGCCCACCCTGTCCTTGGAGAAGGACAGCATGTCCCATGAGAAGCCCATCCGACCTTCTCGGCACCCCAAGAAGAAACCGAGAGTTACAGTGGAACCAGAGCTCTCCGAGTCTGATGACTACGCCGACTTCACTGAGCCGAGGCACTCAGCCATGGCCGAATTTAACACCGTCATCATTGGCGATGAAACAGAGACCAGCTCTGCTGTGCAGAGCATCCAGCAGGTATGTGTCAGGTTTTCTTGAGAGATCCTGCTTTAAACGGTCATCATGTTTAAAGGGAGAGAGTGGACAATGGAAATGTCAGATTATAGATTTTCCTTAAGAGAAAATAGAAGCTTGGTGATCCAACATGGCCTGAATTAAAGAAACAATGCTTCTGATGCTCCCTACAGAAACACTGTAACTAGATGCTCAGAGGCAGTAGCTCACTGTACATTTCTGATATTTATTCACAGGGGAAGGAAAACTGGAGAAATGTTATTCATTATGATCTTGTCCATAAATTATTGGTGAATTCCAGAATCTGCTGTTTTACGCCAGTAATAAAAGAAGAGCACAAGCAGCTAAACAAATAATAAACACAGTTCGATGTGTCTTGCAGCTGAAAATATGTTTGATAATTTCTGAGATAATAGAATAAAAAACCAAAAAACCTAACAATTCGACAGAATATGCTGGTAATAAGGTTTAAATGAATATATTTGTGTGTAACAATTTCAGCACAGGTCAGATGTTTACATCCAGTCAGGCGCAGCGCTGGTGGCATAGGGGTTCAAGCACCCTGACCTGTGTATGGAGGCCTCAGTCCTCGACCCAGCCCTGTTGATGCTTTTTGCACTCCCTTATCCCACCCTTTCCACACCATATCTTGTCTGTTCACTGTCAAAAAATACTCTAGAAAAATAATAAAGGGCACTAGAGCCAAAAAATAACTTAAAAAAAAGAAGTTTAAATCCACTTAGCTGCATGAATTCTATATTCATTTTAGACTTTAATCATACATTTAATACCACATTCAACTTCAATGTGCTTGACAGTTAATACAAGAGATTCAAAAGCCTTGACTTCTTAAACCATACGTCTTGTTAATATGGCCGAATAGCTCCATCTCTGTCATATCTGACCATAAACCTTTGCTCCAGAAGACATTTGGCTTGTTAAACTCACTTCAGTGAGTCAAGTGACACTGGTGTACCGACATCTTCCACTTTATGGTCATCTTGAGCCTAGTTGGTTCTGGGATTGTTCCAGAACATCCAATCCAATTTTGTTTAATCTGAGGGTGACAGTTTGGATCAGATAGTTGAAGCGTGGACAGAACTGGGTTATCAGAGAGTAAAGGTGGTCCCTAACACATTAAAACTAATTTTGGATTGTACTCATCACAGCATTGAGCCATTGGCCTAACTCATTAGGGACAATGAGGGAATTAAAGGAATGTTGATTGGTACAGAGGAACATAAAATATCTCTTTATGCAGCTGATGTTTTACTATATTTGTCAGATCCTACGTCAATACCACTTTGGAAGGAAATTATTTTTGCATACGGGTACTTTTCCGGCTATAAAATAAATGTTGAGAAGACAGAGGCAATGGATATCAATAGCAATATTCCACTGGGGGCAAAACAACAAAGCGGCTTTGGGTGGGCTAGAGAGGGCATCAGATACCTAGGTATCAATATTCCCCTTTCATTAAATTATTTATTCCACACTAACTACAGTAAAACGCTGGATATAATTAAGAAGGACCTAGAGCGGTGGTCAGCGTTGCCGCTGGCCCTCTCAGGTCGCATTGAAACCGTTCGTATGAACCTCTTACCTAGATTATTGTATTTGTTCCAGATGTTACCAGTTGGAATACCAATACCATTTGGTACAAAGTAAGAGCTGCTTTTAAGTTGCCAAGAGGTTTATCAATATTAATAAGTATTGGACATATCAAATCCTTCACCCCTAATGTCTTGGACAAAAATGTTTCAAAATGGGCTGAACAGGGACTCACGTTTCTACATCAGTTAATTGACAGGAATAACCTCATATCATTCACACTAGGGTCCAGTGGAAGATCTACTCAGGTAAACAAGTCTTACAACTTAGGCTTTTGGATTATGGTACTTCGACCTGCTGCCCAAGGTGGATTCTTGCGTTAGGTTTATATGGTGATGCTGACACTACAATTATGATGCTGAAATTGTAAAATGTCATGCCGAAACGTTTAATTTATGGTAAAATTTCACACTGTTTAAACAGTTTATTGTTGCTGTTGTATGGCTGTGTAATTGCTCTGTTTTAAAATCAATAAAAATGTAAGTTCTAAAAAAAAAAAAACTAATTTTGGAGTTGATAAAGCAGGCTAGAGTTAGGGATCTGGAATTGCCCCACTTTAACCCTATTAATAATTCTATGCCTACAAGTCCGAGTCTGTACAAGGAAACCAACAATTTAAATAAACTTTTCAAATGTTATCAAGAAGGCTTGACAAATATCCAGCCAGAGTGATGGCAGGAACTTGTTGATGGCTCCAAAAAGCATGTTTTCATTGTAACATGCTAATGGACCAAATATTAGTGAGGGATGAATGCATATTTCTCAGCCTGCATGAATAATTTTGGCCATTTGTGGATTAAAGAAAATGCTCAATAAATTCCTATTTGTCCACCTAATGCTTGTTTTTAAAAAAAAAATCATTAAAGTTGTATGTTGCCTTATCAGTTTACTTTAAAGAAAAACAGTTCAAATTCATAAATAAAACCCTGACATGAAATAACATCCATCTCTCTAAGTATAAGTAAACCTCAGACTGACACTGTACATACACCAATCAGCCATAACATTGTGACGGTCCTCTGTATGTTAAATGTGCATCTATGTTAGTAAACAACAGTGTTTGCTACCACTTAACCAGCACACCTTTTCATCCTTTAAGTTGTGTAATTTTAGACTCATTTGTCTGGCACGTGTAACACATGTCTACTTTAAAGATTGGGATCAGGGTTAAATGTGGAAGCCAACCCTGGCTGTCATTGTTGTGACCCTTAAACCATTATTGAATTATTTCTCTAGAGTCAAGAGTGCATTATCCTGTTGAAACAGGCTACTATCATCAATATATACAGGTCCTTCTCAAAATATTAGCATATTGTGATAAAGTTCATTATTTTCCATAATGTCATGATGAAAATTTAACATTCATATATTTTAGATTCATTGCACACTAACTGAAATATTTCAGGTCTTTTATTGTCTTAATACGGATGATTTTGGCATACAGCTCATGAAAACCCAAAATTCCTATCTCACAAAATTAGCATATTTAATCTGACCAATAAAAGAAAAGTGTTTTTAATACAAAAAACGTCAACCTTCAAATAATCATGTACAGTTATGCACTCAATACTTGGTCGGGAATCCTTTTGCAGAAATGACTGCTTCAATGCGGCGTGGCATGGAGGCAATCAGCCTGTGGCACTGCTGAGGTCTTATGGAGGCCCAGGATGCTTCGATAGCGGCCTTTAGCTCATCCAGAGTGTTGGGTCTTGAGTCTCTCAACGTTCTCTTCACAATATCCCACAGATTCTCTATGGGGTTCAGGTCAGGAGAGTTGGCAGGCCAATTGAGCACAGTGATACCATGGTCAGTAAACCATTTACCAGTGGTTTTGGCACTGTGAGCAGGTGCCAGGTCATGCTGAAAAATGAAATCTTCATCTCCATAAAGCTTTTCAGCAGATGGAAGCATGAAGTGCTCCAAAATCTCCTGATAGCTAGCTGCATTGACCCTGCCCTTGATAAAACACAGTGGACCAACACCAGCAGCTGACACAGCACCCCAGACCATCACTGACTGTGGGTACTTGACACTGGACTTCTGGCATTTTGGCATTTCCTTCTCCCCAGTCTTCCTCCAGACTCTGGCACCTTGATTTCCGAATGACATGCAGAATTTGCTTTCATCCGAAAAAAGTACTTTGGACCACTGAGCAACAGTCCAGTGCTGCTTCTCTGTAGCCCAGGTCAGGCGCTTCTGCCGCTGTTTCTGGTTCAAAAGTGGCTTGACCTGGGGAATGCGGCACCTGTAGCCCATTTCCTGCACACGCCTGTGCACGGTGGCTCTGGATGTTTCTACTCCAGACTCAGTCCACTGCTTCCGCAGGTCCCCCAAGGTTTGGAATCGGCCCTTCTCCACAATCTTCCTCAGGGTCCGGTCACCTCTTCTCGTTGTGCAGCGTTTTCTGCAGCACTTTTTCCTTCCCACAGACTTCCCACTGAGGTGCCTTGATACAGCACTCTGGGAACAGCCTATTCGTTCAGAAATGTCTTTCTGTGTCTTACCCTCTTGCTTGAGGGTGTCAATAGTGGCCTTCTGGACAGCAGTCAGGTCGGCAGTCTTACCCATGATTGGGGTTTTGAGTGATGAACCAGGCTGGGAGTTTTAAAGGCCTCAGGAATCTTTTGCAGGTGTTTAGAGTTAACTCGTTGATTCAGATGATTAGGTTCATAGCTCGTTTAGAGACCCTTTTAATGATATGCTAATTTTGTGAGATAGGAATTTTGGGTTTTCATGAGCTGTATGCCAGAATCATCCGTATTAAGACAATAAAAGACCTGAAATATTTCAGTTAGTGTGCAATGAATCTAAAATATATGAATGTTAAATTTTCATCATTACATTATGGAAAATAATGAACTTTATCACAATATGCTAATATTTTGAAAAGGACCTGTATTCTGTCCAAGAAGAGAATTCTTGGTCAACAATGGTGTTAAATTAGCTTTAACATGTCAAACTACTCTGACGTGTAAAGGTTTCCCAGCTTTTACCAGTTACCATAGCATGATGGCGTGTTTCAGTCTGTCTCTTTTTCATAGAACAGCTAAGCACCATGTTTTTTCCAGGGTAAGTGATAAATATGAACACAGCCCACTGTGTGCCATGGAGATATGCTTTATCACTCCAGACCACATTCATTCACTGATTCAGACAATTCTAATGCTTTCTTGTTGAATTGCTATAATGAATTTGACTTCTGGTGTTCCAGGTGGTGGTCCTAACTGACCCCAATGCTCCATCAGCCCCCTCCCCCAGCAGCTCAGTTGGACTGACCAACATCACCGTCACACCAATCACCAGCCACGCCCAAGCCCAGTTCACCAGTCTGCAGCCTGTAGCTGTGGGCCACCTGACAGCCACGGATCGGCCTCTCACGTTAGACAACTCTATCCTGACCGTCACGTTCGACACCGTCAGCGGTTCCGCCATGCTCCACAACCGACCTGCTGAACTTGTCCCTGAGACAGTGGGCCCTACCAGCAGTGCAGCATCCCAGTCTGTCGCCCATTTCATCAACCTTACCACTCTGGTCAACCCAATTAGTCACCAGCTGGAGGCCCCGACTCTGGCCTGGAGGCCGGTACCAGCTGCTGAGGGTGGCCAGGTAACCCACATGGACGGGGCTCATGGAGAAACTCAGGAGGTCCAGAATCAGGGTCCAGATCCACGCCAGACAGCCACCCAACAGCAGCAGCAGCAAAGCAACTCAGCACAGCAGATGTTTAGCTACTGAGCACTTACTGGAGGCGCAGGTCACCTCACACTCAGACATTGTTACATAGCAGATGATTTTTTTTTTTTTATCGGACTATTGTCCCTCAGATGCCTCTCCTGTCCGGTGGAAGCTAGTCCAACTTTACAGGTCATTAATTCATTTTTTTTTACTCTGACAGAGCCAAGTGGCTGCTCATAAAGAAATAAAACATGAAAGAAATAGTACTTCGACCCAAAATCCCTGACATACAACCAACAGTTGAAACCAAAGCAACATGTGAGACATGCAGCCTTTGAAAGCATGCCTGTTATTCAGATAAATCTGCATTGTAAGAAAAAAGTGACTTTTCAAAGGAAGAACTTTATGTTAAAGTTCACTGATGAAATATTATTTTGATTGATGTAAATGCAATTTTTGTTCATCTTTTTCTCAGTTTTCTTATGGGTGTGCTCGTTTGAGTGTGTGTAAAAACTTTCATATTCTAACAATTTGAAAGTTTTCTACCATCAAATTACAAACTGCATTACAGCTCTGCAGTTGGTACTTGATTTAGCAAATTCAGAAAATACCACAAAAGTAACCCACCAGTTGTGATAGTATGTTACTGTCAGATAAAAGTGAACTTATGGGCATAGAGCATGTGCCATGGTCTCTAAAAGATTAATTAAAAGAATTGGTCTGTACAAAGGTTGTGTGGGACAGTGGCCTCCTATGTGACCTTAGAATACTTGGGTGTGCAGAGGTGTTCATGGTCGACTCGGTGACTACAAGGTGCCCTTGTCTGTGGCTGTAAATCGAGCCTGAATAATCACCCCTCCACCTTCATGACAGATGATGTCATCTAATGTTCCCCCATTTGTCCTAAGGAACTAGTTTCACAAGTCTTGTGTATTAAGATGTTACTTTGCAATTTACATTGTGTTGCCATTCTCTTTCATGACTGACATCCTTCTTGATCTTTAGCTTTTTTATCAGACACCTGAGGTTTTTGGCCTCAAAGTGATTGATATTTGGAACTGTTCATCGTTTCATCTGCCTTGACAGAAGCCCCAGTATCAGCTGAAGAAAAACAACCCTAAAGCATAATGCAGACAACAATGTGTTTCACTGGGGCATATGGTGTTCCTTTGCTGTAACTGTAGTAAATGGCCAAAAGTTGTACTTTAATTTAATCAGACGCTTAACTCATTTTCCCACCAGGTTTCTGGGTATTTTATCCAGGTCTGAATGTTTAATAGTAAGAAAAGATTTCCATCTTGCAACCATACTCCTTATTTCAGATAAATGTGAAATATAGGAGATTGTTGTCACATGTAGATAAGTACAAAACCAGTATTTTTTCAGAAATGTTTTATATCTACAGATAGGCTTCAAGTACCTTTAACGTTCATTAAATGAAAGCAAGAACTAAAATAAATAAAACTATACATTTTTATTTTTAAAAATGTATAATAATATTTCTGCGCCAGCCGGTTTGTTATACATTATTAACATTGTTTATGCTCCGTTTCACATGCAGGGAGAGAACCTTATTGAACATGTGCAGAAATAGTTTATTCAGATTCCTTTGACCCAGGAACCACAACATAAGCTTATAACCCCACTAAGTTTTTCAGTACACCACAACTTGTTAGGAAAACTGCACGAATTAAATATGTATTTAGGTTTTTGTCCTGATACAACTGCTGTTGAAGAGCGAAGAAGAACTCAACCATCAATGTGTTTCTACCGAAAAACTAAACTTTTTGCTTGTTAGCCATGTCATTCAAAGCTTGTCCGCTAGATGGCGACAACACTTAACGTGGTTACACGCATGTGCTGAAATATCCCAAACACATCATGTAAGTTAGAACAAAGGTTTTCGTCACGGTAAAGAAAGATGTAGTGATTTCTTCGTTTTTTATTCAAGTAGATGAAACAAATAAAAGGAACTGGTTTATGTAAAACTCTAACAAAAGCTCTTTTCTAATTATAATACAAGGTGTGTGAAACTTGTAACACATTTGCATTTTACAGAATGGCTTGATTAACAGCTCTAAAGGGTGCTGATTCACTGTTTTGACTTTGACCTTTGAAGTGCTGCCAGTAATGGTCTTTGGAGCTATAGCCTCCAGGGGAAACCCAATGATCACTCCACCGATAGTCATCTGGAAGCACACGACAGCTCCTCCTCTGGCTGTGCAATTAGCCCTAACAACCTTCTTGATGACATATTTATTCCTGGGATCTGGCCCTTCCAGTTTTCTCATTATACTGTGAGTTGACATCATGTCTTGATGTGGAGGTAGGAGGTGCTGCACAACAAGCTGCAAATATTCACGCATGTAGAGGCGGTTCAACCCCTTTAGTAAAGCGGTTTAGTATGTGTGTTTTTGTAGCCTTCCTTCAGAGGAAAAAACATTTTATTTTTATCGTGCTGAGAAGTAGATGCCTGACAGGAAAACAGTTTTTAGTTGGGTGTGAGGAGCCTATGGTACATCTCAAACATTTTCACATTTCACCACATTAAAACCATAAAATATGCTGCCTTTTAATGGGGTCTTTTGTAATAGAAAAACACAAGGTATTCTTGAATTGTAAAGTAGAAGACAATGATAAATGATTTTTAAAATTCATTTCATTTAACCAATTACAGGTTAGGTTGGTGTTGTCACTACCAGCTTTGCTCAGTCAGATTGGATCGACAGCGTTTGTAAGCATCAAT
Source organism: Girardinichthys multiradiatus (assembly GCF_021462225.1). Classification (NCBI taxonomy): domain Eukaryota; kingdom Metazoa; phylum Chordata; class Actinopteri; order Cyprinodontiformes; family Goodeidae; genus Girardinichthys; species Girardinichthys multiradiatus. The sequence continues at coordinate 39,134,587 of NC_061804.1, read as the reverse complement.
TTTTAGGTTCTGCCCCAAATTCTCAATTAGATTTAATTCTGGACTTTGACTGGGCCATTCTAGCACATGAATATCCTTTGATCTAAACCAGTCATTGTAGTGCTGGCTACATTGTTAGGGTTGTTGTCCTGCTTGAGGGTAAACCTCCTCCCATCTCAAATCTTTTGCAGCGTTGCAACAGGTTTTATGCCAGGATTGCCAGTATTTATCAGCTTCCCTATACTTGCTGTTGAAAAGCATGCCCACAGCATGATACTGCCACCTCCATGTTTTACTGTGTGGGTGCTGTAGTCTTTGACATGTAGGTCAAAAAGTTCTAATTCAGGCCTCACCTGACTGCCACCTTCTTTTACATGTTTGCTCTGTCCCCTTGGTGAGATGTTCAAAGCTTGGGATAAGGCTTTAGAAACTAACCCTGCTTTGAACTTTATTATCGGTCTGTTTGGTGTGTTAATCTGTGGAGGAAGAGTTGTACTAATATTGAGAATAAAAATTGACATAGTTTAGTTCTACAGTATTTACTAATCAGGCACCTTTTGAAGGGAATTGGTCGCTCTGGATTTTATTTAAGGGTGTCAGGGTAAAGAAGTCTCAACACAAATGCAAACCACACTTTTCAAGTCTTTATTTGTACAATAATAATCTTTAAAAAATGTTCTATACAAATGTATAAAGTACTTTGTATGTGTTTGCCACAGAAACGTCAAATAAAATACTTCAAAGTTGTTGGTTGTACCATACCATACCAACTTTAGTCATAAAAAGCTTTAAAACAAGCACAGCTGAAACAAAGCGCTGCACATAACTGCAAACTATAACCATATGTTTAAAGGAAAGGCATATATAAATATGGAATAAGAATGATAACAGATTAAAACAATAAAACCAATTAATGTGCAGGGGCAGGTTATTCCACAGTTGAAGAGCAGCAGTAGAGAAGTCCCTGCCATCTTTGACCTTTCTCCTAGAGCTTGGAACCTGCTGGAGCTGCTGTTCAGTTGACTTGAGGGACCGAGAAGGTAGGTAGGGATGAATAAACTCAGACAGGTAGGCAGAGCAAGATTGTTCAATTATTTAAAAACAAAAATATGAATTTTAAAATCAACTCAAAAAGTCACCGGCAGCCAGTAGAGGCCAGAGCAGGGGTGATGTGTTCTGTTTTTGGAGCACCGGTTAAGTGTGAAGCAACAAAAATGATAACCACACATGATTTGAAGAGAAATGTTTTAACAGGCTTAAAATGTAGCTAAGACATTGAGTGTGAATAAATGAACTCTAGGACTTAAAAAGATAGTCGTTTAAAAGCGATGTGTAGTTGCTTAAACGTAAAGGTGGATTATTTTTCTTCCAGGCATTTTTTCAGGTAGGAGTTATTGTCTTCACTGGAGTATGAAGGAATTGCCAAACTTTTTATGGTTCAGGTCACAAGTAGAAACAACATTTGTAGTGACATTTTCAAGCCACTGTCTGTATCATTCACTTCAGGTGGATATTTCTCTGTTGGCCAGGCGAGAAAACAATCATCGGTGGTACCGAGGTACCTTGTGGGCTGTCACTTTTCCTCTTCGAACTTTTTTCCACGTTTCAACATCCGGATATGATGTCACAACAGCTGGCCCCGCCCCCTGCTCACACCTGAAGAGCTGGGCGGTGCCTGACTGAGCAGTAGACGGAGGAAAAACAAGGAAGAGCTCACAGGCGGTTCAGGTCAGTGTTTGTTCGTTTGCCTTGGAGACGAAGGAATATTCCCTCTGTTGGTGGCTCTCCCAACATGGATATGGATCTCCCGGATTCCCCGCATGGGAACATGGGGCTTTTAAAGACGTTTGACTCCTCTGAGTTTGGCAGCTGGGAAAAGATAGGCTCAGGTGGATTTGGACAGGTATACAAAGTTCGGCATGTGAAGTGGAAAACATGGCTGGCAATCAAGTGCCCTCCCTGCCTTCATCTGGATGAGAAGTAAGTAATAAAACCACATGTGGGGTTAGGCCTAAAGGAATTCAGCTCCTCTAGCAGAGTTTAGGTGTGTCTTATTTCTGGAGTCCTTCAAAGAGCCACATTCACAGATCTGACCCAGGTTCACACCTCTCATCTATCGTTTTGTGAGCAGAACACGGTGAGATTCTGGGAAAGTAAAAAGCAGGTATTGCGTGACTCACTGTCATTACAGTCTGGGCACAGGGAGGCTGTACCAGAGATGTAACGGGGTCACCTATTTCACCACAGCTGAGTTGTGTGAAGGGAGCCGTGACATCCGTATTTATTCAGAGAACAAGCATTACCTAAACACAGCTGCTACACGGCGAGCTCCAAGCCTCCCATATGTTTCTGCCTCCAGTCAGAGATGGTATCACACTCTGACCCCGGGGAGCGGCCCAGTTAAATGGATGTGTGGGGGGAACAGAGGGGTCTTCTTTCCCACAGGCGCTCCTGGAGATTGCGCAAACGCGTCTATCAGTCGGGATTTGTCCTGCAGAAAACCCCCAACTGAGGCCTTGTAGACTTGTTATTTTTTTCTCCGGTGTGCCATGCTGCTGCAAGTCAGGTTCCTGCAAGTCCTTATTAAAGGTTGTTCCGTCACATAGCATGGACTCTGTCAGCGGAAGCTTCCATTCTTGTTAGTTGTACGTGTAGCACTTTGATTAACCCTCCTGGGTCCCTGGACATGATTTTTTATTTTGCTTTTTAGATTTAAAATTTCCACAGCGTTTACTCTGTTGATATAAATGATGGCTTCAAATCTTCTAATTTGCCTTTTAAAGGTCCTTTTTAGCATTTTTGGGCCAGTGACTCCCATTCGAAATGCATTTTGTTTTAATACAAAATTTGATTTCTCAGGGTTCAACTGTCTGGAAAATTCTGGAATTTGATTTATTTTCCAGGTCCTTCCAACTATTTTTCCTTCTTACCTTCCTTCCTATCTCTCATTCCTTCTTTCCTTCCCATCTTGTGTAATACCATCCTTCCTTGTGCTCTTCTGTCTTTGTGTCTTTCTCTCCTTATGCTTTCCACCTTTCCTTTGTTACAGTTTCTGGATATTGTAGGTTCCTTATTGAAACTGTACAAGTGTCTGCCATACATTTGTAGTGAATTATATAGTATTTATGTGCTAATATGAACTTAAATGACTGGGACGCTGAGCCTGGAAAAATACCCTGTTTACATGAAAAATGTGTAGTCCGCCTTGTAATTAGGGCCAATTTATGAAACTCCCTCCCACCCATAAGATCCAAATATGTAGGAGTCTTTGACTAATCCCTAAAAAATAGGGTGTAATAGTATAAAATTTATCTAATAACAGTAAAATAAAAATATATAATCTACCAAAATACTTTTTTGGCCATCTTAAAAAGATCACTATAAAATGAAGAAGTTGTGCTTAATAATGGTGGTGAGACTGATAGATGTCACCAACACATTTCAAAAACTTTGACTGTCAGCTCCCTTCAGATTTACGGTGCATCTGCTCTACCTGAGCTGAGGATGTCATCTCCTCCATCAACCTCTGCAAGGTACATAAATAGTCATACGTTCTGAGCCTTCATTGACCCACACATAACATCCAGCAGCAGGTACTGAAAGCCACCTTTGTCTGCCGGCTTCGCTGGCTGCCACTGTGTAACACAGACAATATAAGAAGCTGGAGAACCGGTCTGTCCGGGCGTCTCTCTGTTGAAGCAGGGACGTTGTTTGGTCCAGAGGATCTACTCGGATTAGATAAAGCATTAAGCAAACAAGTTATTTCCCAGTATTATATCTAATGTTTGATTCTTATTCACTGCCTAGAAGATTAGTGGGATTCTGTCTTCTGCACTCAAAAGAGCAAAGTGTACTGGAGTCAAATTCCTTGTTTGTATGTACGAACTTGGCAATAAAGCTGATTCTGATTTATGCTGCATAAAGCACACTTACAGCCCAGTAATCTGATACATCATGCACATGATCAACAGTCGGGTCACCAACTGAGCTTCTATGAGCCTGCAATTTCATTTTGTACAGAATTCCAGATCCAGCTCATCTAATTTTGCCTTTTAAATCCCATGCTTGTGAGCGCAATTCTGAATGGGATTTATTCTTCTTTGATCTGTCCTCATTAGGAGGCTAACATCCTGAGATATGTGAACTGAGGTCATTGCATGACCTGCACAGTTGTGTTTGAGGTATGGTAGCTGGGTCAGTGTGCTGATAAAGCTGCTGAAAAGGAGCTGTTTAAGCCCCCCTGGACTATGCAGATGCAGGAATGTTCTTGAAGCCTTTAAACGGGTATTGGGTGATTTAAATTGTAAATGGCTTGTACTTGTATATAGTGCTTGATCAAGTCCCCAGAGGCCCCAAAGCACTTCACTCTACATTCAGTTGTGCACCCATTGTAGGATGACTGTGGTGATCTAAATTGTAGCCACAGCTGCCCTGGGGCAGACTGACAGACGTGAGGCTGGCATACACCGGCGCCACCGAGCCCTCTGACCCCCATCAGTAGGCAACACGGGTGAAGTGTCTTGCCCAAGGACACAACAACTGAGACAGGCATAGCGGAGGCTCAAACCGGCAACCCACCGCTTACAAGACAAACCCCTGCCACCATTGCCACGGTCGCATTTGGAGTGTGGTCCGGTCCACATAATTTAGGACTAATGTGTGAAGTACAGACATTCACGGAAGTTTTTCAGAACATTCAGCATATTTTGGCGCTCAGCAACATTGAAGCTAAGTGTGCAGGAATTCAGGTTGGAATGAAAGGTATTCTAAATATTGCAAATTAGTGACCAGAGCATTGCCATAGCACAAGCAGATTAATGTTTAATAAGAGGAAATGTTTGTGTTGAACTAGAAATACTAGACATGAGCAACTGTTGAGTACAAGAACAAGATGACCTGCATACATTTCAGCTGCAGGTTGCACTTGCTTGAATATTCTTCACAAAGTTGACAGAGCAAACCTTCTGTCAACCAGGGGGACGATGTCTTCTCCTCCGCTCCTGTTTTGTCGGGGGTCACACGGTACTCAGATTTAGGCCTCCTTGGTTTTGCTCTTTATTTTTTCTACCTGGCTCCATGCTGAGGAAACGTGTTGTTACAATTTGAAACATCAGTCCACACATTCATCACCACTAGGTGAGATTACTTTTATGCACATCTATATAAGGGTTATTGGATCCTCATTTGCTCTGATATAGAGGGTAATAGTGTGAGCACATATCTCTTATTTTAGCTGCACTCCATACATTTTATATTTCATCTTAAAGTTTCTTTGTTCTTAAAAGCCTGCCTTGTCTTGCCCTATCCTTTCTCTTGGAGTCTCGGCACAATAAAACACCATCCTGTTCTCTCAGGTCAGCTGATCAGCTGCTCCTCAGTGAGCATGGAGGGGACTGTGCTTTTGCTGTTGCAACTCCTTTGCACTTTGACAGACTTCTTCTTTTCCTGTTTTTAAATAACTTCTTAAAACTCTTCTCTTTGAAGTGGCCTTTGATAATGCTAATTTAGCTTTATTGTATGAGTTTTTTTTGTTTCGTGTTTAATTGCATGGCTGGTCTTACCTGTTCTTTGCATCATAATAATTGTATTGGTACTTTATGCCTAGTGTTTTTTCTTATATCTTTTGTTTAAAACTGTTTTATACATCAGGCTGGATTGAATTATGTTGGAAAGTCAAGCAAATTGTTTTGCCATCTAACAGTCAACCATTTCTTTGACTAAGGGACCGCTCCGAGCTCCTCGAGGAGGCTAAGAAGATGGAGGTGGCCAAGTTCAGATACGTCTTGCCTGTTTACGGGATCTGCAATGACCCTCAGGGCCTCGTCATGGAGTACATGGAGACAGGATCCCTGGAGAACTTGCTGGCTAACGAGCTGCTGCCCTGGGAGCTTCGTTTTCGCATCATCCACGAGACGGCGGTGGGCATGAACTTCCTGCATTGTATGAACCCGCCACTTCTGCACCTGGACCTGAAGCCTGCCAACATCCTGTTGGATGCACACTATCATGTCAAGGTATGGAGCCTGTTCGCAAAGGGTTAGCTGTGGAGTGTCTGATAGAGACATTTTGTTCTTCAACTCTTACATTTCAGCACCAAAGAGTAATGGAGTCCTTCATGAAAATTTTGCAAAACATTCAAATAGAACAGAGTTGTCTAGAGCTTCTATATCCCCCTTCCTCGAGTGAACCGCTCATCTCGTTCATCTGTTTCAAATTGGTAGCTCTGCACGTGCGGTGTAAAGACAGGTGTCTCTTAGGTTTTCTGCGCAAACTTCTAAACAGTTCAGCCGTGCAGCTTGTGAATGGGTGGGAACCATCATTTCCAGAGTTTAATGCCTGGATGTAAACACCTCTTCCGGGCTTGTCCCAACAGGATTCATTTACCTTCTATTAAATCTCCCTCTCAGTGTGTGTGTGTGTGTGTGTGTGTGTGTGTGTGTGTGTGTATGTGTGCTGAGGTGTGCACTCCTCTGCACAAATATAAAGGGCCTCTCCTCTGCAGCAGGTTGGGACATGGCTGTGTTGCCCTCATCATACCATTGAGTGCACATAATAAAAGCTTAGCTGCCTGTCACACACGACGGACAAAGTTAGTCATCGTTGCCGTGGAAATTCTGTGCTGCCGAATTGATTGAAGTTGGGTCTGGTCTTGTATTTCAGATATCTGATTTTGGGCTAGCCCGGTGGAATGGCTTGTCACAGACTGATGACATCAGCCGAGAAGGCTTCTGTGGCACCATTGCCTACCTGCCACCCGAGAGCATCGTAGAGAAGGACAGAGTGTCTGACACAAAGCATGACGTGTACAGGTTGGTGTCCTTAAACCTTCACACATAGTTTTGTTTTAAACGCAGGTGTTTCCTGTTCAGATTTCTCATTCACTGCTTTTAGTGACAAAGTGTAGTAGATTTATTTGGGTTCATAAATGAAACGATAATTCATTTCATTGTATGCTTTACAGCATACAGCAAAATAAGACAGGATTTCTCAGCCATCTATAACAGTGTAAAAAGTCATAAGGAAGATAATAGAAAACAAAATGTCTAAGATCGGAATAAAGTGCAGTCATTTAAAGAGCATAATCTCAACATCAGTTCAATTTGTTATCAGTCTGTAGGATAAAACTGTAGCACTCTACTGGTACTGCTTCTATATTGGCAGAAATATGCAGGTGCATCTCAGTGTCTGTCCTGTATATGTCTGTGTGGTGGATCTTGAAGCACTGACTCTGCTCATGTTGTACACACACTTCTTTTCCTGCAGAGCCTTTTCCTTCCACTCAACTTTCCAGTAAAATGCTTGGATACAGCACTCAGTGAAGAGTCAACCTCTTGACAATTTGTTGCCTACCCTCCTTCTGGAGGGTGTCAGTGAGTGCTGACTGGTGTCCAAGGTCACTACTCAAGGGCCAGTGTCCTGCATGTTTTAGATGATGCCTTGATCCAACACATCAGAGTCAACATAATAGTTCATTAGCAGCCTCTCCAGAGCTAGGTGATATGCTGAGGAGAACACCCAGCCATTTACATCAGCTGTGTTAGGGCAAGGACGCATGTTAACCAAGTAGGACACCAGCCCTTAAGGACTGGAGATGGACAACTTTGGTCTACAGGAGAAGTCAGCAGTCTTTGCCATGATTATATAAGCCAAAACAGACAACCTCTGAATTAAAACTGCTTTTTGTTTTGGTCTCATGTAGTATTCACATTTTTTGAAAAGCTTTTTTTTTTTGGGTGTATAATGGCTTCATATAAGTTTTTCACTTTTTAATTGAATTGGCAAAATAAATATTGTAATGACATTTAAATTCATTAAGATGCACCTGTAGTTTTAACATAAACTATAACACCATATAGACCCTGTTTGAAGGAAAGACATCGCTGCACAGCAAAGTTATGGACAGCAGGGGTGATTTTTGACTTGAAAATGACATCTTTCGCTGATGTTTTTGTATCTCTTCCAGCTTCTCCATCGTGATTTGGGGTATTCTCACACAGAAGAAACCCTATCAAGGTAAGGCTTCCAGAGCAACACAAACAAACTTTTTTTTTTATGAAGATAAGAAATGAAGAATCCCAAAGATTCTGATTGCTTTGATAACTCTAGGTCTAGGCTGAAACAGAGCTTGGAGTCACCTAACTTCCAGAATCTTCACTTAACGAGATTATTTTTTCTGTCTCGATCACAGCTTTCCATCTATTTTTAACATTCCCGTAAACACACAGGCTACACTACTTGTGTAGTACCTGAGCTGCGGTGAGTGTGTTTGTTGCCTGCATTCCAGAGCAAGCAGGTGAACTGAGCAAGGGTGGAATTTTTTCTTTGTTTCATTTTCCCAGATGTATCATGTAGCTTTTTTTTTTTAAGGCCAGTGTCTAATTAAGGCAGGGTTGGCACTGCCTACAATGACCCAGACTAAATGAAAAGGTGACGCATTGCCAGGTTGATTACCATGCCTGCCCGTCTTCCCTCTTCACCTGCGAATAGTATTATAGCTACAATAGCCGCCGTAAGTCTTTTCTTGTTTGCTGTGAATCACTGACTTGGCTGATCCCACAACTGGATAGAACAGGACCAGGCCATTTAGGCTCCCGTGTGAAACAAGCACATGGTATGTGAGCACTAGGAAAGATGGTGAAAATGCTGTGCATCACTGTTTGTCCTTGTAGTTAGAGGAGCCTAGCACCAGCCTGGGTTGTGATGTGTTGCAGCTTATTTTGCATCTAAAATGTTTACAGTTCAAACCATTTCAACTTTATCCGTGTGTTCTCAGACAAGTCCTCATTGCGAATCCATGTACACCACAAAAAGTATGCAATGATTTAATCTATTTAGTTTTGAATGAAATGGATCTGACAGGCTCATAATAAAATGGATGTTTTCCCCTCAGGAGAAAACAACATCCTGCAGATCATGGTGAAAGTGGTTAAGGGAGTTCGTCCAGATCTGGGTTTAGTGCCACGAAGTCGACCTTCTACCTGCGCGGGTTTCCTAAGCCTCATGCAGCGCTGCTGGGTCAACAGCCCTAATGCCAGACCCAGCTTCCAGGGTGAGTTGGGCTTCTCTTCTCTGCACCAAAATACATTTAGTTTTCTCTGTCAGGACAACATCAAATAGATAAACTGTTTTATTTCTGCTGGTATGTGGCACGTCCTTCTTTGTTAACAGTGTTAAACTAGTTTTTTTAAATACAATAATAATATTATAATAATAATAATCCTATTTCACCTGTCAGTAAAGGTCAATTCAATGCTTTCTTTCAGAAATTACATCTGAAGCTGAGGAGCTTTGCTCAAAACCTCAAGATGAGCCCAGGACCCCAACATTATCAACATCATCAGAACTAGAGCCCTTGTCTCCTAACCCAGTCCCCAGTGACCAGGTAAGTTATGGCAGAATACACAGTCTGAGTTTAGATAAAATCCCATGTAGTAGATGTTGTCTTCACTGAATAATGATGAAGGTGGTTTAGGCTGTTAATTGAGATGAAACGTTGGATAAAAACAAGGGAAGGTCAGCTGTGATTAGAGATGCACCAATCAGACTTTTCTTCTTGATACCAGGACCAGTTCCAAAACCTGTCTTTAAGGTCTTATTCGCCAAACCTAATTTTATATATTTATTTTTTTATTCTAAGGACTATATTTGCATAAAGTGGAAAACACATCCTGACAGTTTTTTTGATAGTGGTTGAATAATTGATGCATTTTATATATCAAAAATAGTTGGAATCCTTCGTTTAGTGCGTTTTAAAGATAAATGAGAAAACATTCAAAGTTTAGTTATATTTGACCCATCAGTCACAATTAGAGCTGGTCAAGGGAAACCCGTCCAATTCTGATATCTGGTCAAATGATTGGTGCATTGGTTTGGTTTGGGAATCTCTCCTCTGTCTGAAACAATTTTACTCTGATTTTAGTATTTTCATCCCATTCCAATCCTACCTTTTTTCTGCCTCAGTGCTTATTACTCCAGTTGAGTTATGGCATTCTCCAGGGCCCTGTACCAGGCTCCTTTTTATCAATTTTAAATTAAATCCTGCCTCTTATTCGACATCTTAATGCATAGATGAAACTCGGCTGTCTAAACTTATTGTTCCACATCTTTTCAGCCTGTTGAATGTTACACGACTCCTAATAACCTCACTTTTGATGCTTTGGTTAAACATATTGTCCTTGTTTATTTTCCTGAGTAAGAAAATCCTTAAAAATCTTCAACAACTGACTATAAAATAGTGGTACAAGCATTTGTCTGCTTTTGCATAATAGCCTGCACTATATTGATCAGGGCTGCCTATGCTGTCTAAAATGGTTCGGTTAGATTTATTAAAAAGGCTTAAAAAGATCTGCCCAATGACCTGTAACCTGTCTGCGCTGGGTGTCTGTTAGATTTTATTTGAGGCTGTAAAGTTTAACTCTTGAAATTGAAAGCGTTTAAAGGCCTTGCACATAAATACATTACAGACTCTGTGACCCGTGATGGGAGCCTCTGGCTATTGAGATCTGTAGATTGCACTGTTCTAAAAATTAACTGATCACCACTTGTGACAAGCTGGAGTACTGAGTTAAGATGATGAACTCAAGCTGAACTCTCGTCATCATTACACTGCTCTTAAAAAGTTTAATTATTATAAAAAATCTATCTGTAACAGTTTAACAAAATGTTTTGAGCAGCCGTTGAAGACTTAATTATAATGCGTGGCTGCCTTTTCTTATCTTACAGTCATTGAATTGGTGCAAAGTTTCGCTGGTTAATATGTAACCAAAGAGTTTATCTTTCGAGTATATCAGATGGGGTTATGAGATGTTTGGTCCAGAACAAGCATTGCGTCACAGTAGAGGAATGTTGAGCAACCTGTGTGTCGCTCTGTCGTTTCCGGCCAGTTCGGCTGTTTTGTACGTGACTAGAAGCAAACATCCAGCTCCTGCGAGGTGAAAGCCGATAAGCTGGGATGTCTGTCAGAATAAACGGGAAGCTGCTTTAAACTTCCTGTTGCATTAGCTGGGAATTTGAGTCCCAGCTGCATGTGTGAATATAATGAGATGTACAGAATGACCAATCCCTGGATGCTAACCAATGGATTTTTCCACAGGGTAATGCCAACAAACCGGTGCGTCCAAAATCGGCAATGTTGCCGGAAAAAGACTACAGCCTGTCAGAGCTGCTGAGCCAGGTGGATTCTGGGATCTCAAGGAGCTTCGATCAAGTGAAGGAGGACAGCTGCCACAGCAAAGAGAATACCAGTAAAAGACTGTCGGGCATCTCCTCTGCAGATTCAGCTTTCTCCTCCCAAGACTCCATCACCCTGTCCTTAGACAAGGAAACCACATTTGGTAAGAGCTAATTAAAGACCTACAGTTGGAGGTAAATGAGTAATCAGTATTCTAAAGACCATTTTTGTCTCTTCGTACTGTCCAGATTCTGCTGAAGTCCAGAAGCGGAAGCTATGTGAAGCCATCAGGACCAAAGACATTGGTAAGCTAATGAAGATCCTACAGCCTCAGGATGTTGACCTTCCTCTTGAAGGAGGAGATAGCCTCCTTCATTTTGCTATCACTTTGGGTAACGAGGAGGCTGTCAAGTTCCTCCTTCTGAATGATGCCAATCCCAATCTTCCAAATGCGCGTGGCTCCACGCCTCTCCATCTGGCCACAGAAAAGCACCTGAAGCTGCTGGCTGAACTTCTGCTTGGTCGGCGCAGGACTAATGTGAATGCTAAAGATGAGGACCAATACACGCCTTTACACTGGGCGGCCCAGAACGGAGACGAGGCCATGACACGGCTGCTGTTGGACCGGGGGGCAACCATCAACGAGACCGACGGCCAGGGACGCACACCAGCCCACGTGGCGTGCCAGCACGGCCAGGAGAACGTGATACGGGTGCTGCTGAGCCGCAACGCTGATGTTCAGATAAAGGGCAAGAACAATTGGACAGCCCTTCATTTCGCCGCCTGGCAGGGGCACCTCGGCATTGTCAAGCTGCTGGTAAAGCAGGCCGGTGCCAACGTGGACAGCCAGACGACAGATGGCCGTACAGCACTGCATCTGGCATCCCAAAGGGGGCAGTATAGAGTAGCGCGGATCCTGATTGAGCTGGGGGCAGATGTCCACGTAACATCATCTGAACTAAACACGGCACTACATGTGGCGGCAGAAACAGGCCACACAAGCACCTCCCGTTTGCTGATTAAACACCAAGCAGATGTAAACCTTCAAAACGCTCAAGGACTTGCACCTCTCCACTTAGCTTCGCAGCGGGGCCACCTGGCCACAGTCAAGATGCTGATTGCAGAGGGGGCCAACCCCTACATATCCAACCCCGCCCAGCGCACCTGCTGCCACTTGGCAGCAGAGAACGGACATGGTGAAGTTCTGAAAGAGCTGCTCCTTCACTGTCCAGACGGCAGCAGCTTGTCAGATCAGCAGGGACTCACCCCGCTGCACCTGGCAGTGCAGGGTGGACACTCAAATATCATTACCATGCTGCTGCCACCGCAGGAAAGCCAGGACTTGGTAACAGAGAGCGCCATCGAGCCATTAGCTGAGGAGCCTCCTGGACCAGAGGTCAAGCAGCTCCAGAGGAAAGTCGTCATTCTCAAACTGACAGAGCTCAAGGACAAAGACTGCCCACAATCCGCCAGCCCACACTGTGCTTCAGCACCTTGCTAACAGGAACAAATGCACTGCAGACATTGTACGGAACTGTCTTTCATACTCATCAGCTGCCTCGCACATTGGTAGGGCATTATCATTGTTTTAAAAACACCTGGACCAGTGTAGATATCTCCCAATTGTGATAAAAGCTAGATTTATTATGCACACTGTAAATAGATGTATAAACCTATTGTTTGAATAGTTTTTAGGGGCATCACCCTTTACTTGGCAAGCACAATTTTAACAAGACAGGACGTGTGTTGACCGTAACCATAGAATGTATATTTTGTTGACTCTTGGGAAAGCTGCAGGGTTTAAATAACATTTAATGGAACACGAACTCTGTGCTGTACGTTAACAGAGCCTCTGTTTGGAAACGCCTTCAGTGTTCTGATGCTGTTACAATCCAGTGCTGCTTCATGCATTAAAAAACTTCAAACCTTTTCTAACGAACTGTGTTTTAATTACTTTATTCACTAAAATTGGGAACAAATAATATATTTGGAGTTATAGACCGTTACAGAAGGAGATGCAGTAATCAGTCGCCCAGGGACCAGAATCTCACACTTGATTGGCACTGATCAGTGATCAGCTGGTCAAATCCTGAAAAATCTGGGGATTTTTTCTGGTTTTGTTTCTGATTGTAATGTTTTTCTTTCATTTTCTGTTGTATCAAGCTACTAACTAATAGAGCCAGCAGCACGTTTTTCTCTTATGTGCTACAATCTTGGAAAGAAACTTTAGGTCCAATCTAAAAAAAAAAAAAAAAATTCAATTCACTAGCAGCCAAGAAAAGCCTGAAAGTGTTCAATGTCATATCGTTAAATGCATAATCTTAAGCTTATTTCTTTCCTTTTAGTGTATTACAGGGTCTTTGAGAAATCAGCACCTCATGTCCCCGCAGGCTTAGAGGAGAAAGTCTCTTGTTTCAGTCAATTTGCCTCTGCTCTGACTGCACGTGGGCAGGACCTTTAAGCCTTGTTGTTGACGAGAGTTGGCATGTCTGCATCTGCAGACCCACCTGAAGTGTTATTATCTTTCTGCCTGTGCTCGGGAGCATGCTCAGGTTGGCACGGACCATGGGAACTGCCCCTGAGGGGGATCTCAGGCTCTAAGACGATGGATGAGTGAGAAGGGGCGCTGATGTACGACCTGCAATTCCAGACTGTTGGCTAATTCTTCAGACCACTTTAACTTTTCATCGCTCTAAAACCAACACGCACACCCCCTCCCTGACGCCTCAAGGGCTCCGCTTTCTGCAAACAGAGAAAGTCTGTACGGGTGGCTGATGTTGGAGATTGGGTTGTTTTTATAGCTTGTGTATTAGCGGAGAGCCCAGAAAATGTGTGTGATTTTACGCCTCTGTTGTATGCACAATTGGCTCTGTTCTGCCTGTTGCCTGGTGGCATGTCTCCTCTTCAGCTAGGGAAGGACAATGTGAACTTGTTGGCCAACCTTAGCTCTTATCTCATATCAAGGTCATTGTTATGCTGGTTAAATGGCTATAGAGCCTGGCTCTGGTTTTCATAAATCTGAATTTTTTTCACATTATTTGGATCATTAACCAACACAAAGTAATGCATAGCTGTGAAAAGGAAGGTCTTTATCATTTCTTCCAAATGACATCTGAAATATTGGGTTGTGCATTGGTATTCATGCCCCCTTCGATACACCCAAATAAAATCAGATGCTACCAACTCCTTTCAGAAGTCATTTCCTTCCTCTGCATTTCAGTGCCCTTTGACCATTTGTCTGCCATGCACCCTGTTTGTCTGTGTAGGCTTGAATGCCTTTCTGTATAATTGGGTCAGATGTAAAACCTGGTCAGACTGTTTGGTAGAGGAGAGCTGCCTGTTTGTTTAATTCCAGTTTTCTCCTGTTTGTGTTTGTTAGGAAGGTTATTTTGTAGGTCTGTGTATTTTTGCTTTTATGGGAGTTAGGTAAGTTTCTTTTATTTTTCCTTCAGGGTTCTTTTGTTTATGTTGGCCTGAGCTCCCCCTGAAGTTTCATCAGTCTGAAATGCAACTACTTAAAATGGCAGAAAATAAACAACTTAAATGCCATCTTGATCATTTGCTATAATTTATTTAAAAGAGAGATTCTACTCACCATGTCTTTTCAATGCTCTTGTCTGCACATTGGCCCTGCAAAAACCTTACATTATATGACACTCTTACCGTAAAGCCTGTTTTATACCATCGTGCTATACAAGGTAAAAGACAAGGGAACGAATAGGGAAACAATCAGCAATCACAGCAGGAAAGGCTACTCCGAAAGGAATTCATTGATAAATTGATCATAATGTCCAATAAAACAGATCTTGGGGAAACACAATCTCATATTTATGTAGAAAATAACAATGATGTAAACAATAGAAAAGTAATAGATTTCTAAAACACCAGAGAATACACTTTAATCATAAGATTAGTACAAAAACATGAAGCATAAATCATTTATGATGAAATCTGAAATAGAACAAAATTTAATTAAAAGTATAAATAAGGTTAAACAGATTAAAATAAAAGAAATCATAGAATAAAATTAAATTCAAACTTACATTTTTATAAACAGATTTTTTTAAATGCTTATTAATCAAATATGGATGATTAGACAACCGTCAGCTGGACTCATGTGGTTACTGATACCTCAGACAGAGCTGCATACAGAACTGTGATTAATCAATGGACCATTACAACCAAAACAGACAAAGGTTTCATGTTTGGAAAAAATGATGTTTTGTTCTCTGTACCTGAGAGATTCCAGGAGCCTCCAGAAGTTTGATGTCAACAGGTCTAAAAACCAAACTCTGTTGCGGTTCAGGCTTCTATCACTCCCTTCGGCAAAGATTATTTTCTCTTCTGAGAAAGAAGCTTTAATTCAGAAAAGTAATGCCTACCTGACCCCATCTTTTCCCTACAGGACAGTGTTGACAGGACAGGACTATTGTTCACGCTTCACAGAGGGTTTATTTCTTCCTGTACGTGTTTTGATAGGAAACTGCAACATTACACAAAGGCTTTGCTTCCCTGCTCTTTGAAGCATGTTTAAGACCTGGATGGTAGGAACTGAAAATGAAATATCCTGTGTCTATGCCTGGAAAAGGTAAAATAGTTTGTGTATACATACATATTTGAGCTCATTTGTTTTCTAAGGTCTGTCTGTTGAGTTTTCCTCAGCTCCAGCCACATCTGTTCTGGTCCCTTACACGCTAGTGAACAATGAATAAAGACTTCCTTCCTTGTTTGTCACATTTGTGTTGTTGAAAGAATCCTCACACTCCATTGTAGTGTTATTGGACACTTGTAGTCATGGAAGGAACATGTTGTCCAAACTGTCTGCCACAAAGCCATTCCATTTATGTCTCATAGTTTACGGAGAACATCTATCTTTTTCTACAGGGCGAGCTCAACATTAAGTAAGGGACTTAAGAATGAAGGGGCTCCACACTGTGGAGATTGCTTCAGTACACATTACAACCACAAACTTTGATGTATGTTGTTTGAATCCACAACTGAGGTGGGATAATCTATTGACTTGACATCTATCTGTTCTGGCCTTCATAGAAGAGTGTCATGACGACCATATTCTATAAGGAAAGTCATGAGACGTCCTGCTTAGTTAGCCACGAGCAACATAGGACAGATAAAAAAAACTAAAATCAAACCTTTTGGCCTACATGCAAAATTCCAGGTGAGAAGGAAAACTAACACTGCCTTCCAAACAGGACTCTGTATGATTAAGCAGTGTCTCAGGGGCCGCATGGCTCCATTTTTGTATGAATTGTTTGTCTATGTCTTTGTTTAACAGTAAAACAAACTTTTCCATTTGGGTGAGTCATGGTTCTGTCAGACTGGCAGACAGAAAGCAGAGCCCTCATGAATCACAGTTCGTTCAACACGTGAGCCAAGGCCTTTATGGGGACACATTGGTGACATAAATGGATGGTTTTTGCACTCTGACATTAAATATCTCAAAAATGCTCTTAAAGAAATTTCAACAGCATGTTTTCTAAAAACTAAAATATAATCAGTGCTGCTTTGACTCATTGGGGCTGTGAGACGGTCTTTTTTTTCTTGCCTTCATTTTAATCTGGCAGAACTCGCTCAACCAGATCAGAGGGCACGTCTCTGAGCAGCGAGGCAAGCTGCAACATGTGAATAAAGCTTTGGGGATATGAACGCACTCTGCAGCGATGAGTTATGAGATTTATGACTAAGTAATCTAAGACACCCAAAGGTAACTGAAAGTAAGCCATCACAGTATTTAGGTATTTAATTTCAGTTCAGGCAGAAAAGCATGTATGTTATATATATTTTAGAACATTATCTACCTCCTAATTGTTTGATTGCAGTAAAGAAACAGAAAATGTTTCCTGGAAAGTCAGGGGGTGAGAGCATTATTACTGAATAGGTTAAAGTCCAACCTCTGGGGAGAAAAGCATCTGTGGAGCTGAAAACAGGCCCCTATTATTACACAGTAACCAGCGTTCTGCCACTGTGTCAACATGTGTCCCTCCTGTTTGTTAATGGAGCAGCCCAGGGACATGTCAGGATTTGATTTCTATGTGACATCAGTCTTGGCATATGCGTTGCAAACTTTGAGGCAGACAGACAGGTGTGTTCTTATAACATCAGCAAGGTGTTGGAATCTTCCATTCATGTGTACCTGCAAATAACACAGAAATCAAAGTGGCTCAAATACAGGTCCTCACCAAAGTATTCATACCCCTTTAACTTTTTTCACATGTCATGTTAAAACAGCTATATATTTTATTGGGATTTTATGTTACAGAGCAACACAAAATAACACATAGCTGTGAAGGGGAAGGAAAACAAATAGCAGATTTCAAGTCTTGCCACAGATTCGCAATTGGTTTTAGGTCTGGACTTTGCCTGGGCCATTCTAACACTTGAACATGCTTTGATTTGGAGGTCTGGCTATATGTTTAATGTCATAGTCATGTTGGAAGGTGAGCCTCCATCCTAGTTTCCAGTTTTTCACAGCATCTATCAGGTTTTCTACCAAACATCCCTTGTATTTAACTCCATCAATCTTCCTCTCAACTATTGTCCCTGTTAAAGAAGAGCGTTCCTACCACTTCCTCTTTGTGCCCGTCCCTACATGGCTTATGGCAGACTTCTCGGACTTCTTGCGGCTTATTTTCAACCATGTCTTTGTTCTGGCTAAAACTGCTAAAAGCCAGACTCATTGAGAATATGACTCATAGTTGTCCCTGTACAAATTCTCCCACATGATCTGTGGATCTCTGCAGCTTCTCCAGGGTCATTGTGACCCTCTTAGCAGGTTGTTTGATTAATGCTCTCCTTGTCCGGCCTGTCAGTTTAGTTAGACAGCCATATCTTGGTACGTTTTCAGTTGTGTCATACTCTTTCCATATTTCGATGAATGATTGTAGTCCTCTTTGAGAAGTTCAAGTCGTCGGATATTATTTTCTAACCTATCCCTGCTTCAGACTTCTCCATGACGTTCTCCCTGACCTTTCTGCTCTGTTCCTTGGACTTCATGAGGCTGTTTGCTCACTAAATGTCAAAAACTGCTGCACATCACTTTAAAAACAGAAGTAACCTACTGTCCCATTGGCTGTAGGTCTGCTCTGTGCTCAAGAAAAAAACGTGTTTTAATATAGCACATCAGTATCAACAGAAGGCAGCACGAAGCTGGAAACAGAGTTCAGGCCCCTTCAGCTCATATTAGTTTTGCTTCAATTGCTTCTCTTTGTCCAGGAGGGGGCGCCACACGCTACTGCTGAACAGTCACCCTAGCACCATCATGAAAAGGGCTCGGCAACCTTTACAATCCGAAGAGCGAGTTTTGCAGCAGTGCAGCTAAATAAAGCTGGTATTATGTTGCTGTTACACCACTGGAAAAATGACAACTTAGAATTTTTGATAACTACAATAGGAAATTTGTTGTCAGTTATAAAGAACCACTGTTTCAGTTCTATTTTTGGGTTTTAAACTTAAGGAAACATAACACAAAAAAATAAAAGGATACATTTTCTTCTATTGGATGTCGGTATTTGTGGAAAATTATGTAAAAAAGCTAACTAATGACAAGAAACATAGATCTAAAATCTCTTTAGTGTCATTCTGTTGTGAAAATTCAATGCAATTATTTAGTGAAAAAAACAGAAAAACTGCTAAAACCTGCATTTGTTATTCTATCTTTGTTTGAAAGCAACAGTTGGTTCTTTATCATTTTTCGCCAAAGTTATTAAGGGCCATCAATTGCAGCTCCAGGGCAACAGGCTGCAAACCCCTGGTCTAGATCAATGACAAGCTTCAATGATAATCTGTCTCTTGTTTGTTGTTTTGAAACATTCTAAATGTTTCTATTATTTAATAAGGTAAACCAACAATGAAGAACGGCTGCTCTTGCCTGCTTCCCTGGAACATTCTGAGATACAACAGCACATGAAGGTTGGTGGGCTAAATGAATATTGCCATCCCTGGAGCAGCATGGTGCTACAGGATTTATACATGGGTTTGTTGTGACAAGAACTGGTCTACAAGTTAGATTTTAATAGTCTTTAAGTATTTTAAAACCCAACTACTAATGTAAAAGGACATAAAGAGCCCAAATGTATTTATATCCATTGAATATTTTCACATTTCTTCACTTTATAACCACAAAGTATTTTACTCGTATTTTATGTGACCAACACACATCCTTGCACTTGGCAGTTGTGAAGTGTAAGGAAAATTATACATGGTTTTCAATTTGTTACAAATAAACATATCATTTGTATTTAGTTAATTTTTTTCTAGAACTACATTTCACTGCAAATACAGCTGCAAGTCTTTAGAGGTAAGTTCCTACCTGCTTTGCAAATCCTAAAATCTTTTTTTGCAATGTATTTCAAGCTGTACATCAGTTCACAGATTCAGTCTTGCCACAGAATCTCAATAAGATTTAGATCTTCACTTTGACTCTGCCATTATAGCACATGCATTATGTATTGCAGCAAGAAGGTCCTGGGTTCAACTCTTTCTGCATGGAGTCTGCATGGATGTCTATGTCCCAGGCATGAGTGGGTTCTTTATGGCTACTTAGGTTTCCTTCCCTAGTCCAAAAACATGAATATGGTTAATTGGTCTCTTTAAATTCCAAATTGTTTTTCTTGTGTTGCCCTGCGATGTACTGTCCAGGCTGTACCCTGCCTCTGGCCTGCAGATTGCTGGAAATAGGCACCAGCTCCTCCGTGACCCTGTACGGAAGAAGCCGGTATAGAGGATGGATGGATGGATGGATGGATGGACGGATGGATGGACGGATGGATGGATGGACGGATGGATGGATGGATGGATGGATGGATGGATGGATGGAAGGAACAGTACTCTGTGATGTTCAACCCTTAAGTTATTGCTTTATTGCAACCTGGTTCATGGACTATGACAAAAAATGGGAACAGACACAAAAGACAGGTTTACAAATATATATTTAAGAATATAAGAAAATAACAGCAAAGCAAACTGATAATATGATGCAGGAACTCCATATAATCAGTCATGTCAATGTGAGTGAACATGTTGAATGCAGATTTTGTACGTTAAATTAAACAAATCGAAACAAAACAATGTGACCTTGTAGTACCCAGGTGCTTATATAAGGTGGAATGTGGGTCTACATGATATTAAAAAAATATTAAATTGCAATACTGTATCTGAAAATTGCAATGAAAACATACAGCAGATTATGATTTACCCATATTTTATACTTTTCTTTATTTTTCATTAAACATAGTCTCCACCACTCTCCATGAGTTTTAGCATCGATGCCACAGAAGATATAAATCAGGTTAAGGTCAATTACAGTCCATTCATATAGCTAAAGATATTATTAATATACAAAGTATTATAGCCTGATGCATGAAATATTATATCTTAACATATATTGTGGCAAAGCAGTCCTCTGGGAATACATTATTGAACACACTGGTATTGTGATGTCCAAACCCAGGCGTTCTCAATAAGCTTGGTTACTGCACTTTAGACACTGGACGTGTTCTTGCAAAAGCTGCAACAATGAGCACACCCAGCAGAGAACTTGCAGTCCCACCAAAGGCACAAAATATGCACGAGAATAAAAAAAAATCAAAATGACGCATGACCTTAAACTTGCACTTGACCTTCTAACTCCACACATTCTTCAACAACACCAGAACTTGGAAGACAAATTAAGAAAACACGCAGAGTAAAAACTGGACAGAAATAAAACAAAAAGGGAACTTATGCAAAGGAGCATGTGACAGATAATCTGCAATAATGTTGTCAGTTCCTTAATTATATCAAATGTTGAGATTAACTGTTTGCAAGAAATGTGATTATCTCATCAGGCGTTGGGACATTTGAGCAACTGCAAGTCAAGTCAAGTCAAGTTTATTTATATAGCACTTTTCAGCAACAAGGCACTCAAGGCGCTGTACATAAGGAAAAACATTACAATGATACAGAAAATCAAACAACAGAGGTAATTAAGAAAAAAAAAGAGAATAGAATGATGGATAAGAAAATTAAAGGAAAATTGGACGGAAAACCCAACCAACAATGTTCAGATGGCACAGTCAAAGGCCACTCTAAACAAATTTTTAATGTTGATTTAAAGCAACTTAGGGTTTCGGTGCTTTTACAGTTTTCTGGGAGTTTATTCCAGATTAGTGGAGCATAAGAACTAAAAGCTGCTTCTCCATGTTTGGTTCTGGTTCTGGTTCTGCAGAGTAGATTTGAGCGAGAATACCTGAGAGGTCTGGGTGGTTGATATACTGACAACAAGTCTGTAATGTATTTTGGTACTAAGCCATTCAGTGATTTATAGACTAACAGAAGTATTTTAAACTCTATTCTCTGAGCTACAGGGAACCAGTGTAGGGACTTTAGAACCGGGGTGATGTGCTCCACTTTCTTAGTTCTAGTGAGGACGCGGGCAGCAGCGTTCTGGATCAACTGCAGCTGTCTGATTGACTTTTTAGGCAGACCTGTGAAGACACCATTGCAGTAATCAATTCTACTAAAGATGAACACATGAATTAATTTTTCAAGGTCCTGCTGAGACATTAGTCCTTTAATCCTGGAGATGTTCTTTAGGTGATAGAAGGCCGACCTTGTTACTGTTTTTATGTGCCTCTGAAGGTTTAGGTCTGAGTCCATCACTACACCAAGGTTTCGAGCCTGACTGGTGGTTTCTAGCTGTATTAACTGAAGCTGTGTGCTAACTTTTAAACGCTCTTCCTTTGGTCCAAAGATTATTACTTCAGATTTGTTTTGATTCAGCTGAAGAAAATTTTGGCTCATCCATGCATTGATTTCTTCTAAGCATTTACCCAGCGCTTGAATGGGTTCATAGTCACCTGGTGACATCGTAATGTATAGCTGTGTGTCGTCTGCATAGTTATGATAACTTACGTTGTTGTTTATTAAAATCTGAGTTAGGGGGAGCAAGTAGATATTGAATAGGAGGGGCCCTAAGATGGATCCTTGGGGAACGCCACATGTGATTTTTGTGGTCTCTGATGTAAAGTTACCTACTGACACAAAAAAGTCCCTGTCCTTCAAATAAATTTTAAACCAGTTGAGTGCTGTTCCAGAAAGGCCGACCCAGTTTTCCAGGAGTTCTAATAAAATGAAGTGATCAACAGTGTCTAATGCTGCACTAAGGTCCAATAATACCAGCACTGTGGTTGTTCCACAGTCTGCATTTATACGGATGTCATTGAACACCTTGGCAAGAGCAGTCTCTGTACTGTGGTGAGCACGGAAGCCTGACTGGAAGACATCGAAGCGGTTGGTCATTGTTAGGAAGTTGTAGGAAGTTACAGAAACATGAGAGAGTTTTGGTCTGTGTAGAACACCAGGGAAACTCCAGCAAAATAAACATCAAAATGTTCCAAATCAGAAATAAGTGTTAATGCCTCTTCCTTAATCACAGAATAGTTAACCTGATAACTGTTAAATGCTGTGGAGGAAAGCTGATGGGTCTTACCACAACCTGATTATTTATTAGCAGTAAGACTGTTACCTCACTAACTTGGCTAGTGTTCAACTGGAGCACAAGTGGACGATCAAAACAATGGAACTGCTAAAAAAAACAGGGGTCCTAAATAAAGAAAGTAAAAAGCTTTCTGGCATTCAGATGACCAAAAAAACTTGCTTTGGCCTTCAGCAGCTCATCAATGCAACAGTGAAAACGTTTTTACAAAAACTTTCACAGTACCCCACCAAACACAAAAATCTTTGTAGTTCCTTTTTTTTTTTGTTGGTACAGGATATTTGCTGCAATCTTTGTCTGCACAAGGGCCAAAGAACCTTGTCCCACCACACAACCCAGATATGTCCTTTTGCCTTGGCAAACTAATATTTAGCAAGATTAATGTTGTGCTTGGCATAAGCCGACCAGTCAAACAATGCTCCAACGTGATTTTGACGAGCATGGCATGAGTCACTACCAGGTAATAATAAACCAAACAACCCTCTAGACCAGCCACAACCTTATTCAATAACTGCTGGAGTTTTGCTGGATGGCTTGATTTGGCAAGAATAAAGACCAGATGGTGTAAGGAAAGGAGATATTGACACCAAAGCCTCCCATACATCAAAAATCTCCTCTCCTCAGACCCCCCGCCTGGATATCAGATCTCTGAGGAAGATGTAAATAGGCTCCTTTGACCCTCATCCCGATCAAGAAACGAATAATCTCTGGGTTAAATGATTACAGGCTTGTCACCCTGATGTCTGTGGTCATAAAATCTTTTGACAGACTGTTGAGGCATCTGAAGGACATCACCGCCCCCTTGCCAGGTCCTGTTTGCTTACCAGGCAAACAGGTCACCAGATTATGTAGTTAACTTGGTACTACACTTTCATCCTGCACCACCTGGACCCCCCTGAGACATACGCTGGGATCCCATTGGTTGACTTCAGCTCGGCCTTCAACACCATCAACCCAGACATCCTCAACCAGAAGCTCACCCTGATCACAGTGTGATCCACCTGTCAGTGGATCACCAGCTTCCTGAATGACCAGCAGCAGCAGGTGAGGCTGGGTGAACATCTTCTCCCACACAAGAACCTCAGAATCAGTTTCTTCCCCCAAGCTGTCCCTCTGATGAACACTTGACAGACAGATCAATACCATGCATATTTGCACTAATGCAACATTTTCTTCTTCTTTTGTAGAAACACTTTAAATATACATATTTACACAAATAAAAACCTGTCTGTCTTTTTTTTAAACTTATTTTTAAAGTCAGATTCCTTGTTTGTGTGCCAGACTTGGCAAAAAAGCTGATTGTGATTTCCTCTGCCTCAGCTGCTCTGGCTCCTTTGTCGTCTTCCACCCCTTCCTCGGTATTTAAGCCCCTGATTTCTCTCTGTTCACCACTGGATTGTACAGTTACTCTCTCTAATATCCTGCCCGTTTCACCCCGTTATTCTGTCTGTACTCCATGACCTGATCCTCCAGCAATTTCCCTTGTAAGTTTACTTATTTTCACATTATTAAAAACTCATTTTTTTTTCTCACAGCCACACTCTGCATTTGAGTCACTATTTACTAATTAAATGGCTTGTAAAGACTGCACTGGAATTGTTTAGGAGTATCAGATTTAAGGAGGCTTAAAGCAAATAGACTCCCCCCCCCCCCCTTTTAAAAAAATGTAATCTGTAAAGAAAGTGAAAATCATGCATCATTTGCCTTCCACTTCCAGCATTTTCTGTTGGTCCACCACATCAAATCTGATTTGGTATTACAACAGAATGTAAATACGTTCAAGGGGTGTGAATACTTTTGCAAGGTACTAGAGAGTATTAACTGAAAAAACTGCCCCCTGGTAAATTTTGTCTAGAACCGCCACTGTTCCCAGATGACCTAATCCTAATTTCTAGTTCATCCATCCCGTTGATCTCTTCTTTTAAATAAGCGTGGTCCTTGATAGTGAACTGTCCGACGAAAGTGATTTACAGCAGCCTGCTATGCAACACTTTAACCAGGCAATCCTTCATAATAAAGGCTATAGCTCTGGATGGTTCGTGGGAATTCCCCGCGTGTCAGATCACTTTCCCGTGAATGTAAACAGAAAGCAGAAATCATGGGAGAATTATTTTAGATAAATGTATTAATATTTGAAGTTTGGTAAAAGTATTTCTAAAAAAATAAATTGCTCACCCTCATTTATTTTGTGACTTGAGACTTTTTTTTGGTTCTTCCACTCATCCAACGCGCGTGTATTTTAGTGACGCCGTGGAAGAATATACTTGTTCCAATCGTAGGGGTGCAATGGCGGCCTTTGTCTTTGACTATTTGTTTAAAAATGCTCTAATGTCGAACGGAAGTTTGTATATAAAAAGTGATACATGTCGTTGTGTTATATGAGAACAAAAGGTCGTATATTTGGGCTGTGAATCGCTCCCTCCCCCCTCACACCGAGTAGTGGTTCGCTCCGCTTAGAGGCTACGGAGGTTTCTGAGGCTTCTCTGGATTTGCCGTGACGCGCGGTGTTGTTTCATGTCTGGGAGCCCACTGAGGCAGTGAACAACCGAGCCGTTTACGGAAAGGGAGAAGCTGTCCGAGAAGAGCCGCCTGGATTGATGTGAGTTTATCTAATGTGGTGTGTTCAGTATTAAGAAATAAAATCGTTTTTTCCTGAACTGTTTAGCTCCGCAGAATAACGGTCACGAAGCAGGCTGAGAACTCGGAGGATGCGAGTCTGCTGCTAGCTTAACTTCTTGTTAGCAGTCATTAGTTTAACGCTTTGAGGTGTACAGTGTGGACACTCGGTTACTGTAAGCTGCCAAGTGTCGAGCTTATGGTCCGTGTGCTTTTAGACATTTAAAGTACCGACCAGGTGGAGCAGAACCGGTTCTGAAGGTCATATATGTGTTATTTCCCACCGAGGGTCTGGAAAGTTTACAAAGTAACCGAGTCCCTTTGTTGTGATAGTGTCAGTAATCAAGTCCTCAGCTTTGACCTGTAATTTTTCATGTACGATTTGGGAAACGAGCAACATTGTTCATGATGAATGCAACATTTTCTCAGTGTGTTGTTCAAATATCAGAGAAGACTTTTAGATATGACTTAAAACTGTTAGAACCTTTTCCCGTGTGCTGAACCTATCTAGCACCTCTGATGTTATTTTTCAGAAAATGGAAGCAAAATCTGTGTTGCTCTCTTGACTGTTTATCCTTTTCCTTTTGTGTCATAGCATTGCTCTCCTATAGTTTTAATTGTTAAATTATGTGCTAGTATGTTTTTTGACCGCTAGTTTTAGAAACTAAATTTAATTTCACATCAATACTATTTCATAGATCTTTTGTTTTTATATATATATATATATATAATGAGTGTCTCTGTTTGCGCATAACCTTTACGTTTTATTTAACATCATAGAATAAAACAGACAGATACTGACTAGAAAGGGACTTTCAGTCTGTCTCTTTGTGCAGATCTGGTTTTAAAAATGCAGCCTTTGTGATTCAGATGTAAGTAGACAACCCTGGCACCGATCATTCACACCTGGTATTACAGTTCATCTTGATTGATCAGATCTTAGTGGCCTTGCATACAAATAAGCATGTCGTCCCATAATGCCGTGGGCTGTGAGTTGAGCAGTATGAAGGACAACAGGACTGCTGATGTTTTTGCAACATCTCAGATACGTGACTATTTAGGGATCAACACAGTTGAGATTAGCCTGAGTTAAATTTTTTTTATTTATTTTGGCTGCAAACACTTTGCAAACTGTAGTTTAACATGTGTGATATAGGAAAGTAATAATATTATAAAAGGGATTTTAAAAGCTCAGTGTCAGCACATGGTCAGTAGCAACCAAACATTTTAACGGCACCGTTTTTATACAGCTCACGGCTGCCTCTGAAGGTTGTCTGGGGAGCAAATGGCCTTCAGTGTGTCTTGAGTACTTCACACTATCTCTGAATAATAGGACCACTCAAGATGGATGTTGCTGCCAGGTGTGAACGTTTTAGCATCCCAATTATATCACCTTGTAGGAGACTCTGTGTCTTTGCTTCATTCTTTTGTAAATTGACTAAACTGGAAACAATTCTGACAACTTCTAAGAGCTGTTAACTGCGTTAACTTAGAAGTAAGAGCTACCTCTTCACTTGTAATTGCCATCTTTTACTGGTTGTGTGTTGCAGAGACGAAATGGATGAAGAGGAGCAGTTTGTGAACATTGATCTGAATGATGACAATATCTGCAGTGTCTGCAAGTTAGAGACTGAAACGGGGACCCTATCTTTCTGCCACGTCTGCTTTGAACTCAGCATCGAGGGTAAGAAACAGAATTGCAGTGGGGGAAGTGCTTTGTTTGTTTGTGAAGAGCAAACAGAGTTATATCGTGGACCATACAGCTCTTCACTTTTAGGACCACTGTATGAACCTGCTGGTGATAGACTGCAGAATTATCTCACCTATTCCATGGGAATTAACTTTCTATTTAGGCACCACGCACTGGTACTCAAGTCTGTTGATTCTCATAAAGAGTGAATATATATAACAGCAGAAAGTTGGTTTTATACACTACCAGTCAAAGGTTTGATTACTTGTCTACATAATGCCTTGACCTGTGAAATGTTAGGAAATGAATTTTTAGTCATGGTAAAAGTCTTATCTTCACATAAAGATGGTCTCATGTGGATACATTCTATATGGTTTTAGCTGCTGCAAGTGTACAACATTTGGATCATAAAGTAAACCAGGGGTCCCCAACTAAAATGGCAAGAGGTCCACTACTTCCTTCAAACAATCTGGGGTGCTCAAAGGTCAGACAGCAGCCAGCAGGAATAAAATGTCTATAGCTAACTACAAGGTAAATGAGAAAATGATGAAGTAAACCCTTTTTGTTTGGAGATATCCAGATTATATCTCTTCTTCTCAGACTGCTTCCATTTTTACGTCTCATTAAACGCCTGCCAAAAACAGGTCTCATCGACTTTCCATGAACAATTTATAAGCGTATATAAGAATAATAGGTTTTGATGACCAAAGCGCTTATTATGAGAAGCTACAAATGCTCCTTCTGTTTGATGTGCCACTCCAGCTCAGGAGTGTGTTTCAAGCTTTTTTTTCATCTTTTAATTAATGAGTGGCCTATTTAAAGAAGAATGGGGGATCAGAAGGGGATGGGTACCCCTCTCATCTGCTGCGCATCTCATAGATACACAAAGCGTTTTGTTTTTCTGCAGTGATAAACTGTGTGTTTATCTGTTCACAATATGACTATCTTGTTAAACACCAGTACACCATTCCAGAAGCTGACAGTTCCCATTTATATTCATTTTCCTCTCCACAGCTTACATAAGCCTTAGATTTATACATGTACCCCGTGACAGTGGAAGGAAACAGTGTGTGGGTACTGATGAACTGTTGTTTATGTTGCAGTAAAGTGGTCAGTGAACGTTTGAAAGCTCATTTATCATCATTTAGGTGACAAGAATAGTAACTGTATGTACAGTAGAGCTGCATGGAGAACTATCAGCTACCTAAAGAACTCAACATACAGAGTGAGTTACGACCAACACAGACACTAAGTAAAAAATCCATATGTCATGCAGCATATATTAATATTTCAGTTTGTAATGGTCACACACTTTTATCTCAGCAGCTGGCAGATTTCTGATCCTAGTATATTGTCCTAGAGATGCATCAAGGAATCAAGTTACTTGTACTCGTACTTGTCATCTTCCACTTCATTCCGGACCGGGTCGCGGGGGCAGCAGACTCAGCAGAGACACCCAGACGTCCCTCTCCCCAGACACCTCCTCCAGCTCCCCAGGGGGAGCCCGAGGCATTCCCAGGCCAGCCGAGAGACATAGTCCCTCCAGCGTGTCCTGGGCCGTCCCCTGGGCCACTTCCCAGTGGGACGTGTCTGGAGCACCTCCAGAGGAAGGCGTCCAGGAGGCATCCGGTATAGATGCCCGAGCCACCTCAACTGGCTCCTCTCGATGTGGAGGAGCAGCAGCTCTACTACGGGAGTTCCTCCCGCATGGCTGAGCTCCTCACCCTATCTCTAAGGCCACCCTACGGAGGAAGCTTATTTCAGCTGCTTGTGGGATCTCGTTCTTTTGGTCATGACCTAAAGTTCATGCCCATAGGTGAGGGTAGGAATGTAGATCGACCGGGTAATCGAGAGCTTCGCTTTTTGTCCAAATCGTCAGAGTGTCCTCATTACTGCGACGGCCACACCAATCCTTCTGTCGATCTCCTGCTCCATTCTCCCCTCACTCATGAACAAGACCCCGAGATACTTGAACTCCTCCACTTGAGGCAGGAACAACTCCCCTCCAACCTGAAGAGAGCAAGCCACCCTTTTCCTGGTCTAGGACTATCGCCTCAGACGTGGAGGAGCTGATCCTCATCCCAGCCGCTTCACACTCGGCTGCGAACCGCCACAGCGCATGCTGTAGGTCTTGGCTAGAGGGGGCCAGCAGAACCACGTCATCTGCAAAAAGAAGAGACGAAATCCAATGGTCCCCGAACCAGACCCCCTCTGGCCCTTGGCTGCGTCTAGAAATCCTGTCCATAAAAGTTATGAACAAGATTGGTGAAAAAGGGTAGCCCTGCCGAAGTCCAGCATGCACCCTGAACAGGTCCAACTTAGTGCCGGCAATGCGGATCAAACTCCTGCTCCACTCGTACAGGGACCAGAAGGCTCCTAATAAAGGGCCCCCAACTCTGTGCTCCTGGAGCGACCCCCACAGGGCACCACGAGGGACATGGTCGAATGCTTCTCCAAGTCCACAAAACACACATTGACTGGTTGGGCAGACTTCCTTGAACCCTCGAACACCCTGTAGAGGGTATAGAGCTGGTCCAGTGTTCCACGGCCGGGACGAAAACCACACTGCTCCTCCTGAAACTGAGGTTCAACTATCGGCCGGACTCTCCTCTCCAATACCCTGACATAGGCCTTACCATGGAGGCTGGGGACTGTGATCACTCTGTAGTTGGAACACACCATCCGGTCCCCCTTCATATGAAGGGGGACCACCCCCCCCAGCATGTCAGTCCAGTGGCGCTGTCCCCAACCCTCACACAATGTAGAAGAGGAGTGTCAGCTACAACAGCCCCACAACATAAAGAGACCTGAGGTACTCGGGGCGGATCTCAACCACCCCCGAAGCCTTGCCACCGTGGAACTTTTTAACCCGGCCACTCCAGAGTAAAAGAGAGTCCAACATCTCTCAATGAGCTAGGTTCCAGAGCCCACACTGTGCATGGAGGTGAGCATGACCTCCCTATGCTATCAGTTTAGTTTATCAGGAACTCAAAAATCCCATTTGTGATCCCATTGAACACAGCATTGGTACGTGTTACCATGTCCCTCTGAAAACAGCACACTTCACTGTTGCTGAGTGAAGAGTCTTTTTTTCATAGAGATATTGGTTTGTTTTTGTGTCATTCTCTATCTGCTGGTTGAATAGTCAGGGGTTTGCAGAAAAGCACATGTTTCTGATGCAGCTCAGATTTCCATTATTCAGAGAGGCTGCCATACTTCTTGTGGCTACATTTGGCATGACTGAGTGACAACAAAGGTCAAACTATGTGCCAGATGACTGCTCATGTGGACATAACAGCTTTTATTTGAGTGCAATCGCTTGTTGAAATGGACTGGAAAGTTGGCTTTGTTTTTCACACACGCAGCTGCACTCTGTAAGAAACCTCTTCATCTTTCAACTGCCATTTCCTCAAATACATTTTTAGCAGTGCGTGTCTTCATCTGATGCTTCATAACATAAACCATAAGTTCTTCTACATCAGTCACTTTGATCTCCTGAAACCTTATTTTCTTTTCATTGTAGTCATTCCCCTGGTAGAAGAAATCTAGGAATACAGCAATAATAAAGTTCACTTCATAATTTGAAATGATAGTTGATAAAGGATGAATGCAGGAACATGGATTCATCAGACCAAAGGATGTTGTGCAAAGATAACTCATATAACTCAGCCACATGTGTTCCTCCATGAAACAGAAGTTAATTGCTTCTCTCTCATGTAATAGAGTTCGAGATTCTCTTTAGTGTTGCAGAGGCAGACTGAATGGTTTTCTATGGTATCCTATATTCCATCTGGCTGTAATGATTGGGAGATGGTGAGGGCTCAGAGGTCATGTGTATTCAGTACATTCGTTGCACGGCTATCTACCCCTCCTGACTCCTTCATTGCAAATGTGAAATGACAAATTATTAAACTTTTTGCGTGAGCAAATGTATTTTCAAATTGAGTTTTTAATGTTTGACACAAAGTGCTGATCCTCAACATATCATTAATTGGAAATACTAAAACCCCAATCAACCTACTCCTTTCAATGGTGTAAGAAGACACAATGCCATACTACGCATTTCACCTACACACATTTGGATCACTACACACAAGTGTAGTGATCCAAATGTGCCCACATGGATTTATTTGGGACATTTTGCTGCATGAGTGCCGCATCTCTCCCAACGCCATGTGTGCCACACATTTGACATTGCTGCTGAATAGACACATTACCTCAAATATGTCAGGAATGGGCTGATTAGTTTTACACATGCAACCCTAGCCAGTTGCTTCATCCAACATTGCATGCTGGATTTCTGAAAACAGATCGCATGACTTATTATGTTTAATATTTCCTTAGTTAGTCTCCTCATT
Source organism: Girardinichthys multiradiatus (assembly GCF_021462225.1). Lineage (NCBI taxonomy): Eukaryota > Metazoa > Chordata > Actinopteri > Cyprinodontiformes > Goodeidae > Girardinichthys > Girardinichthys multiradiatus. The sequence continues at coordinate 39,103,283 of NC_061804.1, read as the reverse complement.
ATTGGATCATTTGTGTATTTTAATGACTGTTTTCTGTCTTTTATTGCCCCATTTTTATTTATCTGTCGCAACTATCCAAGTATAGTTTAGATAGTATTTTCTAAATGATTTAAAGTTGCTCACTTAAGACACTAGTAATACAGCTTAACAGTTAACAGTATGTGTTAGTTTCTCTGCAAGCTTCACCATGTTTACTAAAAATTGAGTTAATATTCAGATTGTAAGCACGAGGCACACAGTACAGGCCCTTCTCAAAATATTAGCATATTGTGATAAAGTTCATTATTTTCCATAATGTCATGATGAAAATTTAACATTCATATATTTTAGATCCATTGCACACTAACTGAAATATTTCAGGTCTTTTATTATCTTAATACGGATGATTTTGGCATACAGCTCATGAAAACCCAAAATTCCTATCTCACAAAATTAGCATATTTCATCCGACCAATAAAAGAAAAGTGTTTTTAATACAAAAACCGTCAACCTTCAAATAATCATGTACAGTTATGCACTCAATACTTGGTCGGGAATCCTTTTGCAGAAATGACTGCTTCAATGCGGCGTGGCATGGAGGCAATCAGCCTGTGGCACTGCTGAGGTCTTATGGAGGCCCAGGATGCTTCGATAGCGGCCTTTAGCTCATCCAGAGTGTTGGGTCTTGAGTCTCTCAACGTTCTCTTCACAATATCCCACAGATTCTCTATGGGGTTCAGGTCAGGAGAGTTGGCAGGCCAATTGAGCACAGTGATACCATGGTCAGTAAACCATTTACCAGTGGTTTTGGCACTGTGAGCAGGTGCCAGGTCGTGCTGAAAAATGAAATCTTCATCTCCATAAAGCTTTTCAGCAGATGGAAGCATGAAGTGCTCCAAAATCTCCTGATAGCTAGCTGCATTGACCCTGCCCTTGATAAAACACAGTGGACCAACACCAGCAGCTGACACGGCACCCCAGACCATCACTGACTGTGGGTACTTGACACTGGACTTCTGGCATTTTGGCATTTCCTTCTCCCCAGTCTTCCTCCAGACTCTGGCACCTTGATTTCCGAATGACATGCAGAATTTGGTTTCATCCGAAAAAAGTACTTTGGACCACTGAGCAACAGTCCAGTGCTGCTTCTCTGTAGCCCAGGTCAGGCGCTTCTGCCGCTGTTTCTGGTTCAAAAGTGGCTTGACCTGGGGAATGCGGCACCTGTAGCCCATTTCCTGCACAAACCTGTGCACGGTGGCTCTGGATGTTTCTACTCCAGTCTCAGTCCACTGCTTCCGCAGGTCCCCCAAGGTCTGAAATCGGCCCTTCTCCACAATCTTCCTCAGGGTCCGGTCACCTCTTCTCGTTGTGCAGCGTTTTCTGCCACACTTTTTCCTTCCCACAGACTTCCCACTGAGGTGCCTTGATACAGCACTCTGGGAACAGCCTATTCGTTCAGAAATGTATTTCTGTGTCTTACCCTCTTGCTTGAGGGTGTCAATAGTGGCCTTCTGGACAGCAGTCAGGTCGGCAGTCTTACCCATGATTGGGGTTTTGAGTGATGAACCAGGCTGGGAGTTTTAAAGGCCTCAGGAATCTTTTGCAGGTGTTTAGAGTTAACTCGTTGATTCAGATGATTAGGTTCATAGCTCGTTTAGAGACCCTTTTAATGATATGCTAATTTTGTGAGATAGGAATTTTGGGTTTTCATGAGCTGTATGCCAAAATCATCCGTATTAAGACAATAAAAGACCTGAAATATTTCAGTTAGTGTGCAATGAATCTAAAATATATGAATGTTAAATTTTCATCATTACATTATGGAAAATAATGAACTTTATCACAATATGCTAATATTTTGAGAAGGACTTGTATATGTTTACCTTATATTTATTCTTCACACTGTAGGTTTGAATATTGATTCTCTGGGATGTCTCTTAATTTAATATTGCCAAGCTGTATGTGATCAAAACAATGTTGAGAATATGTGCAGCAGTGGCCAGAATATCCAAATAATTAGCTATATGGCCAACCATTATATGCCTTTATTGTTATTGTGGATTTTGACCAGAATCTCAAAATACACAACAAGCTGAGCAGTATGTCAGGTATACTGTACCTAATAAAAGGCATATTGCAGGAACATCTTCAATTAAAATATGTTTTCATTTTAAACTTGTGGATGGAGGGTGTTAATAACCTCCAACCTTGTTCTTCTATGATAGTTTTGTTAAGTAGTTCAAGGCCCTCTCCGAAGTGTTCATCTCCACCCACAGCCTTTTGGTTTCTGTTTAGACGTTTGTTGGAAAAAGAAATGTTGAGACTTGCCTGTAAGAATGGTTGCTGCTGGCTGGCTGTATTGCTAGTTTGTCAGATTAGCTGCAAGCAGCAGCAGTTTCCACTAACAACGCTCACTTTAACAATCTGTACTCTAAAGAGTTATCCTTCCACACATCTTTAGATGTGTGCAATTGACTTCACAGGGATGATGTAAACACATTCAGTAAGAACCGGGCACGGTTTTAAACAGGAAGTGAAGGCTGTGTTGTATCGGAGGAAACCCCTTTGGCCTGTGTGAACTGGTTCTTTCAGATGACACAACAGACATCACGTGGATCGTTTCTACATCGTGCAACCTTGACTTCATGTTTTTGACTTGGAGACATTTACTTTCTCTTTTCTTACTGCTCCATCTCAGTTGGGTGCTACATAGCCCTGAGCATCAACACAGTCAACCTGGGACTGTTCTTGAAAAGCAGAACAATCAGAGCCAGTTTAGCTAGTTTCAAGTTGTTTTTATTTTGTGGAGAAGCTGTTTGAACCTGAAGGAACGTTTAGTTCTGAGCTTTTCTGATTTTTCACAAGCTAGCAAACCTCAGTTAGTTGTGACCTGAAAGAGCAGTAGTTGTTTAAATCATTCTTTGTTGTGAAGAACATGATTCAACTCCAACATTTCATAATTTATCCAGTTTTCATTGCTTCTTATCATATTAAAGGCATATCTGGCCTGTCGTTATTTAACTGCTAAACATAAAGAAAGGGTGTGTGCTCATAAAACAAAGGTTTTTAGTTTTCTCTTACACAGCTTTGGATAAAACTGATATCTGCAGCACACTTCTGTCCTCTCCGGGTCTCCAGTGAATTATGAGTTAAAGTAAATTTCAGGGTGGCTAAAAATATTAGATGGAGAGCGAACTTTGAGCTGAATCTTAATGATTTTAATATAACTCCATTGGTAGTCATATGGCACAGTTGCTGCAAGAAACTTCACCTTAGCTTATTATAGTAAGTACAACAATGGAGGAACAAAGCTTGGATAACATACTTATTTATTTAACAGGACCATCTGTCAGGTTCCCTGAATGGCTGATTAGAGACCAAATTAACTGACTTATACTCAGTCTGTTGGTCCCTTAATGTGTGTTCTTTGTTAAAAATGATGTGTATGTGTTATTTGAGTCCACTCAGTTGTATTTCTGTAACAAACTGTTAGCATCAGAAGGGCGTTTTAAACGGACACCTGCATGTTTAGTCCTGCGTGTATGAAATGAGTTTAGGGTAACACTGCAACCACAATCCCCTTCAAGGTTTCCTTCTATTGGTCTTCTGGTCATCTCTTGCTCCTTGTTAGGCAACGTGTCAAATTCAGCAAATCCCTGGATATGCTTACATAATGCAGATGGGATATTTGCTGAGACCAAGTAATATAACAGGCTTGTTACAGAGGAAATGAACAGAAAAATCCCACAGCAGACGGCTGGTGAAACACAGATGGTGCTGATTGTTGCAGCTCTACAGGGGCTATTGTTATAAACAACTCATTTACTGCAACTCAACTCTTCACCCTGGACATTATAGAAAAGCCTAATGATATTGCTCCCAGTCCTATATGATGGAACACAATTGAAGTCCAGAGATTTACAGAACCTGTTATAATGAACTCTCCAGAGCACTCCAGTTTACCGTTATATCATTCATTGAATAAACAGGCTCCTTTAAAAACATTTAGCCTCTGTTAGCTTGGTGAATGCAAATAAATGTCTCAATATTAAGTTTATTTGATGAGGTCTATGATGACAGGCTTTGGTTCTAAGGTAACACATTTCTATCATCTAAACTCTGGAAAAAAATCTTCTTTTGTCAGTGCAACACTTAATTAGAGACAACATATTCTACAACAACACAACATGTGCCCAGATATAAACAGGACCTTTAGTCTGATTGGCTAATGCAACCATATACTTCTAGACTCCTTCACAAAACAGAATATAGCTCGCTAACGTTTTTGTTTTGTTTTTGCACACCTGAAAATGTGCACCAAATCGCAAATTACACTTCTTTTTTTTTACAAGTCATTTCAAAATAAATAATAGTGTGTCCAACTTAGTATTTGAGACAGAGCAGTTAGTATTACACAGTTACTACAAGGTTCTACTATTATTTAATTACAAAGACAAGACGAGTACAGGGTTGACATTTAAAATGTCATTAGTATGTTAGATTAGAGATTAGCATCATTATCAAACTTAACATTGTATTACTAAACGTTGACAACTGTGATGATGAATCTTTTATGATAACCCGAATTTCCCGACTCTTCTTTCTTCACCATTGCTCAATGTCCCCAGCATGTCCACACGGCAGTTGAATTATAATCAAGGGGCCAAATGTATGATTGATATGCTGAGCATAAATGCATGATTCTTGAATTTTATAATCTACCAAATAATGCATTTAAGGAGTTATTTTCAATTGTAGTACACAATGAAATTTTGATAACAATCTTTAATCTGTACTTGCAACCAAAATATTGCTTCAAATAGGCTAAAAGAAACTGTACACTTAAAGTGTAGAAATGTTGTGGAGTTTGCAGTGGTTAACAGGTGGTTTTTTTCTCACCTTTTTATTAAGCTTATTTTTTTAAATTATCTCTGAGTTTATTTCGAAGCCAGCCTGTGCAGCAGCTGCTGCTGGCGAATTTCCTTGAGCTGTAGGACAACTCCGATGACCTCTGTGCCACTTGTTCTTGGTACCAACTTTCGACCGTCCACTCCTCTGAAGTGTGTCAAGGATCGGGTGTCCTTCCCCAGCTTTGACGCCCAGAGCAAAACAAGATGACTGCACGTGGTTGCTGCTAGCAGGACTGTATGTTAGACTTGTTTATTGCACCTGGGTGTAAAACAAAATAGCTGTGTGTCCTGACATGAAAGATCCTTAAGTAAGGGCCAAAGCAGCTGAACGGGAATTGTCTTCCCATTATCAGGTTAAAGAGTAAATGTCTGAATTGGGTCCTTTTGCATAGTTCCACAAATATTTTCATGAACATCTCGGGGGTTTGCACATCTGGTCTACTTGCAGAGTTTAAAAAGACATTTAAAACTGAATGTTTTTAAAACTAAGGACGTAGAGCCCCATGATGCCTTTCTGCGGGGGGTGGGGGGGGGGGGGGGGGGGGTCCTCTACCTGATGAGGCTGGTTAACAGCTACTATACTAAACTGTAGCTTCAAAACTAAAGAAGGTTTCGTTTTCATGACTCCAACGGTTTTAAGGAAATACTTGAGTGACCAGAGAGATCACTGGCTATATGAAGCATAGGGTAGGTTACGCTCCACGTTGTTGCTGCACACTGCCTCTCGGTTGGCTACAAAAAACGCTAACAGTTTTACTTCACTAAAAACAGACAAATCTGGCTTCTTGGCAATTTACCCAGTCACAAAAAAACTCAAAACAGCTGTTGTGTGGAAACCAAGAGTGTCACCAATCACTCTTTAAAACAGTAACACTGTTTAGTAGGCTTTGAGTCAGATGTTTGTTAAACAGCTGACTGTAGGCTGGGTACCCAAGCACATAGGTCAACTAATGAACCAGGTGGTGTCAGCTTGTTTGTTCTTTCCTATAAAGTTGTAATATTGCTGGAAGTTAGCACACAGCCTGGCCAAAAACAAAGTTGCCACCTGGATTTAACAAAGCAAACAGGTACGAGCGTCCTATTGGATAATTACTGTATGGGCAATTATTTTTCCGCTGACAAGTTATTTAACCACAGCTGAAGCAATCAGTAGCTTCTCATTTCTTAAACAACCATGTCAAAAGACACATCCTGTGGTCGTGGAAAAGATGTCGGTCTGTGTAAGAAGTTTCAAATCATTGGCATGCATCAAGCAGAGAAAACATCTAAGGAGACTGCAGAAACTACTAAAATTAGGTTGAGAACCATCCAACGCATTATTAAAACCTGGAAGGATAAAGGGTTAGTGGTTGTAAAGAAATCCTGAATGATCGTGATCAGCGATCACTTAAACGTTTGGTGAAATCAAATCGAAGAAAAACAACAGTAGAACTCCAGGCTATGTTTAATAGTGAAAGTAAGAGCATTTCCACACGCACAATGTAAAGGAACTCAAGAGATTGGGACTGAACAGCTGTGTAGCCTTAAGAAAACCACTAATCAGTGAGGCTAACCGGAGCATAGGGAGCATAAAGATTGCAATGGAAGGTCATATGGTCTGATGAGTCCAGATTTACCCTGTTACCCTGAGTGATGGATGCAGCAGGGTAAGAAGAGAGGCAGGTGAAGTGATGCACCCATCATGCCTAGTGCCTACTGTACCAGCCTGTCAGAGCAGTGCTATGATCTGGGGTTGCTGCAGGTGGTCAGGTCTGGGTTCAGCAACAGTATGTGTTCAAAGAATGAGGTCAGCTGACTACCTGAATATACTGAATGACCAGGTTATTCCATCAATATATTTTTTCTTTCCTGATGCCACGGGCATATTCCAAGATGACAATGCCAGGATTCATCGGGATCGAACTGTGAAAGAGTGGTTCAGGGAGCATGAGACATCATTCTAACACATGGATTGGCCACCACAGAGTCCAGACCTCAACCCCATTGAGGATCTTTGGGATGTGCTGGAGAAGGATTTGTGCAGCGGTCAGACTACCATCATCACTGCAAGATCTTGGTGAAAAATGAATGGAACACTGGATGGACATAAATATTGCGACATTGCAGAATCTTATCGAAACAATGCCACAGTGAATGTGTGCTGTAATCAAAGCTAAAGGCGGTCCAACGAAATATTAGAGTGTGTGACCGTTTTTTTTTGGCCAGGCAGTGTATTATAGCTGTAGTCACTATTGTATTTAGATCTTTTTATTAAAATTAAATCTTTGTGTAAAAACCATGAAACTGTGATATTTGTACTCAAGGTTGTTACGCCAAGAGAATATTAAACTGGTCTTTATCCTGCCTGATGTGACTTCTTTTAGCTTTAAGAGTAGATGAGGGATTTTTGGGACATTTGTATAGACAACTTGTACTATGTTAGTTATTACATGACTGGCTGTAGAATAATTAACACTGTTTGCAGCAGTAGCTGCCTACAGGCTGAAGAAGATCAACAACAGCAGCTGTCTATGTTTTAGAGGTTTTTGTCAGACCTAACCCAACATGTGTTCCTTCTTTCTCCTCCGGTGAGTCTGACTCCTCCCTTCACAAGAGCAGGAAAAAACACCAAGCTTTTTGGATCATGGTGTGTATTATTTTCACTTGTCACGGCTCAACAATGTTGACTTCACCTCCACTGGATAGTGTGTATATGTGTGTGTGTGCTTAATGTGTGCATCCATGAAAGGCAGCAATGCTAAGCTGCTTAGGCCCAGTCAGGTCTGTGGCTGGTTGCACTCTGCCCTGCTTTTGGGCCAAGGATTTTTTTATTTTATTTTACGAGGCTAGAGGTAGAAAATGTGCTTCAGCAACTGATCTGCTTAGTATTGCTGTTTGACTGGCAGAATGTTTTTGCTGCAGTTATTAAAGACCTGTTTTTCACTGGGCGCAACCAACTTGGATTACATCATGTGATTTCCTCATAAGGCTAATCCACAGAATAAAAATCTGTCCTTCAAGGCACTTTGGGCCAAGCACAAATATGCAGAAGCTAAGAATAGATTTCCAAACACTCAGTTGTGTAACGGTCTAAAACTACACTGTGAAAAAGATCCATTAAAGCTAACAGTCCAAACTAAAACCGCTAGTATTTGTTGTACTAGTGCAGAGTTGAAAAGAAACCGGGTTTTGGAGTTATGTCCAAATTAATTACAATAAACAAACACTACTGAAGTCCTGAGGACTAAAACACTAGTGAAGCATAGTTAGCCAAGTCATTTCAGGTTCAGCATCTTCCAAAGCTCATAAAACCAGAATATCTGAGCTGGAACTGTAGGAATAGTTGCAACAGTTTTAAATGCAGCGTTTAAACTTCACAGATTAACAACAGGACAAAGATCGCTCCATTCTTGACACTAAACGATCTAAACTGAGCAATAGAATTTTAATCCTATTGCCAGTTGTTATTTTCTAAGGCATGAATGTAATCACATGTGTAAAGTTAATTATGACGTCTTTATGTTGTTTTCTCCCACTTCCTAGGCTGTCTAATTTTTGACAGCTCCAACTGGTGAAGACAGATGAGGATAAGAGACTTGAACCTAATTTTCTTAATGTAGTCTGGCCTTGTCCCTTAGGGGAAATGAAGCAGAACAGAGATATTATTTAAGCTCAAAGGTAAAAATCTCATGTTTCAGTTCTGGGTGCTGTTGGTTTAGAAGTGCCTCACCACTAACATTAAACAGGGAACAAACCAGTAAATGATAACATTGGGGGCCTGCTTTACAGGCTGATTTAAGCACTTTGCATCCACGTATCAGTTGCGTACGTTATGTCACTGCACTAAGCTCATTTGTGCATGCACTAAAAGAAATACCTCTGGCAAAACTGTGTTTTGGTTTTTATTTTTGTATTTCTTCGTATTTGTCCCAGAAGCATGATTCATCCAGGCTATCGTTAGTGGAAGTGAGAGCACAAAGAGGTGCAACACGAATAACCAGCCTGCCGGAACACAGTGCGCTAACGAAGCCTCTACACAGATATTTTGCCTTGGTTAATTATAGTAACCTCCTGGAAACCCATGCTATTTCACTAAAATAATACAGTGATTTTAAATTTTTTTACTTCATGAGTGAAATGTAGGCCATGAGAAGAAACCACTGCACAACCTGCTGTTCATCACACTCTCCTCTTTGTAACGTCATGCACACACACGTGCTTGCCTGTGTGTAGAAACTTTATTTCCCAGTTGCTCTACTTACTGTCTGAGGTATGTGGGACGTGGCTGAGGCAAGGACGGGATAATGTGGTCATGCTTTTGGAGCAGTCTCTTTTATAAAGGAGGGTTTTTGAACTGGATTGGTTGTATTAGCTGAAAGTCATATTGAGATTTGATACCAAACATTCAACATGTTTTTTATTACAGTAGTTAACGTATTCTTCACATCTGTTAGCGTCTTTATTCCTGTTTTATATCCCACTAACGATTATTTATTTATTAACCCTTTTATATAAACCAACTATATCCTCATTTACTGGATTAATCTAAAAAAAAAATGTCCTCCCTGAACAAAAACAATTTTCATTTACTGAAAGCTTTTTTACAGCAAATCTTAGCAGTAATTTCCCTACTAAACACTACTTTGTGTTAGTCTGTCACATAATATCATAATAAATTAAAAGTTTATAGCTGTAATATGTTATAAAATGTTTGTTTGAAGGTGTGAAAACTCTAGACCAGTAGATTTGAAACAGTTGATGACAGATGTCATCTTTCTTCTGACATTGTTGTTTTTAAATATGCTTAATATTTGCCTGGGTTAATGTATCATCCATAATATTTTTTTTACACACTAATGTTTAATCCGCTGGACACCAACAAGCTTTCACAGAACCATGACAATTGGTCAAGCTAACCTTGGCCTCCATTCAGCACAGTTCAGTAGCTAAATACAGCATCTATTCTTGCATATCTTTGCCTTTTTCGTTTAGATTTTTAAAGAGTTAGAAACCCTGAATCTGTGGCAGGACTGTTTTTAGCTTGGTGCTTTTTGTTTTGTGGAGTTAGCTGACAGTTGGTGTTTTAGTTGATTTGTCACTTTTTGTCTGTTTGAATGCAGGAGTCTCCTCTGCTTCCTTGTTACACTCCAAGTCGCTGCGTGGCCACAGAGACTGCTTTGAGAAATGCCACCTGATTGCCAACCAGAAGCTTTCCCATTCCAAGGTCTCGCGAAGTGCCTATGAGGGCATGAAGCTGGCCCTCAGCCAGAAACTGAATCGGATCATCCAGTTTGCCCAGAACAAAGACACTCTCTCCACCAACGGCTGCAGCAAGCGGGGGGCAAAGCTCCTTTGTTACAGCCAGCAGAGTGAGCGCAGCCTGCTGCCACAGTCTGATGCTCAGGTGCCCCGCTATACTCCCTGCTGGGACAGGGCCAAAGCAACAGGGCTGCCTGAATACGCGAAGGGGATGCTGGAGAGTCAAACAGCTGAGGAGGCGGAGCTTCTGCACGATTCTCAGTCTGGTGGTTGGAGCAGGGATGGAAGAAAGGATCTGCACAGCTGGAAGCAGTCATCAGGACAGATGCAGCACAGAAACCAGGGGCACAACAGAGATGAATGTAGGTACAAATAATTCACCTTGCCCTAAACGTTTTCTCATGTCTCTCCTTGACTAATGCTGTTTTTGTGGGCCTGTTTGGAATGTTTAATAATTGGTAGCTGACGTCCTGCCAGTTTCTGATCCTCTAATACATACATTCATCAACCAATCTCTTCTGTTTTAGTGATTAAAATGAGTGTGGATGAGCTCCATCAGCTGAACGGCCAACTGTTGAAGCAGATTGAAAGTAAGTGTTTTTTCCCTACCTGCATGGTCGGATTCATTCAGCTTTCTCAGTCTTCTATATCTGAAACAAAATGACATTAACATTACAGATTACCTGTGAGCAATGCAAAGATTTTCCTTTTTGTCCACACCTGGCACCAGAATCGGTCCTGAGCGAGTTGATCGCATCCAGACAGCGAAATAACTGGGTGAACATACTCGGTCTGTTTTTTCTGCATTAGTCAGTCTGAACGCAGTCCATCCTGGGACACACTGAAGGTGTCTCTCCTCTGGCAGCAGAGTTACAATGACATCTCCTTGTTTAAAAAAAAAAAAGAAACTTCTGTAACCAGCTGGCCAGAATCAAAACTGTTGTCAGCTGGTCTGAAAAATACCCTAAAACTAGGATTGTTTTTCAGCAAAACGTTTTAATGAACCTCCTGGAATTTTATTGATCCGTGGATATCTTGGAGGGATTTTTCTTTCTAATTAATTTATTATCATTGTTATTGGCACTGCTTCAATCTACTGCAGTCACAGTATTAAATGACTTGCGCTAAGCCCCATTGATCTATAATGTCCAGTCTGTTTCACACACAGCTTCACGTAGGCTAATGAAGGTGTTTAGAACAGCAGACGGCTGCCAGTGATGCGTCACGTTTTACTGCAGTTCTGTCATTTGTTCTATTCTTTCTCTCCCGTATCGTGTCTGTTAAGATCCATAATCAAGAGTTTGTTGCCAAAATAACTGAAATGTGACGCGGATTAGTATCAGCCATATTCAAAGGTGGTGCTACAAAGACATCAGTAGACCTGTTGGAAAAAGGAAATTGAGCAGAGGGTCTCTGTTAAGTTTGAGGGTTGTAGTGTACCTATGTTAAAGAACCTCCCTAAATAGAAATAAACATTCCTGAAATGATCACTTTTGGGAGATGTTTGCTCACATTGGCTTGACATTTCAGCAGAGTTGAGGAAAATGTCTCATTGTTTCATTCTTGTGTGTCTGTGTTGACCTTGTGTGTGAATGAAAGAGCTGACCCACATTTTCCACTACTCCCTGTCTCCACAGAGGTCTTTGAGGAGCTGACGGCTGCAGTGCAGGAGAAGGATGCCTTGGCGTCAGAGCTGCACGTGCGTCACATTGCCATCGAGCAGCTCTTTAAGAACTGTGCCAAACTGCCCTGGCTTCACATCAGCAGGGCTGGTGTGAAGGCCAGCACCAGTGGTTCCACCGTGGAATGAAGTGCTGGAAGATGGCAGCAGGTCAAAAGGTGGAGTTTCTGCTACTGCTGAGAAAGTGGAGTGCTTCAGCTTGGAGGAGTGTGCAAGGCTGAAAGCATCTGGATTCTGCTGGACTTTTACACTACGGTGCCATTGGGCTACCAGTTCTGCATTCGCACAGTGATCATGGGCTCGGTTATTTACTGGTTGCAGTGATCATGCCAGGATTATTAGTAGTTGGCAGATGAATTGCTGCTCCTGTTGTAGCTTGAATTCCAACCTGCACAGATATACCTGGACTGGATCAGCATCGGTGTTTTAATGAGCTGCAGGTTCTTAAGGACAAACATTTTAGAGGCAAAACGGCATGTTTGAATTGACTTCAATATTTGCTGGTGTTTTTCTTTTATTGTGAATTTTATTTTGTATGCTCTTAAATAATTCAGTTTTTACTGTTCAGTTTCAGTTTGTTCAATACATTTTTACCTTCCCAGAATAAGGTAGCTATAACTACATTCATCTTTTATTATTTCTCAACTCTCCGTCACGTCATCAGATTGTTTTCAGTTAAAGTCATAATCAGTATTTTAGGCATTGTGAAATGCTTAAACTTCCCATATTCAAGCTTTTTCCTGGCTGCACAGTAATTGCTTGAAATGGTTTTAAATGAGCCTCCAGCTTGTCCTGAAACCGCTGTGTTTGGACTCGATCTCACCCGTTGCCAAGTCGTACCTGCAGTTGGTACCTACGCGTTCCCTCATCCCTTCCATTTTGTAAACAAACCATCGCATATCATTTCATTTTTCTTTGCAAATAAGCATTTTCATGAAATACGGAGATAAATGGTCATAAAATATTTTAATAGTTGTTATTTTTCTGAAAGCTTTATATGACATCATATTTCCATTTATCTTGATTCTGGACCCTGTTTCAGCTGACTATTTTGGTCCTCGGTCAAGGCTAAAAAACTAACCTCTGACCTCCAATTGAGAAATATTGTTTATTTGAGTTATAAACCCATATTTCCTCACAGTGCACAATGAGTAAGTTATAGAAAAATCACTTCAGACAACTGGTTGTTAAGTAGGCGTGAAATGTCCCGCTAGGATTGTTTTTTTTTTTTTTTTTTCTTTTGCAAGGTTTCTAATTATGTTGAGAATATCCAGAAACGTTGAACCTCTGTTAACCAAACAACTTGTGGAATCGTCACTCCTTACTGTGTCTTTGTAGAACCTCTTATTTCTGCTGGGATTTCCTTTAAATTTAATACAGAGCCTGATCTCTGTTGTTTAGCTATCAAGCACAAGTACTTCGGCCGGTTTTACACTTAATGAGCCCTGTCAGAACAAGAAAACACGAACTAAGGAAAAGGAAATCTAATTGCAATACCAAAGTCTGTTCTGCATTTCATATCTATGAACTACAAGCATGTGACATGAGCAGATGATGATGTAATACCAAACAGACTTTAAAATCCATGTTGCTTCTACTTAGGTGAAGCTGTGGCAGAAGTTGTTTTCAGAACTTGCAGAACATTACTGATTTATTCTCTTTATTTGATCATTGTTGATAACTCGTCCTCTCTGCTGTTTAAATGTGTCGGAGCAATACAAACAGGGCGCTTTGGTCTTCAGTGCCTATGGATTTCCCTAACTTCTGGACAAAGGAAGAAAAAGATCTATGAACCCTATGCAAGATACAGACTTAAACATCAATAGGCCTTATTGAGAAAAAATATCGGTTTGACTTTTCCTCAGTGGTAGTCACTGATTTAAGAGTTTTTCTAAGATTGTGTTGGTAAAGACAAACTTAGAAGTGGTTTGATGTTTAGAAAAACTCAGTGTTATCTGTGTATTTTGCTCTCTTTGTAAGAGATTAGATGTTTTTGACCCTTTTTAGGGTCTAAAGAAATATTTATCGCTCAGTTTTAAACTTTTTTTCATGGTTTCAATTAGACAAATATATGAAGTTTGCTTGAGTGTGTTTTTGATTGTTTTTTACAGTAGAATTTTAGTCATGAAATCTTCAGTTATACATTTGTTTTTTCTCAATATGGATGCTGTGTTTTTGTATGCTGTTAAAACATGTCTCCTCGCTCAGTGGGAGAACCAGTTTTTTTTTGGATCTGTCTGATTTTATTGTGGTTCCACTATCTCCTACTGAAAATGTAACTATATCTGTTCCACTTCCACATTAGTTGTAGCCTGACTGTTCATTTCTTTACATTTTGTTCATGGCTGAATTTGTCTTTGATGTTTTACAGTATATTTATTGTGTGTGGAAATAATTTGTCATTTGAATTGTGCTTGACTAATTTTTTTCAACAAAATAAAAATACAGATATTTTACATAATCTGATATGCTTTTTTAAACTAAATAGAAATTATAAAAAAAGGCACATTTTTTCATGTTAAATCCAGATTTTTCAATTTAGTTTATTGGGATTGTATTCAAAATGGTGCATAATGGTGAAGTGGAAGGAGAGGGATACACAGTTTTCAAAATGTTCTACAAATGTGGGGAGTTCTGAAAAGTGTGGTGTGCTTTTGTATTCTGCCCATAAGACAATGAATGCATAGTAGAACCACCTTTAGCGGCAGTTAGGTGTTTTTGTGTATGTCTCTACCAGTTTTACTCATCCAAAGACTAAAATGTTGGTAAATTGTTTTTCACAAGTCAGCTAATAGTCAGATTATCTTGCATCAAACACATGAATATACTTTTATTTAGATTATTTTATTGCTGTAAGTTTAGTGTCACTATCTTGCTGGAAGGTGAACTTCTGCCCCAGTTTTGAGCCTTTTGCACCCTCTTAGATTCACACCAAACGCAATTTCTGCGAATATTTTGCCTCATTTGTGTGCTTTTGCCCGCTTGACATTCCGCGGCGTGAACTCCGCGTTGGCATTTGGCAACAAGCGGCAACGCTTCGCCGCGTCATCAAATAGGAGGAGCTTCCATCTGCTGCTTGCTGGTTTCAACTGAACATGGCGGACATGGATTTCACGGATAATCACGGTGTTTTACTTGTGGAGAGCCGACAAACGCCGCCGACATCAATGTCCCTGGGTTCACCAGATTCTTCAGGGACGGGAACAGTTCGGAGATTACCACCACCTACTCCAGGAGCTGCGTCTGGATGACGGTCGATTTCAGCGGTACTTCCGTCTATCCAGGACCCAGTTCGAAGATCTGCTGCCCCGCGTTGGGAGACGAATCGGCCTCCTGGACGCCAACTACCGGCGACCGCAGTGAAGCCAGCCCGAAGCCGGACACCGGACACTCAAGCTCCGCGGAGCCAGCGGCATCCAGCCCACGGCCGATCCGAGTCAGACATCCAGATTTCGGCTAGCTGCTCTCTGTTGCTCCTTCTTCTGACGCGCGGTGGTTCACTAGAGACCGTCACTAAGTTTCCGAACCAAACAATCGTGGAAAATCTGAGTGCCAGAATCGGATCAACCCTGAGCTAGATGCCGCTAACTCCGCGGAGCTTGAACATCCAACTTCAAACTAACTTCACTGCGGTCTACCGGCGCTGTATCCCCGCTGCTGAACGCCTGTCCATCTGTCTTCGGTGAGTAAATAAATCTCAGCTCAGTAAAAAAACAGCCGATTTTTAATGTCCACATCTCCTAAATATAAGATATTTGTGCCTAAACATAACCAGGCCGGGTCCTTTCTGTACTTGTCTCGGTAAAAGTTATTAGTTCTGAGTCATACAACTCTGGCTTGCTGCACACCACCACTAGGATCTGGTCCTCCATCATTGACAACTGCTTCTTCTCCGCTGTGGTCCTTCACCCTACATCACAGCCACATCCAGTCCCTGATTGGTTGACGCGACTCGAATTTAGGAAAAAGTTCAGATTTTTCAACTCGTCCATCGCGCCGCTCCGCTCCCGCTTCGCTTGCCGCGCCTTCCGCGCCGCGCCCTCCGCGTCGTTCACACCGCGCCGCTCCGCTCCTGAACGCGCCTCTACATAGGGATAACATGTAAATTGGCCGCTCCTTTCGCAGAAATCGCGTTTGGTGTGAACGCACCATAACAGTTTTTTTTTCTCCAGGATTATCCTGTATTTAGCTTCATTCCACTTCCCATCAACTCTTAACTTTCAAGTCTCTGCTGAAGAAATGCATCACCACAGCAGCATGCTGCCACCACCATGTTTTACTGAGGAAAGGATGTTTTTGGGGTTTTGTGCAGTATTGATTTTAACACCACACACAGCGCTGTGCATGTAGGCCATATAGTTTAGTTTTGGTCTCATCCAACTATGGTATTTTCTTCCTCATCTTTGCTGTGTCCTTTACAGGGCTTGTAGTAAACTGCAAAGAAGACCTATAGTGGCTTTCTTCTTGCTAATCTTTGCAGTATCAATGATTTGATGTTGGCAAGGTTCTACAATTATTTAAACATAACCTGAAGAGCACGAAAATCAGCAGATTTCAGTGTTATTATAAATAAAGCAAAAGAGAATGTGCCAAAAAATTAAGAGGCTATAAGTAAAAAAAAAAAAAAACACCCCTGCTGCTTACTTCCATAGTATTTAAGAGGGAAAGTAGTAGTCAGACACGGCAAATAAAATGCCTTTGATTAACTGATCATCTGCAAAGTTGTCCGACTCCCAGATATTTAACACAAACCCAAGGAGCATGGGTGTCTGTAATGGCCTTAGACAAGCAACTATTGCTGCAGGTCACTCAAGCAAAACATTCTATCATTTCCAAACCATGTACCATCATTCTACTGTGAGAAAGACTATTAACGTGGAAAACATGTAGAAAGTTACCAGTCCTCCCAGAAGTGGATGGCTCAGCAAGTTCACCCCAAGGTTAGATTGTCCAATCCTCGAAACGGGGCAGGGCTGGCTGTAAAGAAGGCGTGAAAAAACTGATTTTGTTAAAAAATATCTACTCGTTCACTATACAGTGCACTATTCTGTATGGTGTTTAATGGTTTTTCTCTTCTTCAGAGTAAGATGAAGAATTTGCTAAATTAATGCTATTTAAATGTTTTGTCCAGAGTAAACATGTTTAAGGTAAGTTTAAAACATAATCAACTAGTAATATAGTGAGTGAATATTTTGAACACATAATGTACAATACAGTTAGAAAAAACTAAATGTAACTGGTTTGAAAGGCTCTCCTTTTTAAATAAAAATGGCATTATGGTTTATAAGAAATTTGGACAAATGAGAGCAACGTTGGGACAAATGCCCATAATGTGCATTGCCATGTTGGAGAAAAATGCACACAAACACCTCATGCCACCTATTAAGCATGGTGGTGAAGGGTTAATGATTTAGGCAAGTTTTACAGAGCACACTGTAGACATAAAGTCAAACATGAACTCCTCTATATAAGTTTCAAGAGTCAAGCAGCCAATCTACTTTTGAACGGAAAAGAAATGAACCACGATGCTACAATGGCCCAGTCAAAGTCCAGACCTCAACTTAATTGAAAAACTGTGGTGAAACCTTAAGAAAGCAACGCTGAGGCGAATGCCCCCAAACTTCAAGAAGAGCAGACCTAAAGATCCTCGGCAACAATTCAACAAGTTGATTAAATCAAACAGATAATGATCTATACCAGTTGCTGCTGCTAAAGGTGGTTCTTCAAATTGTTGAATCATGGGCTATACTTTAAATTGTTTTTACTTGGTTAACATAAGACTGTTTTTAATTTTCAAAATCTTAGAACTGAAAAAGGGCTTACCTTTTTTTACATGACTGTTTGCATGGGAATAATAATGGTCATGATTCTATGAACACCCCCAAACCCATTTTCCAAACCCAAGGTGATGGAGCAAGTGTGAACTCTATGAGATGAAGATTATTTTTTCTGCATTTTAAAGCAATTGTGTAGAAAATCAGTCAAGCTCAAATGTTGATTGGTTGCTTGCACTAAGCACATCTTTGTGTCCTAATTTTTCACTCTGTAGTGCTTTACTGCCCCCTGCAGTAATATGGGCATTAGTGGTACTGTCATTTTCCTATTACTGAACTGGTACAAGGCTGCAGGTCCAGACGGTGTCAGTCCTGAAGGCCTGTGTGGAGCAGCTCTGTGGGATTCTGCAGCACCTCTTTATCTTTAGCCTGACCCAGAAGAAGGTTCCAATGTTGTGGAAGACCTCCTGCCTTGTTCTGGTACTAAAGAAAACTCACCCATCAGTCCTCAATGACTATAGAGCTGTTGGCCTGACATCCCACATCATGAAGGTCCTAGAGAGACTCCTGTTGGCCCACCTGAGTAAGCAAACAAGCACGTATAAGGGCCTCCTGCAGTTTGCTTATTGCTGTGGAGTTGGAGTTGAAGATGCCATCATACACCTGCTTCAACAAACCCACTGTCATCTGGACAAAGCCAGTAGCACTGTGAGGATCATGTTCTTTAAATTCTCCAGTGCATTTAACACATTTTAATCTGATTTACTTTGTCAGAAACACCAGAAGACTCAGGTGGAGGCCTCAACAATCTCCTGGATCAAAGACTACCTGACAAACAGACCACAGTTTGTGAGACTAAAGGGTTGTGAGTCTAACCAGGTAGTCAGCAGCACAGGAGCACCACAGGGGACTGTACTCTCACCATTCCTCTTCACTCTGTACACCTCGAATGTAAACAAGACAAAGGAGATGTTTGTAGATTTCAAGAGAAACAGAAATGGTTCAGGCACTATTTCATTCATGGAAGAAGTGGAGGTGGTGGAGAAAGATGAATACCTCGGTGTTCACCTGGACAATCAGAATCAGCTTTATTGGCAAAGACCACGCGCACAAACAAGACATTTGTTGGTTTTAAGTGCTCACAGTCATTAGGTATGAATATATAAACTAGTGCAAATGTGCTTTTCATTTCTTGCAGCAGTAGCTGACTACTCTGGCTATAAGGTGTTCATTGTGTTGATTAGAGAGACAGCCTGGCGACTGGTTTTTGCAAATAGCTCTCTGTTCAAGGTCCAAGGTTACTTTAAAGAATACATACATTCGTACAAACACAAGCAGAACTATTCAAATAAATATGATACTGCTCAAAGTGCTCCAAGCTCCATAAATCAAATCAAAGCAGGATAAAGAAGATGAGAGCAAGACTTGAATATAGGATACATTTCTGAGAAATTAAATCTTTATAAAACCAAGGGGTAAAAACCAAAAAAAACAGCATAATCAAGACTTAATAAGTTTTGTTAAATCCTTGAAGATCCATTGAGAGTGGCAGTATTATTTCAGCTTTTTTAGGAACAAAGCTGTTTTTAAAATGCCCGGTTCTACATTTAGCGACTAAGAATCTTCTTCCAGAGGGAAGAAGCTGAAACTCCCTGTGAAAGGGATGAAAGTAATCACAGAAGTAGCTATCCACTGTACCTGCCTGCTGTACAGTTTCACAACCTGCTGAAGGGAGCTCCTCTCTTTCAGAGTTGTAGGACCAAACCATGACATCAAGTAAAAGGATAAAACAAATAAAAACAGGATCATTATGGTTTGGTCAACATGAAAATGACAAACTTTTCTCAAGCAGAAGAGGCACTGATGTGACTTTTTGTGCACTGCCTCATAGTTGGCTTCAAAATTCAATTTGCCATCTAAAACAGCCGCAAAGTATTTGTAAGAATGCACACTCCCACCGGCCTCATCTTTGATAAAAGCAACTTTGTGCTTGTGAGTTTTTCCCCTAAAATTAGTAAGTCTGTGAGTCACTGACTACTGCTTCTTCCATAGTGGGTCGCTGGTGCCTATCTCCAGTGGTCTATGGACAGGAGGCAGGGTACACCCTGGACAGGTTGCCAGCCCATCGCAGCCCCTAAAATCAGTAATCATATAATTAGTCTTATCAGTATTAAGATGAAGATAAGAGTCCTCACACCATTTTATAAAGTCATCAATCACTGCGCCATGGCTGTTTTCATTTTCTTGGAGCAGACTTACAATGACAGAATTATCAGCGTGCTTTATGATGAATCTGTTGTTATCTACATATATTATTTAGTCCATGGCTCTTGTACACGTTTACAGAATTGAAGCCTTGTTTACATCCTGAAGGTTGGTGTAAAGGGCTGTATGTCTTTAAGTTCATGGGCCAAATTCTGGATTTCCTTGCTAAAATCAGATATCAAAATGACAATAAAAATAATTAAAAGCATTAGCCAGGTCAGAGTCTGAATTAAAACCATCTGTGGAGATAGTGAGTGTGACTGTGTGGGTTCTGGAGGCCTGCAATAGTTTCCATACTGGCCCAAGATGAACCAAGTTTGTTTGTGGCCATTTTCTTCGCCAATTGAAATTTCTACTTTTGTTTTGCTTTTAAAATTTCAAATTGTAATTCTTTTCTGGCTGAATGCTGGTCAGAGACTGTTCCTTCTTTAAAAGCAAGTGATATCCTGTATAAACTAGACTTGACTGGTTTGGTAACCCATGACCTGTTGTTTGGATAGAATTTAACATGCTTATATAGAATAACCATATCTCTGCAAATAATAATATAAGAGTATGTTACATCCACCAATGAGTCCAAATCATCACACATGAGATTATAAAAATGTCCCAATCACTACACCTAAAACAATCCCGCAATGGGAGAACTGCTTCCTCACTCCAGACTTTTACAGCCTTGGCCTTAGATTTTTCTCTCTTCAGAACAGTTTTATAAATGGACAGCAGGTGCACACAGTTATGGTCAGCAGACCCCAAAGGAGAGCTGGGACTGCTTTATAAGCATCTTTTCAATAATGACATGGATGTAGGGTCTTCTCTCATCTTGTTGTGCAGAAGACATGCTTGTAAATGTTTCCTAATGTCTTTTTAAGAGAAACATAATTCAAATCCCCTAAAACAAAGTTTGGCGCATCAGGAAGGATAGATTGTTTCTGCTATACATCAAAGATGGTGCTAGAGGCAGAGGCAGGATAATAAACTGTAATAAAGAGTTGGGGGAATTCACGGGGAGAATAAAAGGTTGCAGTGACATTGATAATAGTTAAATATGTGGTCTACAAATAAGCTCTTATTGTCACAGATGTACAGTAGCATCTGTTAATATACAGACAGACCCCTGCCTGTTGGTCCACCAAAAGTGGTGCCCCAAAACCATCAGTGAACAGATCCATGTCAGAGTACTGCTCAGTGAGCCACGTTTCACTGAAGGCTGTGACACCGCAGTCTTGGAAATCCTATTTGTAGCAAAAAATGCCCCGAGGTCCCAACGTTTATTCCTGAGGGCTGGACATTTGCCAAGATGAAAGAAGGAAAGGAATCCGATCAGTGTCTTGTCTCCCCAGCCGAGATTTTAGTTCTGCTCGTCTTCCATGTTTTCTTTTCCTCGCACACTTTATTTCCCCTCTTCAGGAAAATCTCTCAGAATAAGATCACGGATTCATAATTAAAGGTCTGTGGCACCAACCTGAAGGTAAAAGTCTAAACAGTTTGACTCCAGGATATGTGGGCTCTGCAGCGATGTTAGCTCTCCCAGCACACCCCAGCGCTGAGAAAAGCTCCAAAAGCTTCTTTAGATTCGCTGTAATACGGGCAGCAACAGGAGATCCTTCCTGCCCACAGACATCACCAACTACAACTATTTGAAGAAATCTGTATAGTATATGATTAACAGCAACATTTAATAATAATAAAGTATTTTAAAATTTTTAAACTGAACTAAGGGTAATAGGCACATAGATATAAACACGTATTCATACAAATGGACTAAACATTTATTAACATTTAATAAATGTTTAACATTTAACATACAGAGCCCTAGCATGACAACAAAAACCACGTAAAGCTTTCCAATACTCTTTCAGAAATAAACCCTAATAGTAAGACATCAAGCTACCTTCACGTTGTATACAGTTTGTGAACATCTCTGTTCACTTTTTGAGTGTTTCAGGACAGGTAACGCCACCTTACACCCGTGATTGCAACCCACATATCTAAGATGAGTCACAGAATGAATTATTATGAGTCATCTACTGATTGACATATATTCGACCAATGAATGCGACGAAGAGCTTATTTTTAACCAATGAAATAATGTGTAGGCGGAGTTGAAGCTGCGATAGACGGAGTCACCCATGGACAGTCAAGAGTTTTCCGTTTCCTGGCCATTCATTTTAGCCCATGCTGTTAGAGTCGTCCTTGATATAAAAGGTATCGTATGTTCACATGGTTGGGTGTTCTATTTTAATGAGTATACAACATTTAAAATTATCGTCTTGTTACTGTTTCGCGGTTTTATTTTGTCGCTGTAGCCGTGGGAGCTAATTTGGGCTGTTAGCAAAAAGAGCATTTTATTTTATAGCCTTAAAGTGGCGTGGTAATTATGTAGCTAGTGCTTGGTAATTTGTCTTCTGTCAAGAGAGTAATTGTTCTTTATATACACAAAACAGTTAGAGTTACCGTTAATGCATTTACACCAGTTCTTTTCTAGCTTTCAATTCATTTCCGAGCGAGAGCGACCCAGTTGTTTTATCAGAGCCGTTAGCTCCAGATAGCATCATTTAGCCTTATTATGGAGCGTGCTGTGCGGGAATAAACGGAACTTTTGCGTCACAGCCCGCCTTTCCAGGACCTGTTTAATAAACTGACCGTTAAAAAAAAGAGTGGGTTTATCTCCTCATAAGCGATTATAAGCGACTTATAACAGTAACCTAATACTTTAATGTTGCCTGGCTCGTATTGTTTAAGAGATTAAATTAAACGGCACATTTTACCAGCACACTCGGACGCGAAAAACCAAAACAGTGTAATGGAGCTTCAGTCGTTTAGACAACGAGTAAACATTAATCGGGGTTCCATTCTGAGTGCTACTCTGCCGGACAAGAAACGTTTTCTCTTAAAAAGCCGAACTCGGTCGTTAATAAAACGAGGAAATTCTACAGTTAATTTTATTTACCTTTTTTTTTCAGACAATCTGGGCGAATTAAAACTAAGATATGGTAATTAAAATTTTAATTTAAAACAATTTATTTTGGATAAAATCATCACATAAAAATGCAGCGATTTGAAGACATCCAGTGTTTTCAGAAATTTGAAAAACAAAAAGGCATGTTTACATTGAGTTCCCCATTAATGCATTGAAAGTGGGATAATTACTTGAGACAAACATTTGACTTTGACTGGTCCTTCTAGTAAGTCTAAGCACGATTCTAAATGCAACCTGATTTGTTAGATTTTTAGTTTTCTGTAATTTAAAAACCAATGAGCTCCAATAAACGAAGAATAAAAGGCGTCCTTGGGGACCACTGTGCAATTTGTGCACACGTAAAGTGTACATGCTGTATATGTCATATATTGTCACCACATAGATCCGTTTTGATGATGTGGCTTCCATATTTCACTTTGCTCAGCAAACTTCCATTTAGCCGGGTGGATTGATCGAAAACCATTTGTTATTTCCAACAAAGACCTGCATCTGACACTTGGCCTGCTAAATGAGAAAACTGGAAAATGTAACAAATTCTGGTGATTAACTAGGCTTTGATGACTCGTGATTTCCTTTAAGAATATAGGCCAGTGCAGTGTTTACTTTTAAAACCAAACTGATTATCTGCTCTTATTCTGTTGGCTACTACTCTAAAGAAATGTTTAAACAAAGACCGTTGTCTTGATCTAGGCTATCTTTCAATTCCAATTTCTTGCAGAAGCTCACGAGACGTTATGACCAGATGTGAAACATGATGCGAGAGATAGCAGCAGTGGTTTTCTTTCTTAAGAGACTCGTGAGAAAAGGGGAGAAGCTGGAATCTGACAAGATCGAGCTGTTTGTTGAGAGGCTGGCTGTTGCACTACAGGAGAAGTTCAAAGGTCATTGGTACCTTGAAAGCCCAAGCAAAGGACAAGCATACAGGTACTGATTATGATATCTTATGGTACTGACTGAAAGGAAGTGGGGCAAACATTTTTGTTCTTAAATCTAAAACGTTAAACGTTCCTTTTTCAGGTGTATCCGAATAAACAGATTCCATAGGCAGGATCCAGATCTCCTCCGAGCTTGTCAGGAGAGCGGGGTAAAGTATGGTGACCTGGGATTACCTCGTGAGCTCACATTGTGGGTGGACCCTGGAGAGGTTTGTTGCAGGTGAGACTCAGTCAAGATTCAACAAATCAGATGTTTCACTATTACTAAAGAGTTGATTTCTCTGTTAGAAATATAACTAACAAAATACTTTTTTTCATACCTTCTGAATAAGCTGAAATTTAAGCATTTTCACATTGATAGCTAATCTAATTGTGGCTTAGATTGTTTCTGTCATTGATGATTTAGTTTTTAGTCATTTATATACAGGGTTTTCCTGCAGGGTCTTAAAAAACTAAAAGTCTAAACTTTGAAAACCAAAATTTAAGGCCCTAAAAAGCCTTGGATTCACACATTATTGTGTTCAAGTCTTTAATTATTTTAAATGGGTCTTAATTTTCTTACTCCCATGTAATGCTACTTCAAATACTCAATAAAATGCTTCCGCAACACTTTATTGTGCTTTATTGAATTTATTTACCAGTAAAAACACGCAGCTAGCTACTTAGCTTTCGTGTTAATGGTAAGTCTACATCACTTGATGGTCCATGTGCAGAAATAGAATTAGTGCAGCCGCTATCATGGGAAAATACAAATATAACACTTGGCTTAACTTGCTAAGTTCTGAGGGGTTTTCGAATCATTTCTGCCTGAAATTACAAATAACTGAAATAAATCAAGTATAGCTCTACAGTTATAAAGTCTAAATGCTTTTGGTACCTGTATAAAGTTGAGACATAAAAGAATACATTTTCCAGTGGAACCACTGTTGCAACTGTTGGTATGTCAGATTTATTTGTGATTAAACAAAGATTCAAAACAAATTTTTAAGCCTTGCCAAAAAAAAAAAAATTCTAAATGAACATTGCAAAACCCCATGAAAATCCTTTTGAAATCCAGGTGGAAGTCTCAGATTGTATTCAATTCAACTCAGTTTTATTTATATAGCGCCAATTCACAACACATGTTGTCTCAAGGCACTTCACAACAGTCAGGTACAGACATTCCAGTTAATCCTAACCATTGAACAGTGCAGTCGGAGTTAGCTTTTTATTCAAATTGGATAAAAAGTTTTTCTATCTAAGGAAACCCAGCAGATTGCATCTAGTCAGTTACTTGCAGCATTCACTCCTCCCGGATGAGCATGTAGAGACAGTGGACAGTCACTGGCGTTGACTTGGCAGCAATCCCTCATACTGAGCATGCATGTAGCAACAGTGGAGAGGAAAAACTCCCTTTTAACAGGAAGAAACCTCCAGCAGAACCAGAACCAGGCTCAGTGTGAGCGGCCATCTGCCACGACCGACTGGGGGTTTGAGAGATCAGAGCAGAGACACAAAAAGAACAAAGAAGCACTGATCCAGGAGTACTTTCTATGTGAAGGAAAAGTAAATGTTAAAGGATGTAGCTCCTTTAGTCGTTTCACCTAGAAAGAAAGAACAGATAAACTCTGAGCCAGTTTTCAAGGTTAGAGTCTGAAAGAGAGCACATATAATTAGATACAGTAAAAGGTCAGTCAATTGCCATGTCTAGGAGAGAGAAAGGGTTAAACACTAAAAGACAGGGCTATGTGGATCATCGGTAGAGGGTGAGCATTAAGTTGGTACCAGCAGAAGCTCGGACAATTCCCCTCTCCAGAAAGGTGTCACAGGTAGACACCCCTTACTAAAAACAAACAGGGAGGGAAGAAGACGGAGGTAAAAAAAAATAAGGAAGATAGCTCAGGATAATCTAAGCCACTCTAACTATAAGCTTTATCAAAAAGGAAAGTTTTAAGCCTAGCCTTAAAAGTAGACAGGGTGTCTGCCTCACGGACTAAAACTGGGAGCTGGTTCCACAGGAGAGGAGCCTGATAACTAAAGGATCTGCCTCCCATTCTACTTCTAGAGACTCTAGAAACCACCAGTAAACCTGCAGTCTGAGAACGAAGTGCTCTGTTAGGAACACATGGAACAATCAGATCTCTGATGTATGATGGAGCTAGATCATTAAGGGCTTTATATGTGAGGAGGAGAATTTTAAATTCTATTCTGGATTTAACAGGGAGCCAATGAAGGGAAGCTAAAATAGGAGAAATAAGATCTCTCTTTTTAATTTTCATCAGAACTCTTGCTGCAGCATTTTGAATCAGCTGAAGGCTTTTAACTGCATTTTGTGGACATCCTGATAGTGAAGAATTACAATAGTTCAGCCTTGAAGTAACAAATGCATGGACTAGTTTTTCAGCGTCACTCCTGGACAGGATATTTCTAATTTTGGCAATTCATCACCACCATGACTATAACTGCTCAAATTTGGACTAAATCAGTTGAAGTATGTTTGTTCCACAGAAATTTTAGCGGGCAATGTACCAGGCAGAGCTGGCATTTTGGCACAATTTAGCCAAATGTGTCAAAACTGCCAAATGTGTTTTTCACCTCCATAAAATGGAATCTGATCAAATAAAAGTGCTGATTTCCTTTGTAGGACTCCTCCTTCATATGACACACCATTTGGTCATGACATTTATCGAAATGTACCATTTTGCACAGCATAAAATACAAAAATGAAGAAACAATGAGCAGCATTCTATCATTTTTGTCCCAAACTGGAGGAATTTTATTGAAAAAAAAGAAAAATCCATGAGAAACTATGTGCACTAATGCGCAAAAAAGATTGATCAATGAACAACTGTTATCTGATGAATACCTCACAGCCATGGTAGTCGGCTACTCAGCTGGAAGCAGAAAAGCATATTAGTCTATCAGAACCTGCCTTCATCAGATGTATATAAATAATGATGGACTTCTGCTCATCCCTACTCTCCTAACTCCTCCCGAAAGACATCCCTATGGAACCTGATTGGACTGTTCCAGCTCCACCAGTCACAGAAGAGGCCCTTCAGTTTAAACTCAGCTCACCTGTCAATGAGGGTGGCTGTGGTTTAACCTGAGCAGCTTACCTCTCTGTTGGGTGTCTAGTGAGAATGTTTGACTCTGGCCTGTTTGTTAAAAAGTTGGTTAGCTCCAACTGTTTGGTATTACCCAGGTCTAAGTTCCAACCAATAGTTTATTTAGAGGCCCGCCATGTGTACCTTTTTGAAAGCGTTTGTAAGCTTTTGAAGACGGGCTCAGAAGCCTCACTTCGGGAAGTCTAGTCTTTGTCTAGTTTTAACTAGAGACTGAAAGTCCTAGTCAAACTATCAGTCCTTTTGGTTATTCATACTTTTGGAAATTTAGTTTTGGTAAACTCAGTCGTAGACTTTGTTTTATTAGATACGGTTATTGTTTCACCTGATGTTTTTTATTTATTTATTAGAAATTATTTTTGTAAAACTCAACTGATGGTTTGTACTAGTTCTAGTGCCCTCCTTTTGTTGAAGCCTGAAACTGACGGAACAATAAACCACTTTTTATTTTTAAATCCACCTACATCTGGTTTAATGTTACTTTCCCTTTGCCCTGGCTGAGCTGG
This sequence comes from Girardinichthys multiradiatus, assembly GCF_021462225.1. Lineage (NCBI taxonomy): Eukaryota > Metazoa > Chordata > Actinopteri > Cyprinodontiformes > Goodeidae > Girardinichthys > Girardinichthys multiradiatus. The sequence continues at coordinate 39,075,908 of NC_061804.1, read as the reverse complement.
TTCGTAACATTTTGTGGGTGTAATTATTTTGTATATTTCTGTATGTTGTGATATAGGTCTCCAATTTCATCCATAATGGTCTAAAAAGGTCTTAAATTTGAGTTGGTGAACCTGCAGAAACCCTGTATATATTGATCTGAGGCAATGTCACAGAGAAGGAGCAGTCAGCATTACACAGCTAGTCAGCGACAAGCATCATTAGTGCAGTTAGCATTACTAACAGCAGTTTCTGTATTATTTTAGTTGGTAGACCCTTATCTTAACTGAGATTTCCAGAAGATTGTCAGCATGTTCCACATTCAGCTCCTTGCTATCTGCTGACATGTAACTCCCTGTTATGGCAGCTCACATCACAAAATAGCCATGTTGAAAATACAATTTCCTTTCAAGAAGCTTTTTGTAGCTTGCTGTCAGAATGTTCTGTAATTGATATTTTACTCATTTTGTCTAACTGCCAGGTATGGAGAGCAAAATCCTTGTTTCTCAGTCGCCACTTTCAATAGCGATGATGAGGATGATAAAGATGTTGCAAAGAAGGTGACCAGTGCTCTGGAGAGGGTGACGTCGGACTACCACTCAGGATCTTCTGATGAGGAAAGCGCGCGTAGTTCCCCCCTCACTGTCCCCAAAAGCAGCTGGACCCATCAGGTACTGTACCACAACCAGTGTAGAAGATCTAATCCTGGCCTGATTCTCTTCATGGTAGTTAGTTGAATCGTTATTATTTGTTGGAATATAAAAATCCCTTTTAAGTTGACTTATTTTCTTTGTTTTTTACATGTATTGATTTTGAGTTTAGATTTATTGTACTGTGAGAGTTCTTATGGAGTTTGAATGAGAAATGTCAATTTTACTGTTCTTTTGCTCTGTTCATTATGACTGTCGTTTTTGTTGAATCGACCAGAAATAAAGAGCCAGTGAGCTGCTTGTAATGAACCGTTTCTTCTCTTTTTAGACTATGAATCCCAGAGCTCCTTCTTGGCATCCCAAAAAGATGGTGCCAGGGAAAGGTCTCATCCTTCCACGGCCTCACTACAGCTACAGGCCTCGCGGCAGAGCCCCCCACACTTTGAGGAGTAACATTTGGGTCCCTTCTGTCTACAGAGCGGGCCCCGAGTACTGGGACACGCAACAAAACGTAGCACATAGTTACAGTTAGGGACCGTGGTGCTTGTTCACACTGGACATTAAACCTAAAAAAACTTTGACTGGTCATTTTTTTTAACCATGAAGTTTTATAACGTAAATATTGTTTTTCACAGTTTTTTGCACTTTAGAACTTTTTGTTATAGTTGGAGTAAATTACTTATGAAATTAGGTATTAAAATTGGAATACTAAATGTGTATTATTGAAGTACTGTATTTTTACTACAGGAGACATTCATGTATGCAGCTTAATGTCCTTTGTGATGAAATGTTTTATTTATTAAGCAGAGAAGTTCAGATGTATAGTCTTAATGTTATAAGCTTTTATTAAACATTTCCAAGCATCACATCATGTTTATGTCTGTCATGTTTTATTTTTAAACTTACTTATAGGCACATTTAAAAAATGTTATTTAAAAAAATGTTTTTGTCACTCATTTCACATAGAGGGAAATATTTAAATCATTTATATATTGTAATTTTGATCATTATGGCTTACACATATTGAAGACCCCAAAATTCATTGTTTCAGAAAATTTAGAATATTACATTTGAGCGATAAAAATTATATTTTAAAGTGATGCCTCTGCACTCTACCTGGTTGGCTACTTTTTTATTTTGTGGCATTAGTGGCCTTTGTTTTGTAAGCTGACCGACAGGATATAGGGTGGAGAGGGGGAAGACCTGCAGCAAAGGTCAAAGGGCCTGTTCTCGATCAATCGAACCCGTCAGCTGGGTCGAGTACTGTAGCCTTGATACATGGGTTGCGTGTTTTACCGCTGCACCCAGGGGCTCCTTTTGGTTCAATTACTGCATCAGTGCGGCGTGGTATGGTGGCCATCAACCTATGGTTCTGCTGATGTGTAATGGAAGCCCAGGTTGCTTTGATTACACCCTTCAGGTCATCTTCATTGTTGGGTCCAGAGTCTCATGACAATACCCCATAGAACCTCTATGGGGTTCTGGTCAGGCCAGTTTGCTGGCCAATAAAGCCCAGAAACACAATGGTCATTGAAGCAGCTTTTGGTACATCCGTGCCTCTCTACTTGTCCCTTTAGACTCTGGGACCTTGATTTGCAAATTAAATTCAAACTTTATTTTCATATCAAAAGGGAACTCTGGACCACTGAGCAAAAGTCCATTTCATTTTCTCAGCCCATATTAAAAATGGCATCTGAGTCTTTAGTTATATGCTTTTTTATTTTAAACATGACAGGGATTTAAAAAAGAGAACCCAATGAATTGGATAACTCCTGGAGCATAAACAGGATCTAGAGATAGGAGGCTTCATAACAAACAGTAACAGTCAGTGCATGCTCACACATGCATACAGCAACAACTGTATCACTCATACACATATGGGCTATGACACAAAATAGTTTTCAAGTTTTGCAGACAACTTCTTGGCCTTCATTGCTTGGGTTTTGCTGTAATATGCAATGTCAGCTGTGAAACGTTACAGAAAAGTGGGCTCTATTCCAGATCATGTCCCATATAATGAATTGACCGTAATGGACTAAAATATAGTTGCAGAATCATCTCAAGGATGATCAGTGGAAATCAGATGCAGCTGAGCTCTGGTTTATGTGTCATGAAAAGGCTGTAAATGTCTTTAAATGTTTTTTTTTTATTAACCAAAACGTCTTAAAACAAGATTTTACATTTTCATTATTGGGTATTTTATATCATGTTGTAAACCATACTCACATCCGTTTAGAATAAGCTTGTAATTTGACAAAATGTGGAAAAAATAAAGGCTGTGAATACTTTCTGGTAGCACTGCTCCTCCTACAGGAGATTCGCTGAGCACGGACTCAGATTCTGGTTTATTTAAGAGTTTTAAGTGCGTCAACTATTTTCCCGTTTGTGCTCCTGCTTTCAATCCTGCCCCTGTTATCCCACGTTTTCGCATATTAAGTTCAATCACATTTAGGGATAATTTAGATCTATACGTTCACTATGGAAAAATAAACTTCTTTTTCGATACTGTGTATTTCATGATGATAGAAAACTGAACAAACATTGAGTTGAAAAGCACTCAGGATAAGCATGTGCCATTTCTAGAGAAAAAGGTCCGTTTCTTTTGGCCAGCAGGGGGCGTCAGTGAACCTTCGACGGATACGTCCTCTGTGTGTCACGTGACAGCCTGCGGCGCGCTCCGCTGTGCACCTGCAGAGAGCCGAGGAGGAGGAGGAGGAGGAGGAGGAGTGGAGTTTGGATGCTTTTGGTGGAGCAGAGCTGGGTTGACGTTTTCCAGTCGGTAGCGGTTCAACTTCTTTCAGCAAGTTTCTCCGAGCAACTGTTGGGATATCTACCGCAAAGATGGAGCTTTCGACAACCCGGATTTGCTTTGTACTGTTGAGCCTCTTCGCAGGTAAGTTTCCAGACAACCAGACGAAGCTGAGCTACTTTAATAATTTTTTTTCTGTAAAGCGACAACGGAGCGAAGCCAAGCAGTCCAACGGAACGGTCAGTCGTTAGCCACTGACCGTTAACGGCTGTCTTGGAGTTTTGACCAAGTGTTTAATTTGAGGTGTTTTATTATTCCAAGTTGGTGACTGATGTTAACCACAACACATCTAAATGTACATTAGTTTAATGGCTCCGCAGGGAGAAACTACGAGTCAAGGGTCGTTTAGTTAGCTAGCAGGCACGAACAAGCGTGCTATCAAAGTGCGTTTTAATTGAAATCAGTGTTTCAAAGTTAGGTTATTAATGGCCATGGTATTTATATTTTCGCTCACTTCATTTGTCTTCTGCCATCTAACAAAAAATCACAAAGTGGAATTTACATAAGTATTTACATTTCTGCGTTTTATACTCAAATAGCCACGATGTAAAGTTCCAGGAATTTAGATTATTAATTTGACCAGTCTCTTCTGGCGGCTTCCTTCTGCCGACTCGTAGGTGAAATATATTAATTTATGATAGCAACTGAATGCCAGGGCTGGTTTTTAATGCCAGAAATGTCTACATCTGTGCGATGTCTTTTGGTTTATCATTTGCTGGTGAACAAAAAAGCTTGATCCGCTTTTAAACCTGTGGCTGGAGGACTTCAAAGTGCTGTATTTTCTGTCTGCCATCTGCCAGCAGTTTAACCCCCCCTCCGTTTCTACCCCTTATCCTGTATGAAATCCCGGCTTTCATATCAATTTAAATACACGTTTGCTCATGTTGGCAGATTTTGTTCTCTGTTGGTTTAAATGATTCAGAGTAAGAAAGTCGGGTTTTTAAAGTTTAATCAAGCGATCCTCACTATAAACGGATTTTCTTGGCTCTCGGGGTGTGCATTGTGTTCTGTAAAACATCTGATTAGATGAGTTAGTTTTTGTCTTCTCTTTTTCTTGTACCCTACACTTGGTGGCTTAACTGTAAAGTTGGCAGTAATCTGGATCCTATGTTTAAATATAATCTCGATATTCAATCTTAAAGACATTTTTATTTTAGGATCCCTTTCGTATTTGATTGAACCTATTTTGTAAAGATATTAACATGTAGATTTACTTTATATTTGCTACTTGTCATAATTCAAGCTACTAGCCAGACTTTTCGGATAGGTTGTCACCAAAAGAGAAGCATTTCTTGCTCTGTTTTTCTAAATCTTTTGCCATTTTGTCGTGAAACATTATCCAAGACACAATCTTTCACAGGACCTTTGGTGAGATCACAAGACATAAAACGGCTCATCAGAGTTCTCTAGAGTGCATCCATTTCTATTTTCCTGTTTTTGTTGTTGTTTTTTTTATTGAAATTCCTCCAGAGGTTGTTGCTGCAGCAAATCATTTGAGTCATATGTGTGTACACTTTGTGGATGTCAGGAAAATGTAAGTATGAATCATACACATGGAAGAGGACTAGCTCTGGCTGGAGTAGATTAGGAATGCTTCAGAATCGATGTAAACATTTGACAAAAGCTAATAATCTGTGGCAGCGTTGACTAATGCCAGCTGGTCAGTTTCATTCTTACGCCTCATGTGATCTCATTGGCCCAAATGCACACAAATGAGCAGTTTTGACCTTGGTGTATTTTGAAAAACTTTACCAGCTGTGTTTTTGTATTGCCAGTGTGTGTTAATGAAAAAAATACACAGCTGGCTGCTATCTTCAGTGTTCATGAAGTTCAAATAAGAGCAAATACATGGCTTGATTTCATTAGTTAGGGTGTGTCGTTTGTGTGCTGGAATTTAAACTGAAACTGCGTAATCACTCCTCCTTCTGTGAGGAATAGAGTGAAACATTAGCCTCCCAGTTGTCCTTTGGCTTTATATGTTACTGGGCTTATTGAATTCGATTTTTAATGGGAAGCCACAGAGCTACAGACATGGAGTTGCATTCCAATGGTCTAATTAGTTGCAGAAAATGCAGAAACGCATTGTTTCGGAACTTCGAGCCTATCCTCTCCATGTAAAGATTTTGGTTATTGTTTGTTATATAAGGCCAACATAGTGTTGTGTTGAGTCTTCTTTTGTCCCATGATTCACATTGTTGTGAATAAGCTAGTTTGGCCTCATTACCATCTTAATGGCACCATAGTCTCGTTATCTGAGCTCTGTTCCACTCCAGCAGACGACAACAGTAACTGCAGGACTCATGGCATTCTTCTAACTTGGCTTAGAAATAAATGGTCATGTGCAAAGCTCTCTTTAATGGCTAAACAACAAGTGGAATATGTCTGCTCCATTTTCTTTGCCCTACTCAACTTGTTCATCTAAAGCACTCCATGGGTGCAAGATGTTGAGCGAAGACATCTTTACTCAAATGAAGCAAAATGGGAAAAAAGTTAATTTATCGAAACAAGAAATGATCCTTCTTTCCGCTCCATTAGCTGTATGTGCTGAATAAACAATAGAGATATAATAGCAGCAGCAAATAGTAGTTATTTTAGATGAATGAAATAGAGGGCAAACAAAAACCCATTCAGTTAGGTCCTTTATAGTATTCCTAAAGCAAAGCATCAGTAGACAGGGAAGTTTTAGTGAAAAACAGATGAAAAAAGACTTTTTAATACAAGTAAAGTTCAAAGCCGTCTATAATTCCTTACTGTGGCTGTTTTTATTGCTTCCACTGTGTTCGTCTATAGAGAAATAATGTGTGGGTGTGAGTCCACTTTAGTTGGTGTGCTGGTTTAAAAACTGGATGAAAATCCCAATTCTTTTCATAAAGGACCTACTCTAGGAAGCAACTCTGGTGTCTCAAAGAACAACTTGAGGTTTACCTCCATACCTTCAGGGTCAGCAAGTTGTGGCCAACTTATACCTGCTTTTGGGAAGGGTTAGCCTTGTGATACTACCTACATGCATGTACAGGCAATCAGCAGTATTACAATTCTCACATGAAAACCTCATTACTGGAAAAAACCCATAATGCAATTTTTAAAATTGCGTGGAATAAAATAATGAAGATTAATTAACCATTTTAGTAAACTGCTCAGGAACAACCGCTCTTTCTTCTGAATCAACATCTTATCATTAATACATTTACTAATCCATGACTCAGCATAACATTTACCAACATGACGGCATTGTTATTCAATTCTATGTTCAATAAAACAGTCTGTGAATTCGGTTTTTATTTGAAAGATGTTTCTGGACACAAAGGCTAAAAAAGTAAATAATGAATCTGTTCCTTCAGACAGTTTGTTGGCAAGTGTTTATTACTATAAAACTAAAAGAATACATGTCATTAAAGTTGTGAGTTGACAAATTAATGTAGTTTGAATGAGCTGCACGTTTCTGCAAACTCAAACGGTTAGTCGTAACCTAGAAATGCATTTAAAAACAGCTCCTCCGTTAGCAGGTTATAGGACGTTTTTAAAATTTGAATCAAATCCCTCCAGTTGATTGGATAACTCCTGACTTTGACCAGCTGCTGGTAGACCTGCAGTGTAGCTGCAACAGTTCCTCTAGAGCTTCCACTCATCTAGGAAGTTCCAAAGTTCTCACAACGCCACGTTTACAACCTTGTGTCCCTATAAATATATTCAGAAACACAAGGAGCAAAATACTAAAAACAGCATTTTGTGGGTTATGACCATGACAATGCAGGGCTTATTTTTTCTGCTATAGTTGAAAATTGTTTCTATGCATTCTTGAAAGTTCTGCAGTTTGCCTCCAGGGCTGGAAAAGTATGGGAAAAGAAAATTGAGTATGGGAAAAATATTTTATTTATTTATTTTCCCTTCTTCCATTTTCTAATCATGAGAAGTCTAATAATGCTTATAATATGATAAAGACAGCGGCTTTCACACTGATTTATGTTAGTTTGACATCCTTAATCCTTCAATTGCCAAATTCAAACGGATTTTACTATTTTAGTTTATGTTTTGACCTATTCAGTGAATGCACAACCATTCAAAAATTAGAAGTGACCCATTTTACTATCAGTTCGGTTTCTAAACGGCTTTAAACATCAGCTGATCTGGACCTATGGTGTTTAACTGGCTTTAATATGCCAGACCACTGCTAATGCAATGCATCAAAGCCTTTAACCCTTGTGTGGCGTTCATATTGTTTTTACTCAGCCAATATTTCTGGGTCTCGTAGACCCGTTGCATTTGTGATTTTTAATGCCTCACAATCAAAGACTTAATGAAAATCATGATATGAGTGGAAACAAATTTACAATTCATTTACATTAATTGTATCATGCTTCCTTCAGTAAATAATGAAAATGGGTCCCACAGACCCGCACACCACACAAGGGTTAAGGGATCTGTTTTTAGTCCAGCATACCCCAGTCCGGCCACTATTCAAGCTGGACAAGTGTTCACGATGATATTGTTTTATGAACACATGCAGCACCAGATGCATGGTTGCAAATGGTGCCAACATCCCAACACTACTCATTTTACATGGAGGCATAAAATTAGTTTTCCAAACCTGAGGGACTAACAAAGATGATCTCCACTGTGTGTTATTGCTGTGCAAAACCACAGTTGTTAGAGTCAGCTCAGACCAGATAACCCCCAGATACCTTCGAGCTGTAAAACCGGGTTTGGATTATAAGAGCCCAGTATTGCCTGCTGTTCTGTCTTTGTGATACAAACATTTGTGATGTTGCCCACAGAAATAATAAAAAATCAGTTTATAGATGCATGTTTTGCAGGCCTGATATATAGATAGTGATTGTGTTTTAATGCTTGGGCAATCTGCTAAGCTAGTTGGGAGCTTTGTAGTTTACTCTTGTGAGTGGGAGTTCTTCACTGATTAAGATCTCACCTGTCAGCAGGTTTGTGTGTGGAAATAGCTAGGATGGTCACACTCTCTGCTATGCTCCTTTAGATTGACCTCCCACCAAACATTATCAGAACACAATGTGGTTACACTAGGGTTGTAGATCAGGTCAGCTGTGTAATATCGCTTCGATAATGATTGAATCCCTTTAAAGTGGAAAGCAGCTGAAAATGTTACCTGATAAGCCTAAGACCAAAGGCCTGGCCAGGAACTGGTTGCTTGGTTACTATTACAATACAGACACATAGACAGGGAGTGTTCCTGAGTGTGTACTCCTGTTGCTTAAGAAAGCTGTCCTCCCCTTTGTTTCCCTGTTCCCAGTTCTTTTACAGCAGATGAAGCTCTTATATTGTTTTGAACAATTGTTTTGGCAGACATACTAGATACCTCTAAATAGTGCGATGGCTTTCAGAACTCTGCCTTTGTCCCTTTTACAATTTGCCGCATGTTTCCTCGACAGAATAACCCATAAAGACATGGGTGGAGACACAAAGGACTGAATTTGAGCCTTTATCATTGGCCTCATGCAGACGATAATAACTGGAGGTCACATTCACCTTTCATGATCTAATGCCACTGTTCGTCTCCTGTTGGCTAAAACACGTGGCTGCAACAGCTTCACTTCTAGCCAAACGCCATCTCCACCCAGAGCCCCTTGTCCTTGAGAGTGAAACAGGGACGTACAGAATCGGATTACACTCCAGGGACAGTGCCCTGTCCTCTACAGTGTGATGATGGGGGACAACTGCACATGAATATTCACAGCCCCAGACCTTAATATTTCAACAGGCCAGCTTTGTCCAAGCCTTGCGCCAAATCCTGTTCACCTATGTGGAAGTGTTAAAAGCAGATCGCGCCCTCACTTTGCTACACTTCTCCTTTCCTCCACCCTCCATTTCATGTCTGGATTACTGAATGAACAAATTACTGCCTTCCGGAGCTTTAGGGAAAGTGATTAATAACCGTGCTTGTTTTGAAGTGAGGCTCTCAGGTTGTGCAGCCACTTTGTATTCAGAGGTAATTCCTGCTTTACAGGTAGAGTCAAACTGCTGTCTGGGGCTGCTGCCAAAGCATTTTTGTGGGATAACATATAATCCTGATTGTACTTTAACCCCACGGTCACAAAGTCAATGTCAGAATGACAAGGTTGACAAGGTCAAGGTTGTGTTTTAGAGCTCTCTCACTCCTATAACATGTGTGCCATAGTATTGATCCTATGTATACCTTTGCTTTCTATAGTTGTATTTATATGATTTTGTATGTTTGTTGCTAGGTATTTGTACATCAGCTCTTATCCAGCATGGTCCTTGGGTCAGTATTTATACTGGCCAGAGTGCATGCTGTTCCAGCCAGTTGGTTTATTTCATTTGACTGCCTTCCTGAGGCTGTAGTTTCCAATAATGCAGAGAAAAACAGCTGATTGATTATAAAAATTGATAAATGGTGACTGTATAACGCCCAGCCTTGGTTAGAACTCATATATTCTTCTGGCAAAGTATATAATTTATCTTTCTGATACATTCCACCTGGATCATTAATAATGGGGCAGTTTTAGAACCGAGTACTTTGGAAATTTGTGTTTGAAAAACGATGGAATTTGATATCCAAATTGTGTTGGAACTCAGTATTTAAAAAAATAGTCCAAAAAGGCCATCCCATCATCATTACAGTACGTTGTTGAGACAGGCAGCCTGTGGGTGTTACTGAACCACAGCAGCAGCAAAGGCAGAAAAAGGACATTTATTTGAAAGAGAAATATTTTAAAACGTGAAAGTGTAATAGAAAGATTATATTAATGTTGGCCGGTCTATTTCCATATCTCTCCATTCAGATGGCATGTTTGTATTTATATACATCTGCTTGACATCTTTTGTTCGCTGTCCTACTTAAAGCAGTATTGCAGAGTGTTTCTGCAAAGGTTCTGTTTTTAATGACTAAGGTGTGTAATAAACACCATTGCCTTGAGATTGTTTTAGTTTATCAAATCCTTTAATAATTTAAGAATCTTTAAACAGATGTTCAATGATGAATTATGTGCACCCTTTTACAGCAGTTTTAGCAGTGAGGGATTTTAGTGCCTGATAACCTGTAGAAAACAGAGACTGGTGCAGGTATGACATCTCTCAGAAGTTGAATATGACAGTAGGAGCTGTTAAAATATGAGTTTAACAGGGATGGGGCAGAAAGATGGGATACAAGGATTGCAGAGGGACTGTCTGTCATTTAAAACAAGGTCAAAGCAGTGCTGTTTTTTTTTCCCGCTCTCCTGAGTCCATCGGTCATCATCACTGTGTTGCACTTTGAGGGCGATAAACACCCCCCCAGCACATTCATCACTTAGCCACTTCATGCTCGACTCTGCAGCACCCACAACACCCTCTGCTCCCAACGAGGAATAATAGGCCCTGTGACAAATATGCTTCTCTGTGGAGTATGCTTCATTTCTAAAACACAGATAAGCTGGCTGTTCCTTTTCTGCTTAATTTATTAAAAAATACAAATGTAGGATTTTAAAACATTCAGATGGTACAAAACCTGAAGGCTTGTTGGGTCTTTTTAAAGGCAACTTAAATCTAGGGATGCACAATATATTGGAAATATATTATTGTTGCAGTATCGATTTCTTGGATTCCAATAAATATTGGCTAATTATGTACGTCATGCTACTATCTGGGGTTTGTGTCTGCAATAAACCCAAAACAGATGGACATTTACAGTGCAAACCTAACTTGTTGCTTATTTATCACACATTGTATTGTTATTGTGACATTCATCATCAAGATCGCATATTACATGTTTTGTTGACAAACTGCAGCTCTATTTCTAACTCGTCAAGCTGCATTTCTGATGGGTTGTGTATTTTAGAGATGCACTGATCAGAGATTTATAGCTGGTTTCCTATCATTTGGTTTTGTGATGTTTGGCCAGCTGACTTGGATGTTAGCTTTTAAGAAGCTATCAAACCATCCAAAATATTATTTCAAGCCTTCCTACTATGAGCAGTCATTATTTATTTTCGTAAGGAGCAGAGGCAACGTCATGGCTTTTATCAGATAGAACAGTCTCTGTAAAACTCTGTAAAAACTTTTACTATTATTTCAAAAACATGGTAAAATGATGACAGAGTTGTTATTTTTAACTGGAACATATTTTTGTCTGGAACATCTTATATCCTCGGTTAGCCAGGTTAGCATTACTAAAGAAGAATTCCTTGTGTATGTTCTAGAGCAGAGGTTGTCAGTCCTGTTCCTCGGGAACAAGTACCCTGCATGTGTTACATGTCTCGCCACTCCAGCCAACTTGATCCTAATGACTACAGAAGCCTGTTAATCACCTATTTATTTAGGTCCGGTGTGTGGCAGCAGGGAAACACCTAAAACATGCAGGGCAGTGGATCCTGAGAACCACTGTTCTACCGAATGTAGATCTCAGTGAGGAGCCGGGCTTCTCCCAGGTGGGTCCTTGGTTGATACCCTAAACCCAATATCCAAATTCATTTTGTCCATTTGGATAAATCTATTCATATGTTCCCAAAAGTGTCATTGTGATTCTTAGTTTGAGTTGGCATTCTGTATTTTGTTGCTTCTTTAATTAAAGCAGCTCTCAAACCCTTTCCAGTTTTAGGCAACCTTCTTGGTCAAAAGTTTTCTTCCAAAACCAGAACCTCCTGAGTCAAACCTGTGAGCAGAGCTCATCCTTTTATTTTTACCACACATCTATTCATGTATATAAAAAAATTTTAATCTGCTGTCTGCAACCATTTTGTATCCATCTGACGGCCTTTTCTCCCCAGATAGTCTATGACCAGCGATAGCCCCCTCTCCTACGAAAATAGTCCCTACGGCAGGCAGAATAGCTTGGACCGGTACAGAAAACTCCTACGGACTACAAATCAGGATATGAGTAGCTAATTCCCCCTGGGCGCCTCTCTTCAGAGGTTTTCTGGGTACATCCTATGGGGAGGAGACCCCGGGGATGACCCAGAACTTGCTGGAGGGCCTATAGATCCTGTCTGGCCTGGCAACGTCTTGGGAATGAGCTGAATGATGTCGCTGGGAAGAGGGATGTGTGATGGTTCCCTCCTCCACTTGATTTCGGATAAGTGGAAGAGGATGGATGGATGGATTTAGAAACTGTTCAGTACTTAGTTTTTCCATCTGTGTGATCATCACATTAAGGGTGTATTCACACTTGCCACTTTTGGTCCGCTTTAAACGGACCAAAGTTCATTTCCCCCCTTGGTTCGGACCTTTTGTGCAGGTGTGAATACACCCAAGCGAACCCTGGTCCGGACCAAACAACCGGTCCGAGACCCACTTTTTGAGGTGGTCTCGGTCCGCTTCCAAACGGACTCTGGTGCGGTTCGCTTATGGTCTGAATACAAACCGGCCTCGATCCGAACCAACTACAAAAGCGTACGTCTCTTTGGACATAAAAAGCCACCGTAGCCGGTAGCAAAGGTGTGTGTTGTAAGGTAATTATACATGATAAGCTGTGTGTTGCTTAGCAACGCTACCGGCTTGTTGTGGGACAAGGCACGTAGAGAACGTCAGCGTTCAGCACGCATTCTCCGACGGGGTTCCAACATTATAAATGGAACGTCTCAAAGTCTGTGTTGAATGAGCTGCTCTTCACCCTCACAATAATATTGAAGCTTTAATAACGGCACAAATATGCAGAACAGAGGTGCTGCACGCAGCACGTCTACAGATGTTTTCCTAAATGTCCGGGTCTGTGTTCTGTCCCGCCTCCGTCTTTTCTGTCCAATGGGAACAATGATCGTCACCCATGTGGCTTTGTTTGTGAAAACAAACCGCACCAAATGAAAAAAATAAAGTTCGCTTTTGGTCCGGACCAAACAAGCGGACCAAAGGACTTTCCTGGTGTGAATACACCCTAAGTCAAATGAAGCCAATTTAAAGCAGAGTAACTGAAACCAACCTTTATGTATGGACCTTAGACAGAAGTAAACGTTAAAGCCGTTAGAAACAGCTGGTTCCCTGTCTTTTAATTTGCAGTTTTGTAATGATGCACATGAGCTGAGCAAGGGTGGCTCTTTAAGCATCTTTTGCATCTGTGTTCATAGATGTACTTGGATGTCGTAACATGTTTTAGTTGGTGATGATAAACCCTGTTTGCAATGGAAATCATAAATGGTGGTTGACATGACAACCTGCTTACATAACCAATGACTGCTGCTTGCTTTAACATTTATGATGACATCAAAACATCAGACTGGAGAGAAAATGGGTTCAGTTCAGAGAGGAGACTAAATTTACTCTGCACCGAGGGCTGACTGAAGTTCAGGAAAGAAGCTTGAGGGAAGTTGAAATGAATCTAAAACAGTGTTTAACAAAATGGAAACATAATGACATGGATCTGCAGTCTGTGGAGACTCACACGGAAACTAAACTGGTGCCACACCTGAACTAGCCCCATATCAGCACCTGCTTTGTGATGGTTGAAAGGAGAGGATGTCTTTAGTGTTCTCTGGGCTAGACATCTCAGTGTGAAGATACTCAGCGAGGCTGGCAGCCCCTCAGGGTGCTGCATCTGCAGCTGCTGGTGTGCTTCTTCCTCTCTGCATACCTGCTAGGTAGCTGTCAGCTCAGCTCTCCACATCCATGAGCCTCTGGTAAATTATCTGTTATGTTTTTCTATAGAGTGTCACGGAGGGAAAAAATAATTCCTTTATCAAGAAAAACAGACTTGACAATTTATCGTCATACTATGTGCTTTGTTCCAAGTTCCTAAAAACATCACTGTTTTATAGGTTGGCATTGTATAATTTAGTGCGCATATCACATTTTATCAGCTGCTGTTTTATGCAGAAATGAGTGGTGGCAGGATTCTATTATTTTGTCCTCGAGCGGTATGAGCAGAGGGTGAGGTGATTTGGAGGTAGTAGCAGGTGGAGGGAAGCAGCTGTTGAAGTAGCCATTTTTAGCACATCATCTCATTGAAAAACATTACATATAGTTAACTGCAGGCGTGGTGAAGAAGGAATGTAAGGGTTGTGTGTATAAACTGTTGACACATAAACACTTGACATTTCTGGTTGTCTTGCAGTACTCTGCACATCATAACGTTTTGTTTAATGATATGTTATCCATAATGAATGTTTGTTGATATAGAATCATTGCCAGTCAAGTCTGAATCTTGTTAGAAACAGTAAAGGAGTATTGAGTGAGAGGCTCATGAAACTAGTGAGAACATCAGATTTGTGGCCTTATAGCAGAACCATTGCCTTTAGACACCTGTACAGCAAGGTCCAGTTTTACATGTTGGTGTACATCATGTGCTGTGCCCTGCTAAACTATCTGTTTTTTTATTTGCTTCATGTAACAAGTCTATCTTGACAGTTAGAATTTTTAGAGTACCTCAAGGGGTTTTTGCAGGTTAGGAAGAAGCTAAAAACATTTTTTGTAAAAGTGAGTTTAGGGTAGAAGAAGCATTTTGGTGGAAAAACCATTCTATGTGACATTGCATTTTAAGTCACCTTAAGGGATTTTTACTCTTGGGGTTAAAGCAGTGTTTGCATTTTCAGATGACATAGATACTCAAAGGTCAGTTATTGTGTTTCTTTTGTGTTAAGAAAAATTGGACTCCAGGACTTACAGCAGTCAGACATGACATTATGACCACAGGCATGTGAAGTGAATATTTTGCCCTCAAAGTTAATGTGTTGGCTCTCTCAGGTTGTGCAGATATGTTTTATTTGGACCTTATTCCTTCCTGACAGGTAGTCAGTAAAACTGTTTTAGGGATTGATGTCAAAGCATTTTTGTGAGACCAGGTTTTACCCAGAGTCTGCTGTAACCTTGAGGTCAAAAAGTCAATGTTAGGATGATGATGGGTCCCGTTTGTATTTCAGATACGTCTAACTCCTCTAACATGGGTGGTGCAGCTTTGACTCTGCTGATACCAGTATGTTCTTCAACAGATGTTAGAGGTTTACCTGCCATTATTACCTGGTCATCGTGCTTTAAAATATAAGAGTGGATGATTGTGTTTATCTAAATCCAGGTTTTGTAGTCCTGCCATTAAGGAGCTGTGTATCTATCACGGGTGCTGGATCGTGATTTTTACTGGTCAGGGTGCATGCTCACCATTAGAAGCAAGAAAAAAAGAAAAGGCAAACATGGATTTGAGCGAATTTGACATAAGCCAAATTGTGATGGCTTCACAACTGAGTCAACTGAGATGTGGGGAAAACAGTAAAATTGGACTCATCAGAGAACAATACATGTTTCACATTGTCCACAGCCCAAGATTTGCGCTCCTTGCACCATTGAAACCAACGTTTGGCATTGGCATGAGTGACCAAAGGTTTGGCTATAGCAGCCTGGCCGTGTATATTGACCCTGTGGAGCTCCCGACGGACAGTTCTGGTAGAAACAGGAGAGTTGAGGTGCACATTTAATTCTGCCGTGATTTGGGCAGCCGTGGTTTTATGTTTTTTGGATACAATCTGGGTTAGCACCCGAACATCCCTTTCAGACAGCTTCCTCTTGCGTCCACAGTTAATCCTGTTGGATGTGGTTCGTCCTTCTTGGTGGTATGCTGACATTACCCTGGACACCGTGGCTCTTGATACATCACAAAGACTTGCTGTCTTGGTCACAGACGTGCACCAACAATTTGTCCTCTTTTGAACTCTGGTATGTCACCCATAATGTTGTGTGCATTTCAATATTTTGAGCAAAACCGTGCTCTTACCCTGCTAATTGAACCTTCACACTCTGCTCTTACTGGTGCAATGTGCAATCAATGAAGACTGGCTACCAGGCTGGTCCAATTTAGCCATGAAACTTCCCACACTAAAATGACAGGTGTTTCATTGTCCAACCTCTGTAAGTAGCCGCTGGTACTGTTAACAAAGCATGGCTAAAAGAAAGCGCTCAAAAGTATGGCTCCACTTTTCAAAATGCGATGCAGATTATGCTCGCTGCAGTATTTGTGACGTGAAGTACAAGGCCAGCGGCGGGAATACTTTTAATCTGAGGAAGCACCTGGTTAAGCAAAAGATTTTTCTCGTCCGCCTCTTTCACCTTTTCAACATAACATTTTTTTGCACAATCTACAGCTTCAACTCCGGCATTCGGCAGCGTTAGCACGCCTGCATCCGTTAGCAGCTCGTCATCTGCAGCCAGCAACATGGGAGAAGAAATGTTTGAAACGAACAATACAAACAGCTGGATGTTGTTTTGATATATTCATTAAAGTTTAAATATTGAGAAATAAATTATAAAAATGTTTAATACTAACGTTTTTTAGATTTTATTACTAAACAAATTAACATTTATTACCACATAAACACACAAAAGTACCGAAAACCTCCATATTGACTGCGTTGCCTGCTTTCCTGAATCAGTATTCATTAACACCGTGTTTCTCTTCCACCATGCTTCTGAGGTCATTACGTATAGGTGTTTATTCCCTCTATAGGTATGACGACTAAGACGTCTGTGCTTCTAGGGGGTAAATAAACACCAGCAAGGTCAACAACCACACCAGACACTTAATTACTGTAGTGCATCTCTCTGCCATGTGAGGAAATCAGCAGCTGGCCCGGTTGCCCTACAGAGAGAACTAAACTGAAAATAACCTGTGGTTGGCTGTTTTATGATGGGCACACCGCTCAGGACTGCACCACCTTAATGACAAGTGCTCCTGTTTTAATAAGCAGGCACACAGACAGGCAGCAGGGTTGGTGGTGTTGCTGCTAAGTTCACAAGGAACCAGCTGTTAAGTGTCTTAATATAGGCCCATGTATAATTCATAGGCACACACAGAGCTTTGTGGCTGACTGGCTTTCTCCAAGGCGCCAATAATTAGAAAAATAGTAAATCCACCACCCAGTCACAGAGATGCTCACAACAACGCAGCTTCCTTTATAAGGTGGACGAGGGCATTGCCTTCATATTTAATTGCTCTGAGACAGATGAGCGTTAAGAAATTATTCACCTGCGACAGCTAGAGCCATAACACACCTCGGTGCTCCAGTTGTCAATGAATGACCTTCGAGAATATAAAAGGATCCTCTTCCTGCCTGCTATATCATCTGACATTTAGCCAAATACAACTGTTTTCAGACACCAGATGTGGCTGAAGTAATAATAAACCCTGAGTTGATTCTATTATTTCAGTCAGTCTTGGATATTGGTCTGACATCATTTAAATTTGTTATGGTGGCTAAATTATTTAAAATCCTCTGACATTTTCAGGTTGACCTTTATCTTTGTTCCCATTCTACCGATAACCTATTATTGAATTTCTGTGTGAAACCCATACCACAGTAGGTGAAAAGCCATTGTGCAACGCCTCAGACCCTTCCAGGGAGATTATCTTGTTGTCAGACTGATCCAAGATGTCCTATAAGCAGTGTTTGGCTGTCTGTCTGGGCTACTGTTGGGTCAGACCTTTTTTAGATGTCATTAGAGTCATGAGGGAGTTGGCTTGTACAGAAGGTTTCAGGCAAAAGCACTTTACTTCAGGTGCCACACCGTAAACACTCAGATGACCTTGCAGAAGCTTTTTTATGGTCTGTTTATTTTTAGTAGAATTTAGGGACAGTTTGGACCTTGATGAAATTCCACACCAGTTTTTCCATTTTTTTCCCTCTACATTTATTATATTATTTGCCAATTTTTCCACAACAGATTATTCATTGCATTTAAGTTTGGACTTTAACTGGGCCATTCTAACATATGAATATGCTTTGATCTAAAGCATTCCTTTGTAGACTGTTTGTTTAGTGTTTTCATCCTTATACTTCTATATCCGCTCTTCAGCCACTAACAGATTTCGCTCAAACATCGCCATGTAACTATCTTTCTGACCGTCAATATTGTGGCACCATCACTGTGCAGGAGTTCTTTTTAACATTCCCAATCACGTCTTTTTAAAGTTGGATGTGGACAAGCCCGGGTGTTTGGAGCTCCGTCCTCATGTTGAGGCTGAGAAGTGTGAGCTGGAGGCATGAATAAACCTAGCAGTCTTGGTTAAGCTATAACAGCAACTGACAGTCTTGCCCTGCAGCTTTCTACAGGGCTTTGCTGCAAAGGTGCGTTTACTCCACCTGGACTCATGAAGCTTTGAGTTAAGAAGAAAGTGTAGCCTTAAAAATATCTGGCCCTTTTCACTGCCAGTGCAGTGTAGAAAGAGAAAGGGGAACGGATTACCCATATTATCTTCTAACAACAACCTTATCTTGATGTCCTGCTGTAGCGTCTGAAACCAAACAGAGGACAGGAAGGGCAGTCTGTGTTGCTGCACTTCCACAAACACCTCATTCTGCCTCTCCCGACTGCTCTGGACAGCATGAGCAGGGTGAATGCGAGAGATCAAATGTTTTAAATGCATTTCAAAAGACATTGACACGTCAGCGGGTATTCCAAAGTGGTTTGGCAGCATATCAGTCTTGCCTGCGTCCTGAAGCAAAATTTTATCACCGGTCAAACATTTTATTTGATGGAATGCACAATGTTCGACTGATAGGCAAACTGTTGATGGCACACTGGAATAAAACACATAGAGGACTTTATTCCACCAATGTACAGAGGTCTGTTATTATGCAATGTCCTTAAGGCAAGAGACCTAAATTTAGCTTGGACCTAAGAGAAAAAGACAGGAGCAAAGCACAGTCATTGACTGCTTCCTGGCCAGTACAGCCGGTAGCTGGACACTTCTCTACACTACATGGAAACAGGGTTACTATGTAGTGTAGGGTTACCAGCCGTTTACAGTGTAAATGTAGCATATGCATTGATAATGTCTTGATGGAGTTGACCTTTTCAGGTTGTCACAGTATTACGACATTCAAACCACTTTAATTCATCATTAAGGAAAATAGTTTTAAGGAAAGCCGTCAGTAAAATGTAGAGACTTGCAAAGCTATAGAACATTGTCACATTTTTGCAAATTACAATTATAAACTTTAATGTAAATGGTAAATGGACTGAACTTATATATCGCTTTTCCAGTCATACAGACCGCTCAAAGCGCTTTACACTGAGCCACATTCACCCAATCGCACTCACTAACGCTCACACATTCATACACCGATACGCAGATCGGTAGGCAACTTGAGGTTAAGTGCCTTGCCCAGGGCCACATCGACATATGGCAGGAGGAAGCTGGAATCAAACCCACAACCTTCTGATTGCAAGACGACTACTCTTCCTACTGAGCCATGTCTTTTTATTGGAATTGTGGGGTGTATAACTGAGCTCCAACTCAGTTATATAGCTGTCCTATACTGTCCTATGCTATAACTGTCTCAAACTAACCCAACATTTCTATTATAACTCTTGACTGTTTAGAGTCATCTTTCTGCTAGGAGGTGAACCTCCACCCCAGTCTCAGGTGTTTTACAGCCTCCAACAGAGTTTCTTTCAGCATTGTCTTGGACTTGGCTCGTTTCAACTTTCAAACTACTCTCACCACTGTCCCTGTTTCTGGTAAAAATACCAGATTCCTACAGCATAATGCTGCCACCACCATGTTTCATAGTGCTGATGATGTAATTAGAATATTATGCAGTATTTGTTTTCCCCCACTCATAGCTTTTTACATGTAGGCCAAGTATTTCAGTTTTGATCTTATGTGACCAGAGCACCTTCTCCCACATGTTTGCTAGGCACCTTTCGTGGGATGTGGTAAACTGCAAACATGTAATGTTTGATAACCTAATCCTGCTTTAAACTCCGCAGCTGTATCCCTGACTGGTCTGCTGTTTTCCTTGGTCTTTAGTGGTTGTTCTCTAATGTTCTCGAACAAACCTCTGAGGTCTGAGGAACAGAACAGCTGGATTTTTACTGAGATTAAATCACACACAGATGAAGTCTATTTACTCATTGACTTTTAAAGGCAATTGGGTGTGCTGGATTTTATCTGCGAGTATCAAAGTAAAGCATCTCTAAATAATAATGCATGCAACACCTTTCAAAAAGTAAAAACATTTGGAAAACCTAATGTTGTTTGCCACCTGAAATCCCAGTAAAATATATTGAAGTGTGTGGTTTTCAACATGAGAAAATGTAAAAACATTTAAAGAGTATACATACTTCAGTAATGCAAGACCCATTTTTTTTTCTGATTCAGTTTAGAAATGTGGAAGGTAATGTGGGATGTGGTCATGTGATGCTTTCATTCCTGGTCAGACATAAATGTCTGTAGGACCAAGGGAGGAACCCAGGAATTCAGCCAGAGCTGTTTCTGCCTGAACTCATGTTTTTTATTTGAATCTGTGCTGCATCTGCATGATCAACTGGCCGCTTAATCTGTTTAGTGGTCTGGCAGTGAACCCTCAATCATTATGTCTCTGTGTTTAGTTTTTCCTCATCAGTCATTTAAGCTGTGCATATTTTCTAAAGCTAAAGTAATGACCTTAGTTGACCAGATCAGTTAGGCAGAAATGTTGGCGATGATTTGTTGCAGCTGGTATGAGGAAGTACTTTGTTATCACAGAGGAAAGCAAGTCAGACTAGACTCTGTTCATTCTCACAGCTTCAGTCAAACATTTAGCCCTCATCAGACTCAGAGATGAACTTACTATACTCCTGAAATTCCAGGATTCTGAATTATTGTTTATCTCTAAGGGGTTTTAACTTATAGTCTCATCTCTTATTTAAAGGAATCTCATACTGTCATATTTGTACTGGTTTGGCCAAAGTCTTATTTGTTTACCTGACATAATCACTGTCCCAGGAACCTTTTCCATGCCTCTTTTATTTAAAAAAGATTTTCTAAATTCCACACTGTAAAACTCACCGATACACAGTTGCCTTCGGATCACGGTTGGCTTTGTGCCCCCGGGCTCAGACAAAGACTGGGGCGCCGATAGGAGTCTGGGTTGTATCAGACGCTTTATTTGTTTTAGGGGTTGGGGGGATAGGATAGGCACCCACCCGTGTTGCAAGAAAGACGCCCCATTGTTATACCCCACTGAGACATGTGGTTTCCATTTCTTCTTTGCCTCACAGTAAACTGCTGGAAGCTCACAAGACAAATATTTGCATTTATTAGATGTTGTTTCTTTAACCGCTCCTCTAAATCCCTGGGTGGTATTAGAAAGGCAATGGTTTAAAAGTTTAAAGATTTTTTTGTCTTTTTTTTTTACTTTCTCAGTTAATGGTTGTAGATTTCATGTTAATCTCTGAAATATTCAAGTTACTTTTACAGTTTGGTTCAATAAATTTGGTTATTATTGAAAAGTTCATTTATTTCAGTAACTCCATCACTAAGTGAATAACATTATTTAGATTTATTCTTCAGAGACTGATGTTTTCCAGTCTTTATTTTTGTTAATAATGACGATTTATAGCATGGCATTTAAAATTAGACCAAAAAAACCTTTTAATGCAGGAATGCATTAATAACAGTTTAAAGGTTATTAAATTCTGACAAACGAGCCTCATCGGGACTTATATCCTAACCTATAGAATCTGACTGTATGTTGGATTTTAAACCTCACCTCATTGAACAGGATTTCAGTTCAGAGTACCCCCAGAACACGTGTCCCGTCTCTTTTGAAGTATTTCTTGAGCCTATCATAGTGCTTTACAGTGTTTATCAATTGCTTGAAAAAATGAGTTGTCTTCTTTACTGATGACGCCGTTTCTGTGGGACATCTTCATCTACTTCATCTTGTCTCATTTACACACCTCATTCGGTACAGTTTGTTCTGTTCTGTTTCCCCCTCATATGATAATATTGGCATATTTGCCATTGTTTCCCCAGAGTAGGCTATCAGCCTGTTATCTGCTAGAGGCTCTGGCGTCTTGCCTATCAGTTCTGTGGCAGAACCAGCCCCCACATTGTCACCAGCTCTGTGTCCCTGGGCTTCAGCAGATCCTGGAGGAGAGGAGCTGTTTTTCATGGTGATGTGCTTAAGCTAGCACAGGTTTGAGATGTAGCATTGTTATTATACTGTTCAAGGGGCTCAAGATATACTCTCTGGCAGGGATGAGGGGTTGCAGTAAGATAAGGATTTATGTTTAAACACATTGAGCCGAAATCATCTCACCCTGCCGTGGTTTAGGTATAGTGGGGATTTATATTGACAAAATAAATATCCCTTTTTTCTGATAAATATATTCTGTTTTAATTATGAACACGAACTACTCAACAATGACAGTCAGAGGCCTGTGCCATAAACAAAGTAGCCTACTGCAGCAGGGCTGTTTGCAAAATGATTCTATAATCTTCATCATCCTCTACAGCGTTTTAAAAGCTAAACATTTATTTCCCTCAAAGTAGATTCAAACCTTTTAAAGTTATGACCCAAATCACAATAACTGCTTCATTTAAAAAACATCGGTATATATATGGACATGCGCCTTCTGTAATTCTTTGTTGAATGTTCTGCTCTTGTTTTTAGTGGGTTTTGACTTGCAATTGTCCTTTTCTTCAGCAAGAATGTCACTTCATTCTGGTAGAATATAGTTTTCACTAGGGATGTAACAAATGTCAGGATATTAAAACATCACAGTATTTCTCGTTGAGTTGACCACCATCTCGTGAGGACTAGCCAGTTCCAGTCAGCATGGTTTCTCCTCATCAAGTTGGAATAGAAGATCCTACTACTACTACTCCTAAATCATTTGTTTGGCAGCATTTTGGGCTTCCAGTAGAAACGATAAATGCCGACAGAGAGACAGACGAGACACGAACAATATGTAAGCACTGCAAAAAAATATAAGCATACACTGGGGCTAACACTAGCACAGTGCAAAGGCCCCTTCAGAACCACCACATGACCATGCTTAAATCAGCAGCACCTGCCCAGACAATACTGTAAGGATAGACAAGGCTGAAAAATGCCTTAGCACCTCAGCGATCTTTGAAGTGAATTTGAATAGCTCAGACTGAATTTGTATTTGTGTAATTTGAAATTAAATGCATTGGTTTGAAAATGAATTTTACTAAACTGAAACTGAATTTTATGGTTTGAAGCTGAATTAATTTGCTTTTAAAATGTATTTCATTGTATTAAAAATTCAGTTTGACTAATTTCACTTTCAGGTCTGTAATTCAATTTCAGTTCCAAAATTCAGTTTTTTTGTGTTACACATCCAGGGCCTTGAGGATAGCCACAGATTAATTAAACACAGATTCATCAATTTACGTTTTACATCAGGTTAAACTTCCTTTATGGCATGTTGAGCTGCAGCAGTGCAGCATACATGAGCTTGGCGGATGTCAATCACCAAGACAAATGAGCATCTATAAGAAGCGTCATGTAAACAAATGATGGTCAAACAGCAACACTTATGCTACCTGTAGCTATTAGCTAACCATGCCAGATTAGCATAGTGTGCCGCTGGTGTTACATCGGTCTGCGTTTCTCTTGCCCTTACCTTAGCGTAACTTCTGTTGCCTAGCAACCTTGTTAGCGTGAAGCGCAGAGTTGTGAAGCCGAACACATGGAGCCTAAAGGTTAATAACGCTGTCTCTACTGTAAATAACTAAACGGTTTTTATTACCCTTTTAGATATTGCTGATGGCTTATAATGGTGTTTTGTTTTAAAATGTTATTGTTTTATGATCTTGTTCATTATTCAGCCATTTAAAATGTTGAAAATATTGTTTGTGTTCATAGATATAAAAATCTAACACTAGATAAAATACATTGATGACAAATACCATTTGTTTAATTTATTTGTCAAGCTTTCAACAACTTACACACTAACATATTAACTTTAGGAACAAAGTTTAAATCAGTTTATTTGCAGAGCATAATTATTATTATTATTGTAAATAAACCAAACATTAATATTAAATTTTATCTGACTGAATTATATCTATTTAACTTCCACCCATTGGAGATACCCAGCGGGATTTTGAAAACAATGTGCTGGGAGTCAGCTGTTCTCTCGGGGTTTAGCGCACCTCAACCACCCGGTCAGCTGACAGCTGGCGAGCCGCCTGGTTGGGCAGCTGAGGAACACATCGGCGTAATTAAGCGATATCTTGATAAACTGATCAGATATTTTAGGTTTACACAACTACATTCTCGTCTGAAAACATTGTAAAAGTTCAGTTGTTTCACAGAATGCACAATATATCCAATTTTATTCACAGTTTTTCTCTCTCCTCCGGCCTTTGCTACTTCCGTTTGGACAATCTACTTCGACCCGCAATGAATCATGGGATAGGGTGGGCCATGGAAGACACACCGAACCCATCCTTCAAATCTGGGGAAAAGAAGGACGCATTTGTTGGAACCTTGGAGATTGGACAGCATTCGTCGCCTCATCCAGGACGTTATCGACCTACAAATGCGTCCTTCAAACGATGCAGTCCTGAATTTGGACACAGCAATAGTGAATGACATCCGTGAATCAGTAAATCTGTGTTTGATTAATCTCTAGCTTCAAGAACCGGGATGTGTGACACAAAAAACTGAAGTTTGGAACTGAAATTGAATATCAGACCTGAAAGTGAAAGTAATCAAACTGAATTTTCAAAACAAAGCAAAGCAAATTCAGTTTTAAACCATTATATTCAGTTTCAGTTTAGTGAAATTCATTTTCAAACCAATGTATTTAATTTCAAATTACACAAATTCAAATTCAGTTTCTGATGGCACAAGTTTCTTCCCATATTTTTTATGTGAATCAGGACTAGCTGGGGCTAATTAATCACCGCTTAAGGAAACCGATCTTAACTATTCCAAAAAAAAAAAATGACTACTTAGTTCATTAAAAACAAATGGTTGTCACAGGATTGGACAAAAGTAATAATGAATGATATTCTGCATCTGTATTCATCATCAATGGGAATTCTCCAAATTGCAAAACCACAATCATTGTTTTGGAGGAGATTGTACATATTCACCAACCAAGTGATTGGAGCAAAATCACCAGCAGCAGACTCTCTGATAGGAACCAACTTATACAGGTCCTTCTCAAAATATTAGCATATTGTGATAAAGTTCATTATTTTCCATAATGTCATGATGAAAATTTAACATTCATATATTTTAGATTCATTGCACACTAACTGAAATATTTCAGGTCTTTTATTGTCTTAATATGGATGATTGTGGCATACAGCTCATGAAAACCCAAAATTCCTATCTCACAAAATTAGCATATTTCATCCAACCAATAAAAGAAAAGTGTTTTTAATACAAAAAACGTCAACCTTCAAATAATCATGTACAGTTATGCACTCAATACTTGGTCGGGAATCCTTTTGCAGAAATGACTGCTTCAATGCGGCGTGGCATGGAGGCAACCAGCCTGTGGCACTGCTGAGGTCTTATGGAGGCCCAGGATGCTTCAATAGCGTCCTTTAGCTCATCCAGAGTGTTGGGTCTTAAGTCTCTCAACGTTCTCTTCACAATATCCCACAGATTCTCTATGGGGTTCAGGTCAGGAGAGTTGGCAGGCCAATTGAGCACAGTGATACCATGGTCAGTAAACCATTTACCAGTGGTTTTGGCACTGTGAGCAGGTGCCAGGTCGTGCTGAAAAATGAAATCTTCATCTCCATAAAGCTTTTCAGTAGATGGAAGCATGAAGTGCTCCAAAATCTCCTGATAGCTAGCTGCATTGACCCTGCCCTTGATAAAACACAGTGGACCAACACCAGCAGCTGACACGGCACCCCAGACCATCACTGACTGTAGGTACTTGACACCGGACTTCTGGCATTTTGGCATTTCCTTCTCCCCAGTCTTCCTCCAGACTCTGGCACCTTGATTTCCGAATGACATGCAGAATTTGGTTTCATCCGAAAAAAGTACTTTGGACCACTGAGCAACAGTCAGTGCTGCTTCTCTGTAGCCCAGGTCAGGCGCTTCTGCCGCTGTTTCTTGTTCAAAAGTGGCTTGACCTGGGGTATGCGGCACATGTAGCCCATTTCCTGCACACGCCTGTGCACCGTGGCTATGGATGTTTCTACTCCAGACTCAGTCCACTGCTTCCGCAGGTCCCCCAAGGTCTGGAATCGGCCCTTCTCCACAATCTTCCTCAGGGTCCGGTCACCTCTTCTCGTTGTGCAGCGTTTTCTGCCACACTTTTTCCTTCCCACAGACTTCCCACTGAGGTGCCTTGATACAGCACTCTGGGAACAGCCTATTCGTTCAGAAATTTCTTTCTGTGTCTTACCCTCTTGCTTGAGGGTGTCAATAGTGGCCTTCTGGACAGCAGTCAGGTCGGCAGTCTTACCCATGATTGGGGTTTTGAGTGATGAACCAGGCTGGGAGTTTTAAAGGCCTCAGGAATCTTTTGCAGGTGTTTAGATTTAACTCGTTGATTCAGATGATTAGGTTCATAGCTCGTTTAGAGACCCTTTTAATGATATGCTAATTTTGTGAGATAGGAATTTTGGGTTTTCATGAGCTGTATGCCAGAATCATCCGTATTAAGACAATAAATGACCTGAAATATTTCAGTTAGTGTGCAATGAATCTAAAATATATGAATGTTAAATTTTCATCATTACATTATGGAAAATAATGAACTTTATCACAATATGCTAATATTTTGAGAAGGACCTGTACTTATTAGCTCTTGATTGTGGAGTGCACAACAATAGTGCGACTGTCTGTTATTTGTTTGGGAAGCCATTTGGTCTTCCCAGTGCGACAGTCATGTCTTCTTACAGGTCTTACTTTTGAATCTGACCTGTTTGTCTGAAAATTAGGATTTCTACAAACAGTAACACTATGATTGGTTAGTGTGGTGGTTATTTCAGACAGTCTGAAGGTGTTTTGTTGTGGCACCATCTTTTAAAGCATAACAAATTTCCACAAAGTTGGCAGATTGGGCTGAGTTGTCCAGCAACCTCCCTCTGCATGACACTTATAATTTAAACTGCGCAATTCTGTCAGATTTGAAAGTGACAGTGGCGTAGCAGAAGATCGACATATTAAAAGACACAAGCAAAACCTGAAATATAATTTCAAACCAGTTCATCCAAATGTGGAAAATCACATTTAAGGGTCTGTACACCTCAACGTTTTGCAGAACAGCACAAGCCAAAATGATGTCAGGCTTTCTCAGGGACGTACAGCAGAGGCCGTCTGGTGAATTTAGCACAAGCCCATCTCCTTCGGAAACCCAAAGCAACGCTCCACAGTGGCTCGTATTTGAATAAGCACTTCCCTGATCTCCCACTGAAATGTCTCCGTGTCCAAAACACAGCATCAGTACTGCTATAAATTAGAAGCACAGGATCTGCTTCCCTAAATGTGGTTCAAGATGCCTTAGGAGACAAAATCAACTTAAGCCCTGTACGTACTCTGCAAGAACCAATAAATTTGTTCTCCCTGCCAGGGCTGGGAGAAATGAATGACATCATTCTTGATGTCCTGGGTTGAGTTCTTGCTGCTTGTTCCTGATATGTTATCTGGACCAAATTTGTTTTCTGACAACTATAATTTGATTGGTCAGAAATGTCAAGTGGGCATGGGTAATGTGGGAAGGTAAAATAGTTTTTTAGCCCTGTGAAGACTTCCAAAGAGTTCTGTTTGAGTTTCTCATTAGATGTGAAATGCCTTGGCCAGAACGGGCTCTGTTCTTAATTCTGCCTCTTCAAGTAAACGCACAAATGTGTCTTACTGAGCATATGCACCCTTTAATGACAACTGATCACTCTGCATAAACAAATGGTTTAGTCCAGGAAACACTGCTCATGTGCACAATTACACACGAGAGACCCACAGCTGCAGACTCTTTAAATCTGTCTACATGCTGCTCAAGATCCTAAATATTACCCAAGCAGTCAGCTTACCTGCAGCAAACACACAACTTTATGCAGCCTGTGGTACATTACCTCATCAGCCTCTTCCCTTCCAAGTTACTTGATAAACAAAACAAATGACTACCCAAACCAAAAATCACGTTCTTGCTGTATTATTGCTCATTAGTATGGACTAATAATTCTTCAATACAGCTTGAAGTCCTCCCTGGCTTAAACTTGTGTACATGTTCTATGGCTTGGTGTGGGATTGAAGTATCCTGCACTGACGTCCAAATCGGTACATCCCAAAATAAGCATGAGAAGGACCATACACCCATTTTTCTGCTGTATTCATATTTGATACTTGAGGCTATTAACCTTTATTGGTTTGAGTAGCTTTAGAACTATCCATAATAACTGATTAAAATCTGCTTTATTTTATGGCCGTAACCGAGCATGTCAGCTCTGAGCTCAGTCATTTAGAGTCCCGGTAATTAAAACGTGATCATTCATTATAAAATAACTCCCTCTCCCTCTTCTTTCTCGCTGTATTCCCACAGTTGTTTAAAGACTTTAGTTTTTCTTTTGCGATGGCAGGATTCCAAATCAACTGAAACATATCTCAGAGTGGCTTTCTTTCTTTCTAACCAAATAAAAGGATTTTCTGTTAAGCAAGTCCTTTCATAAGCCTTTAAGCAATTACAGTAGGGTTACAGCTACAATTGATGTTTATGAATTTAAATTGGATGTTGTGGACATGCACAGACATGGCAATAACCACATCCTCCAGGGGCCATACTAAAAGCTGTCCAGTGCTCAGGCAACGGTGTAAAGTGCCAGTCATTAATCATTCCCTTCATCATTTAATGTTCAATTATGTCAAAACAGCCTTCAGGTCCTCCGCACTGGGGATTGATGGATGCTCTGTGTGGCAAGTGGAGCTCTCAGGCTGCATTATAACACGATCAGTATGGTTCAACAATCCCAGCTCTCTGCTACATTAAATACACGGCAGCCGAGCTACCTCTCTGGGCACCCACCTCGCCTCAAATTGAACGGTTCCAGTGGGAGCACTATGGCCAGCGTTCAGAGCGATCTTTCAGACCGGCAACCAAGTTAAGGCGATATCCTTTGTTGTGCCGGAAATAATTGATGTTCCTCAGCACGGTCAGAGGGATTGGCTTGCCCATGTTTGATTTGGAGTCTGGCTGTGCTGCGTAATTTGCTCATTCCATAGCCCCACACACTGCAGAGTTACTGTAATAAATCACTAATGTTCATTCCAACGTTCTTGCAGATCCAGAAAAATGTGACTCCTTCATCCAAAACTCCACCACTGCGGTTTGTATTTCAGCTTTGGAGTTTTCTGTTCTCCCCTACTGAATAGAACACTATTTTCAAAGATTTATTCCATATGTTTCTGCTTTATAGGCCCAAGATTATTGCACTTGCTGGGTAATGCATAAAAGATGGTACTTCATGTGTGCCCATCTCTTTACCTGGAACCATCTCCTCTACTTCAGTGATAATACATTTCCCTATTTTCAGCTGATTGGCTGAAATACTTTGAAGTTGACTGATGGTGAACTAAAGCTGTCAGAGCCTCTGAAGCATGCAGTAGACCAAATGCGTAGTTTTAACAGGATTAAGGCTATGCAAAGCATGAAGAAGGTAAATAGAAGTAAATCCCAGTGCAGTGTAATTCACCTCTTTCACCTAGCCAGGCTTTTTCTGTCACTGTTGTTGTCTTATGAGCCTGAAATAGCTGCTGCCTTTATCTCCCCATGGTAAGAGTTGGTGTTCTAGGCTTCAGAAGAAGCTTATCATCCACCATGGTCTCAGCCAGCGCTTTGAGGGTCTTGGGCTTTGGGTTAACAGAGGTTAACTTGTGGGAACTGTAAGGTTTATTAATAGTACCTGCTGATCTTCGTAACACACAGCTTTGCTTTGTCTGTAGAACATTGAACAGTAAACACTTAACTGACCACACCCTTGCTTTGAAACCAGTGTACACGTCCAAATATCTCATCTCATCTCTAAGGTTGCTTTGTTGTTTAAAGCAGCTGCGACCCAACTGTGCCTATAATCTGCACATTAGCAAACCTTCTCTTAGTTATTTTCACATGTTAAAGGAAAAAGAGGGTTGTTAGAAATAACAACAGATAGATTAAAATCAGGTAATATGTGTGTATTTGTAGTACATACATATTAATATTGATATTGTGTAATAACCTTCTTCCAAAAATATCTGAATATGTTTTCCTTATTACGGAGGCCAATGCCGAACTGTTTATAAAGGCATTTCTCTAAAGGTGACTGTGTGAATGATGCTAGTGTTCACATGGTTTCCCTTAGGGTAAGTCTATAAAGCTGGAGAGCCTGTTGACTTCAACAAATGCATTTGAAATGAGACGTAGATTCCCTTTTCATCCGTCCCCCTTTCTGTGTCCTTCTACTTAACTTCTTTCTCCTGCTCCTCACCTCCTTCACTGTCTATCTACGTCTTTCTCTCCCTCCGTCACTCTGCCTCTTAAGCACCACAGCAACCTTCTCTGAGGGATTGGTTGCCAGGAGACAGGATTCTCTCCCTATTGTATGCTGACAAAGGTGGATGGGGTGGGTGGTGGGGATACAATCAGCATGCCCGCAGAGAATTGGAGGCCAGGAGACTCGCACTCCACAGTCCCAGTTGTGTTAAAGAGGAGGAGGACGGGCCGGAAGGGACAAAGAGGCTGAGATTGAGTGAGAAAGGGCAGAGCGTAGTGTAGACTGGAGCATGCTGACGCTCTAAATTCCTTGAGCCTATTCCAGATTAGTATTCCACTCCCAGTGATCATGCTGGTTGTGCTGTGTCACAGTGTGATGGAGACTGGAGGCAAATGGTGATTCAGAGAACCACAGCCAGATGGGATTAGTTATTATAACAAACTTTTTAATTAGCCTGCGTGACCCCACCCCCACTGCCCTCCAACCTTACAGCTCAGCTCCTGCTCTGCAGAGTGCAGACACACACACACACACACATATGTATATGTATATATACATATACATATACATATACTGGCATGCATTTTAGTTTACCTACAGACACTAAGCTCCATGAAATAAAGGAGTGTGTCTGGTATGCATGCTCGGCTGCATTTACTAGCAATCCATTTTTCATTTTTCCTTGTTTTCCTTGGACTGAAATGATGGCCTCTCTTATCAGTCCATTATATTCACTTAGAGCTAGAAGGCCAGTTTACCCTGGTGTCATTACTCTAAATAAAGATTGCTTTCCCCATAAATAAACCACTGGTTGTATGCAGCAGCCTCGCATCGCTGCGTACTTTGGATCATTTATCCGTCTGAGTAACATCCTGCAGGCTTCCCACACTGTTCACAGAATGTGCCGATAGTTACTGATTAACATCGTGACCTACTTTCTGTTAGCACATCAACAGGATTGATTGTAGATTTTTATAACGATAAGAAATCAGTGGTAGATTTCTCCGGTCAATTATTCTAAGGAGTATATTTCTGAAAGTTTCTTCAACACAAACATAATCAAATGTGCTGTTTCTAAACATGAGCTTTTAGGTGTGGTTTTTTGCAGCTGCTTTATTATTGTTGGTGGTTTGTGAAAACTCCCAAATACAAATATCCGTGCAATTAAATAATATTTTTTTTATGTTTCAATAATATTTCTTTAACTGTCTTTACCTGGGGTTGAATGCTGGAATAAACTTCAGCCGCAGGTGTTGGGAATAATAAATGTGTTCATTTTTATAGATGCCCTTCCAATGTTACTTGTTTGGTCGTAGGCCAGGATGTTTTTAGATCTTCTATCAGTTTGCACTTGCAGAGGCTTTCCGAAGTATTCATACCCCTTGAACTTTCCCACATTTTGCCACATGACAGCCAGAAACGTCAGTTTATTTTATTATGATTTTAGGTGATAGACCAACACAAGGTAGCAATAATTGTGAAGTGAAGAGAATTTATATAGTTTTTCTTACAAATGGATTTTTTTCACAAACTGGCTTGCATTTATATTCTACCCACTAATACCCCTAAATAAAACTCAGTGCAACCAAATATCTTCAGAAGTCAATTAATTAATAAATAGTCTACCTGTGTGTAATTTAATCTCCGTATGAATGGAACTGTCTTGTGAAGGCCTCAGAGGTTGGTTAGAGAACATTAATGAACAACCACCATCATGAAGATGAAGGAACGCAGCAGACGAGTCGAGGAGAACGTCCTGAAGACGTTTAGAACACTAGATGCTCCGATCTAGTTTAATGCTTCCAACACCGATTGCCCATGAGTGCTGATCACTTATACTGATCACATTGATTGGCTGTACATTTTTTGATGTAGTTCCAAGCGCCACGTTATGTGGAAAAAAGATACCATAAAATCGCATTTATTAATTCTAATTTAAGTCTTATTTAAACAAAACACGTTTATACTTGCTGGTTGAGTTGACGCTGAACATGCATCCCAAGCAATGGTGGAAATGTTTAGATCAAAGCATATTTGTGTGTTTTAATGGCCTAGTTAAAACCCAGACCTAAATCTGATCAGGCACTCTCTATCCAATCTGACAGACGTTGAGCCATGTTGAAAAGAAGAAAGGATGAATATGTTGATCTCTACATGCACAAAGCTGGAGGGGATAAACTCCGTCAGGCTTTCAGATATAATTACATCAAGGGTGATTCTACAAGGTATTGATTCGGTGAGAGCTCAATACAAACACATCATAGTTTTTATATTTTTTATTTGTATAAATGTTAAAAACATGAATCATTTTATTTTCCTCCTCACAGTTACTCAGTACTGTGTTGTCAATTAATTTCCCAATTAAATACATCAAAGCTTGTGGCTGTAACGTGACTCAATGTGAAGAATGTCAAGGTGCATGATTACGTTTGTAAAGAACTTGCCATTTAGGAGTAGAGGAGCTTTGATGGATGAGGGCTCAAAGCTGCAGTGCTCTTCTGACTTTAGTTTCGTGATTTAGGAAGACATCTAGAGGCTCTGTAACCCAAACAAATAGTTTGTGAACCATGGGGGTTTGTCATTGATTTAACAGATACACCAAACAGTCTCCTTTATTACCTGTCAAAAATCAATCACTGCAGTAAACTTAATGCGTTCTTCTTCTTCTCCGTTTTCTAAACAACTGTGAGTAATGCCCCGGCTCCTCGTAAGTGCGTGATGAATTGACACAGCTTTCTTTCATGCGGATGACAAGCTGAATATCTGTGTTGACATTGATAGACACATATGTTTTTTCCATTTTACTCCCCGTTTCCTCGCGCACGCTGAAGGCGATGGACCTCTCCTGTCAAGGGCGTCTGTCAGAATCTTCGGGCTCAAACGAGCAGCTGCAGCTCAGGCAGTCGGAAAAATGAGACCTTGCTCGCGCTTCGCCAGCGTGTCACATGCTTACAGGCTCTAAGCTTCAGCTGCAGTGGATGTGACAGATTCATGTGGCATATCTCGTTTGGTCGTGTGTCAAAGCTCAGAGGCTGGGTACGTTTGGAAGCTGAAATGGAGCAAACAGAGCTCGACCTGTAGCTCTGTCTTTCTCCATCTCATTCCCTTTCCTTGATGGAGAGGTTGACTGAAGTTTAGTAGATTACTTGCTTATAATATAAACCCAGCCAGACTTAATCTCCCATTGTCTGAGTAGCATTTGTTTGCCTGTGTAAACATAATCATGTGTAGATTCAATATTTCCTGTTTCTGTTACCCTGATTGTCCCTTCCAACAAGAGTCAACCCTTTCATCACCTAGGTGTCATGCAGATGTAGCTTTTTTTGTTTTCTAGGGAACAGAATTGTTCTTCAGTAGTAAAATGTTTCTATTATATTCATATATGTAAAGGAATCAGACAATTTTCCCGTAATAAGTAGGTGAAACACTGAAAACAATCCTGTTTTCCGCTATTTACTGAACGTTTCAAAACAAAGAACTGCTATCTTCGACCTATAAATGAATCAGATGATGATCTTAGGTTGATTACAGTTTTTAGAAATCAGATAGATGTTAGGAACATAGGTTTTTATATCTAATGGGGGTAAATTCCTTCGTTTTCATTTTATCAATTCAAACTAATAATTCTATCAACGAACGTGCAGCTCTTTCTTATAGATTATAATTAAAATTAAAGCTGATCAAAAATGATGTTGTTAGGTCAGACCTCCAAATAAACTAAACAGTGGTACTGATTGATGCATCTCTCTTATTTTATTACTGACATGTCTCACAAGTTTTAACATTTAGCAGCTTTCTGAGTATATTTTAAAACTTTAGTGGGAAAGGATTTACAACTAGCTTTCTTAATGCTTGCCATCACCTAGAAGGATCGGTAATAGCAAATTTATTGCCGATTTTTCTCTTTGTATAAACAAAAATGTATATTTTTTTATTCATGAGAATTTCCCCAATAATGTTACCATTCTGTTGTCTTTAAAGTTTGTGCGTTTTCTTGCCATTCCTCTTCGGTGTTTCTCCCTCAGTCCAAAGACATTAATGTTGGGTTAACCTGAATACTGGTAGAAACGGTGTTCCTGGCCTCTTGTGTAACGTCCTCCCACTCTGCCAAATTCTGGCTGTGGTCCCGAAAACCGTTGCTAACCTGGCACAGGCTCCCTGGTAGGTTGGTAGTTCAATGCTGGACCGAAGGAAAGAACCATTTTCCAGGTCCATGGAGAACAGCAGCTAGTCAAAACCTAGTGAGCTGCATGTTTAAAACTCCGGAATTTGCTTTAGTTTTTGAGGCACCAAATGTTAAACAAGAAACAGTGAAAGCAGCTATAAAAACATGTCAGACTGGAATAAAAATCACAAACGCTGACATGTCTGTTATCTTCCTGCTGTTTATGTTGAAATCACTGGTCAGAGTTAAAGTAGATCAAGGCACTGTTTAGAGCTGCACTCATGGCTGATTATTTTCCATTTAATCCATAAACGTTATTTCCGACTCAGTTTAACATTGTCTGCCTTGTATTATCAGCTGGTGGTGTGATTAAATCTTGCCCTAAAACTTGGGTTTAATTTCCATTTTCCAGGGCTGCTGATGTAGATCAGGGATCTACTGATTATACCGTGAAGCATTCCAAGCCACGTTTATAACAGCATTAATAAATACAGGTGGTGATAATAGGACCTCTGTTTGCAATGATACTGAGATACGTAATATGATGCGCAGTCTCCATGCAATACCATCTTACTACGATATGCACAGTAGAAGTGATATGTAACTGCATAAGACATAATACATACCATGAAGCAGATGGTAGCCTGTTAAACTCCTGTGCGCTATCCCAGCATGTCTTGCTCCTGATTTAGGTTAAGTATCGCTGTTTGTGTTGTGATATATGTTACAGCCTTGATTTTAATGTTCTTTGTACCCCTCTGTCCAGCACTGGTCTCAGGTTTAGAGATCACAACCACTCAGGTGACACCCCTGGAGAAGGCCAGCGGGCAGGGTGTGAAGTTGGATTGCCAGTTCACCGTGGGGCCAGAAGATTCTGGACCGCTCGATATAGAATGGAGTTTGCTGGCTGCTGACAACCAAAAAGAAGACAAAGTGGTATGTGATCAGTTATTTTGAGCTTTTTCTGTCTTTAGCAGCGCTCCTGATCTTTCTGCTGTCTGTACTTTTGCTGATTTTTCATAGTTTATAAAATAGTGGCACACTTAAAAAGTGGAGCATTACTGAATTTGAGTACTTAACTCATATGGCTTTATTTTCAACAACACCAGTAGAGTGTGGAGTTCGCCTCCAGTCGGCTCTGTCCTGTCTACGGTTTAAAACAGTCATGTCAGATAAAGTGTCTGCTGCTGTCAAATAAGCTGGCAGGAGTGCTCAGACCTTACTCTATGAGTTTTGCTTGTCTATTTCAAGAACATTTCATTCAATTTAATATATTATGTAGTCCAATTCACAATAGATCTCATCTAAAGAGTCTTTAGAAAATAACTCAAATTTGGGTCAACACGTAATCGCTTAATGAATGACATTTAATTAATACTATCATTTCTAAACATACAATTTTATATATATATATATATATATATAAATATATATAAAAAACATGGAAATGTTTGTTTTTCCTTTAGAGTTGCCCTTATGTCTGATTGAGCCCATTTTCTCTTTATCCTTGTTAAAACTTTTTCGTTATTTTTTGTAATTTATAAATAATTTTAATTTATTTCAATCATGCTAGACTTGGCACTTCATATCTATATTAATGTGGACGTTTTTGTTGCCATTTTCTTTGGTGGTAGACGATAAATATCATCGCTGACTGA
Organism: Girardinichthys multiradiatus; assembly: GCF_021462225.1. NCBI lineage: Eukaryota > Metazoa > Chordata > Actinopteri > Cyprinodontiformes > Goodeidae > Girardinichthys > Girardinichthys multiradiatus. The sequence continues at coordinate 39,039,525 of NC_061804.1, read as the reverse complement.
TGAAAATAACACTGCTTTTGCAGGAGAGTAAGTTGGTTTTCATCCATTTAAAATGGACTCGACAAGTCTGCAGAAGCAGGACATACTCATAGGGCACGGAGATGGCGTTAAGTTGTAGATTGCTCCAAGGGTGGGGTCCTCTTCAGTAAGGCCTTTCTTCTCTCTCTTGGAGCCTTTCTCTTCCCCTCTGTCCCATGGCTTTAGTGGCTGTTTTTCTAAAATGCTTTAATTCTTGTTAGTCAGAAATAGGTCAGTGCATCATCATTAGGTACCTCTGTTAATAACACACAGCCCTCTCCATCCGCTGGCCCAACAAGCCCTGCTCTAACTGACGAGAGCTAAATCCTCCTCTGTTTACTGGTTTCTGATTGGACCTGATCTCTTCTAGTCAGGACTGTTAAGATTCTTCATCTTAATGATACTAAAACTGAGCAGGTAGTTCTGAGATGGAGCTTCGTGGATCATTTTTATGTCCAGCTGGAGAAAAATTTGAGAGGACTCCACATTTCTGCTGGTTTCTCACATCATTTCTTATCTGTGTGGCTTGGTTTCATGTTCCATATTTTCTCAAGCAGTTAAATGAATTAAAATATTTCCGACATTTCTCAATGAACACATTTGTTCTCCTTGACCTATTAGATTTCCTCTTCATATTCACACACGTCCTTGTAGCCCCTAACCAACATGAAGTCATGCACGGACTAAATTCTTTGCAATTAGCGCCACATTAATTCCAAGTGGCTGTTTTAATATATGTGACAGGGTTAGGGAGCATTGGGCCAGCCTGCTTGGACCAAAACTGCTGTGCCAGACAACGAAATGAGAATGAAACATTATAGCCAGAGGCTCCCAGATGCTCAGAAACCATAATGACCCTTTATTTATGTTACTGAAGATGAGCAAATCCAGGCTAGACTTTATATAGAGCAAAGTGTACCGGAGTCAAATTCCTTGTTTGTATGTACGAACTTGGCAATAAAGCTGATTCTGATTCTGATGTATGGCCATTTGTGAGACAGTCAGTCCAGTTTGCTGTCTTGTTTTTACTGTGTCGCTACAAACAGAAATCCCATCTCAGCGTTACCTTTAATAGATAACTCATTGTCCATTCAGTGCAGGGTCTGCAAAGGCCCCCGTTCACTTCCATATTCCACATATCAGTGTGGGTGGTGAAGCATAGCTAATTCATGTTGCTTTGTTGGATAGAAAGAGAAACGCCTGGGATGCATTTTTTCTCTCCCTGCCTGGCTGCTGATTGGCTGAAGGGAGGGTCTGTCCTGAATCTTTCCCACCATGGTGACAACCAGGCATGGCCCCGTATGAGATTCTCACGGTATGATAACATTAACTGATGTTACCATGGTTTGTAGGTACTTTCACAAAATTCAGTCTAATGGGTCTTATTTGAACCAAAACAAGAACAATTATTCCCACTACTGAGTAAATAATGCAACATGGTAAGCAATATTCTAATAATTCTAACATTTAGTAAAATGTTGAGTTTAACAAGCTGACTGATATAGATTCCACAGCATGACTGTCTGTGCTTTCCACAAGCAGAAATATATAAATTGTCTCATTTGACTTTTTTGAAGTGGAGCAAATAGTGTAATAGTTGTCATCCATGGGACTGGAAGCAGCGGTGGGTGAGGTGTGGAGTTATGTGCTCTATACAGGAGGAGCAACCCCTCATTACTCCAGCACTTTGTCTTGCAACCCATAAAAGGAATTGAAACCGCAGGAAGGCTATGACGGAAAATGCTGGCGGTTTTGAAATGGTAACTCCTTAAGAAAATTAACATACATCGATAGCGGCCCATGCCTAGTGACCACTGTTATAAAAGGTAGTCATGAAGGTGAAGTCTGGAAATGAGTAAGAGAAAAAGAGGCTTTTCTTCACCTTATGGTGCTCTGGATCTTTGGTCCTTCAGTACAAAAGCAGGGTTTTTTGTTGGCTGATGTCTCTACAATGGGAAGTAGTGGAAGAGGTAAAGGGTTTGGCTGTAAAGCCAGACAGGGTTTTGGGGAAGATGGCATTGTTTGCACATGCCTGTGGCCATGTCGTTTTTTACATAGAAATCCGTCTGCAATCCAAAGCAGGAATGTTCCCACCAGACTTGCAGCAGCTTCACCCTGACTCATTGAAATGAAAAGCCTCAGTGGGAGAGAGATAATGTAATGTTGCTCTCACTGAGCTCACCAGGTTGTTTGGAGTACACAGGTAACACGGCTCTCTGCTTTGCCTCTCAAATAAGCACCATCTCTTCCTTTAACTCCCTAAGCAGGCGTGTCACATGACAGTGATGTCATCTAAAGAGTATCTGATGAAACCAAAGTTGAACTAATTGCTCTGCAGTGGTGTGTTTTCACAGGGAAGGGCCGTGCTGACTGGCTGTTTTGCGCTACCTGTTATGAATGCAGCACACAGACGACATTGCTCTGCTGTCCTGACCCTGACATTGCTCGCTTGCTTACTCATTTCCCTTTTTTATGTTTTTTTTCCCAGGCTCTCAAGGCTCCTGTGCAGTTTTGGTACCTTGAGGTGTTCGTATGTGTAATCACTCCCATCTGTTTGCTCATGAAGGGGCTAAGCTCAAGAGAGACCTCATCTGACTCACCTTGGGGCACTTTCATTTCCTTTCTATTGTTGGTTTTGTGATTCCCAGTAAAGGTACCGGTTATCCACTTCCCTCCCCTGAGAGTAGTGTGAAGTTTTAATAGAATACCTGCTTTAATGGTGAAATTGTACAAGATGACACATGCAAGAGCTGTTACCTTTATACTTTGGACTCTAGTCTTGGTATATTAAAGCATCTTAATTGTCAATATTGTAATTTCTAACTTGTACCCACGTAGAAAAATAACATTCTGTAATCATTTTAAGGAGAGAATAATAAGAGAAATACATTATTTTGAACTCAAACCAGTTATCTACTAGCAGTACCAGAATGCAGAGTAAAGTGATGCCTTATGAGGAAAACCAATGTTTAGTAAAACAGATGAGTTTAACTAAATATTTAAATCCCTGGTTTTTGTAAATCTTTGATCTGCTGATATACTAAGATATAACTCTATATATTCCCTACAAACTACGGAGACGCTTATCTTAAGTGTGGGTTTTTTTACCAAAATTTCTAAGCAGGTTCCATGACAGACAGAGGTTAACAAATCAAAGCGGTAAAACATTGAGCCCTCCTGATATCTAATGACGTCAGCTCCTGCTAAATGCACTCCTTCTCTAGTTTAACAAAACTGTAACAAATGGAGAAAAGGTTCCAGTATTCACAAAGCGTTTCTTTGAATCATCTGCATTTAGAGTAGGAAGCTGATTACTATTCAAGCAGGTCAAAGTTGATATTTTGTACTCTGGTGTCCAGAAAAAAATCCACACTCTTGTGCAGAATAGTATTGAATTTTGAAAATGAAACCATGTAACAGCCTAGTGGTTACTACATTAAAACTCACTGTCACTCCAGCCCTGTTTCTCACTAGAATGATTCACAAATCCAGAATAAATGCTTTCCTGCACGGTTCTTTGTTTTAAAGTCGTTCGTTTCTCGTCTGCAGTCTAATTGATCTCTTTCTAAAAATCAGTTGCACGGCTCTTTCATCACTGCACTGTTCCAGGAAACTTTGTGTCACTTATATGTGTTGCATCCCAACTTGGACTCTTCAGAACGTCTGGCTTTGTAAGTGATTACTTTCCATTCTTTAGAAAAATAAAATGAAAGTTAAGAAGAGTTAAGAAGCCAGATAAGTGAGTGACACAATAAGCTCCTTACTGAGAGGACACAGGCAGATAATAGGGATCCCAGAGTTGTTCTGAAGGAAAACTCTTTATTTTATCGGTCATACAGAACACACACACACACACACACAGTTCGTTTGATCCTGCTGAAAGCAGCTCAGCGTTGTCAACATCAGCCAGTGTTGCTGTATTCAGCAGGTGCTGCTTGTCTGTCTGCAGCTCTGCTGTGTGAAGTTGTCAGCTGGAGGAAACAAAGGCTGCTCTGTTGCTCCCGATTCCACTGCAGATGAGTCTCTAAACAGATATATGTTTACGTATTGATTATTACCTGAGTATTGTTTGTGACTGTTTTGTTGATGCTTTTGTTGATCTGTTAAATGTGCTGCCTTCTATAATGGATTTATTATCCTGCTCCTCCTGCTGCTATCTGAGGTTTCTCCTCTCATGCTCTTCACTCAGGGGTGTTGCTGTTCTGGTGTTGATAGTGGCACAGAAAACCTTGTTTCCACGGTCTCCATGGAAATGTGCAAGAATATGACAATGCCTGTAAAAGAGAATGAGAACTCTATTCATTATTTGCATTTCCTTGGCTCTCCTTTCTCTTATTTTGATTGTGATGTTCTCTTCCTCTACCATCACCCTCACCCTACCTCTCTGGCTATGGGAATTCTTGTTAGCTCCACATGGCCTTTATTTCCAGGCAAGACAACAGGATCTGTGTGTGTGTGTGTGTATGTGTGTGTGTGTGCGTGTGCGTGCGTGCTTTGTTGACACAGCAAGTGTTGATTTAGCTCTACAGTGGTGACTTTGTTTGCTCCACCTTAATTTTACTTGTGCAGAGAAAGGACAAAATGGCACAGTCTGCCAGGTTGAGGTGTACTTTAAAGATAAAAGGCTGTATCAAAGATCCATTGATCCATTTGTTTCAGGCTGCTTCAGTAAGCAAGGCCTTTGGTTCATAAAGATGTCCAACAGCGGTTGACAGATTTTTCTCTTCCTAAATGGTTGAGTTGGAGTCCTACAACTATTAATTGTGCTTTTCTCCGTTTCCGCCTCCAGGTGATTCTGTACTCGGGTGACCGGGTATACGAGGACTATTATGAGCCCATGAAAGGTCGAGTCCACTTCAACACACCCGACCCGAAGAGCGGTGACGCCTCCATCAACTTGACTGGACTGAAGTCGACAGACTCGGGCACCTATCAGTGTAAAGTAAAGAAGGCTCCTGGGATTGGCAGTAGGAAAATGCAGCTGATCGTCATGGGTGAGTGGATTGACCACTAGAACAATACGAACCACTGAATACTGTGAAACTCACACGGTTACACTCACCATGGGCAGGAATGTCCTATTCATTTAATTCTATTTTTTGATTTATCTTTTTTCTGTTGGAATAATAACACAACAAACAACAGGTTTTAATTGAAAGTGGAATTTTCAAATGATGTTTGCATCAGCAAGCTTCTGGCATAATTCTTCCTGCATATTTGATCGCTTTTCTTATCAACAGTGATGGAGTTCCTTTAAACTAGTTGATTTTCTTGCCTTTCAAATGTAGTGCGTGCAGTAATAGCAGTTTCATTAGAGTTGAGGTCTCGGGCATTCCAGAAGCTGAATATTAGCCTACTTAATCCATTATGTGAATGTTGCTATGACGATATGACGTTTTAAATAAACAAATAATTAACTAAACAAATGGCATGTTTACGTGGACAGAAGTACTCGGAATAAAGGGCCGATCGGAATAACGGGTCCATTCTGGGCGCTTTGAACACTTGGAACCAGCACACTTCCACATTTGTTGTTTTTTTTTCAGCAAAGGCAGAACTAAAACTTTGTTATCTGATGTTTTTGGGAAATCTGACAACTCTGCATGTCAAAGTGCTTCGATTCTGAATGAATGGTTGTGCTACTTTTTCATTGTCTGTCATTTTGACTGACAGGGTCAAAACAAATCCTGTCATAATCAATTTGAAACCATCACTTTATTTTTTTAAATGATGATAAATAGCATTTATTTTCATTTATTTTAATTAACATTCAGTCTGAACAAGCTGAACAGAGAATCCACATCGCCCAGATGAACACACTGGCTGTGGTCCCAGTAACTACATATAAGTAATGAAATTCAAAATCAGTTCAAATTCAAAAATACTTTATTAATCCCAAAGGGAAATTTAATGGTGTTGTGGCTCAGATTATTCAGGTTTCTTCAAAGAGCCGTTGTAGATGCTGATGGCTGTGGGCAGGAAGGACCTCCTGTAGTGGTCTGTCTTACAGCAGATATGAAGACGCCTCTGAAGATAATCTGTTGTTGTACGACAGTCTCATGAAGAGGATGCTCAGGGTTCTCCATAATGTTCTTCATTTTATGAAGAATCCTTCTTTGTACAATGATCTGAAGATCAAATCAGTTGAAACAATTGCACTTAAAATATGAACAGATCACCTGCTGTGGCTGGAACCCACAGTCTTAACAACTTCCTCTTGGTCCACATGGACCTGAATGGCGCCCCTTCTTGGGCTTTTCACTGAAACTGCAGACACTCAGCTGCCATAGCAATTTTCCAAATAAAGCTTAAGTCATGCTTCAAGTGAGAAAACGGCTAATTAATATTCTAATTTACCACTAAGTTAAAAAAAAAGACAATATTGGAAAATATTCAGTTAACGCGACCCATGATGTAAACACACATTATGATTGGATTATTTGATTTTGCGCTCATACAAACAGTGTATATGGATTTATATATTGTTTTTTTCAATCTAAACATATTTAAATCTTATCAAGAAAATTTGCAGATGTAAACATAGTTACTGTTAATCTCTTTATACATGGGATTTATAGCAAACAGACCCCAGTTAATGACATTCATTATTTCAACATATAAAGATCTCCCTCGAACCGCCACCTTAACGTGGTGGAGGGGTTTGAGTGCTCAAATGATCCTAGAGGCTATGTTCTCTGGGGCCTAAATGCCCCTGGTAGGGTCTCCCATGGCAAACAGGCTCTAGGTGATGGGTCAGACAAAGAGTGGTTCAAGAATCCCTCATGAAGAACAAAATATCGAGGCACGTGACATCGCCTGGTACGGCGGAGCCGGGGTCCCACCCTGGAGCCAGGCCCGGGGTCGGGACTCGTCGGAGAGCTCCTTGTGGCCGGTTGCTCCTCGCGGGACCCGGCCGGGCCAAGCCCGAACGAGAGACGCGAGGCCATCCCCCAGTGGGCCCACCACCTGCAGGGGGAACCGTGAGGGACCGGTGCAAAGAGGATTGGGTGGCGGATGAAGGTGGAGACCTCAGTGGCCCAATCCCCGGATGCTTAGGCTGGCTCTAGGGATGTGGAATGTCAACTCACTGGGGGGGGGGGGAGCCTGAGCTTGTGTGGGAGGTCGAGAGATATCGACTAGAAATAGTCGGGCTCGCCTCCACGCACAGCGTGGGCTCTGGAACCCATCTCCTTGAGAAGGGTTGGACTCTCTTCTACTCTGGAGTGGCCCACGGGGAGAGGCAGCGGGCTGGTGTGGGTTTGCTTGTTGCCCCCCAGCTCAGCCATCTCGTTTTGGGGTTTACCCCAGTGGATGAGAGGGTCGTATCCCTGCGCCTTCGGGTTGGGGACAGGTCTCTGACTATAATTTCAGCCTACGGGCCGAGTGGTAGTGCAGAGTACCCGGCCTTCTTAGCGTCCCTGTCGGGGGTGCTGGATAGTGCCCCTCCCGTGGACTCCATTATTCTGCTGGGGGACTTCAACGCCCACGTGGGGAACGACATTGACACCTGGAGAGGCGTGATCCGGAGGAATGGCCTCCCCGATCTGAATCCAAGTGGTGTTTTGTTATTGGACTTCTGTGCTAGTCACGGATTGTCCATAACGAACACCATGTTCAAACATAAGGGTGTCCATCAGTGGACCTGGCACCAGGACACCCTAGGCAGGAGGTCGATGATCGACTTTGTTGTCGTATCATCAGACCTTCGGCCGCATGTTTTGGACACTCGGGTGAAGAGAGGGGCTGAGCTGTCCACTGATCACCACCTGGTGGTGAGTTGGATCTGCTGGAGGAGGAGAAAGCTGGACAGACTTGGCAGGCCCAACGCATAGTGAGGGTCTGCTGGGAACGCCTGGCAGAGCCCTCGGCCAGGGATGTATTCAACTCCCACCTCCGGGAGAGCTTTGACCAGATCCCGGGGGATGTTGGAGACATAGAGTCCGAGTGGACCATGTTCTCCGCATCTATTGTCGATGCTGCTGCCCGTAGCTGCGGCCGTAAGGTCTGCGGTGCCTGTCGCGGCAGCAATCCCCGAATCCGGTGGTGGACACCGGCAGTAAGGGATGCTGTCAAGCTAAAGAAGGAGTCCTATCGGCTGTGGTTGGCTTGTGGGACTCCTGAGGCGGCTGACGGGTACTGTGAGGCCAAGTGTGCTGCGGCCCGGGCTGTGGCAGAGGCAAAAACTCGGGCCTGGGAGGAGTTTGGTGAGGCCATGGAGAAGGACTACCGGTTGGCCTCGAAGTGACTTTTGCAAACCGTCCGGCGCCTCAGGAGGGGGAAGCAGTGCTTTGCCAACACTGTTTATAGTGGGGGCGGGAGACTGCTGACCTCGACTGAGGACATTATCGGGCGGTGGAAGGAGTACTTCGAGGTGCCGGTCCGTTGTGGTGAAGAGAGAGCTGAGCCGAAAAGCGAAGCTCTCGATTTACCGGTCGGTCTATGTTCCTACCCTCAACTATGGCCATGAACTTTGGGTCATGACCCAAAGAACGAGATCCCGGATACAAGCGGCTGAAATGAGCTTCCTCCGTAGGGTGGCCGGGCACTCCCTTAGAGATAGGATGAGGAGCTCGGCCATCCGGGAGGGGCTCGGAGTAGAGCCGCTGCTCTTCCACATCGAGAGGAGCCAGTTGAGGTGGCTCGGGCATCTATACCGGATGCCTCCTGGACGCCTTCCTCGGGAGGTGTTCCAGGCACGTCCCACCGGGAGGAAGCCCAGGGGACAGCCAAGGACACGCTGGAGGGACTATGTCTCTCGGCTGGCCTGGGAACGCCTTGGGCTCCCCCTGGAGGAGGTGTCTGGAGAGAGGGACGTCTGGGCGTCTCTGCTGAGTCTGCTGCCCCCGCGACCCGGTCCCGGATAAGCGGAAGACGACGAGTACGAGTAAGATCTCCCTTTGTATGAAAATCAAAAACATTTGATTAAAAAAATCTTAATATGCACTTTTCTGCTTGAAATACATAAATATACAGTGTACAGAATGATTGTGTTTTCATTGCGTAGCCAATAAGAGGTAAAGACTATGCACTCAGTTTTTTTTCCCACAGAGGGAACTGGATGACACATCATAGTTGTATAAGTCAGATGATTCAGTCCCAAGGCAAACACACACTGCGGCCTCGCTGATCACTGATCACATCAGTTAAATGATGTCAAAAGTGAGTCGCCTCCTGAAACTCGCCCGCCATTTGCATATGGGACAAACAGCCAACACATGAAACAATAGTCCCTGTTGCAACGCAAGCCGCTGTTATGGAATCTTCAGCTATTAGAAACTTCCTCCACATGAAAGTTGATGGTTGCTGTTCCTCTTAATACAATGCTTGTTAAAAAGGGATTGCCAAGCACACAAACAGGTTTGTCAGAGGTTGTTGTGGCACTAAGCACTATTTTAATGACTGAGGTGAATGTCAACAAGTGATCTCAGCCTTTATTGTGGCTGAGACATCTGACTCAAAAACCATTTACACAGCATTTTATGGCGCATAGGCATATAAAGGCTGGCGCGAACAGAAGCAACATGGAAAACTTGGATACTTTATGAGCTGTTGTTAGTACACAAGCCTGTTTGATTTAACCTCTTTAAACAAGACTGCTGATTTAGGTTGTCTTTATGGTGTTTTTTTCCCCTACACTTCATGTTTTTTCTTAGCTATACCACTTCCAGTTGTTTGAAAATTAGACACTTACAGCACAAACAGGTCTGCGAGTTCACACACACAGCAAGATGGAGAAGTAGGTGCGTAGATAACACAATAAATTCACTAGTTTAGTTTTTAAAGAGTGTTGTTGTCAGCCGGACAAGAAATCTTCATTAGTATACTCTGTCAACACAACACTAAAACTTCAGAAAAACATTGTTTCGTACTTTTAGTTTTAAACGTAGATTCAGGATTTCAGTCCTAAATTATCCACCTTAATATCCATATTAACTGCTAATCTTGTCATTCTTCCTGTCTTTAACAATGATCACATGTTGTTATCCCCAGGTGAATTTAATTTAAAAAGGTATAGGAATCATGGAACGTAAAATCTGGTTCTATCATCTGGAAAAACGTCCAGAATAACACAGACTGGTTCACTTTACATCACTACAATGTGTGGAAGGCCTCTTCAGTTCTGCTGCACAACAGATTGTTGTTAGTTTTGGTTTTTCCCACTGCAGTGTTAAATGTTGAATCCCACACATGGGATACAAATACTGCATTCCATGTGTCAAAGCACTCCTGAACCAGAGACAATTAAACGTTTTATCTGGGCTGAGGAGAAAACAAACTGGTTGATTACTCATTGGTCCAAAGTCCTGTTTACAGATGAAAGTAAAGTTTGCATTTCATTTAGAAACCAAGGTCCCAAAGTCTGAAGGAAGAGTGGAGAAGTACAGAATCCACATTGCTTGAAGTCCAGTATGTAGTTTCCAAAATCAGTGATGTTTTGCGGTGCCATGTCATCTTCTGGTGTTGGTCCACTGGGTTTTCTGAAGTCCACAGTCAGTGCAGCCATCTACCAGGACATTTTAGAGCGCTTCATGCTTCCTTCTGCTAAGAAGCTTTTTGGAGATGCTGATTTCATTTTCCAGTAGGACTTGGTACTGACCCACACTGCCAAAGGTACCAAAAGCTGGTTTAATGACCATGGTGTTACTAGGCTTGATTGGCCAGCAAACTGGCCGGACCTGAACCCCAAAGAGAATCTATGGAGTACTGTCAAGATGAAGATGAGAGACACCAGACCCAACAATGAAGATGACCTGAAGGCTGGTATCAAAGCAACCTGGGCTTCCATTACACCTCAGCAGAACCACAGGCTGATCTCCTCCTTGCTACGCTGCATTGATGCAGTTATTCATGCTAAAGGAGCCTAACCAAGGATTGAGTGCATAGAAATTAACATACTTTTCAGAAGCCTGACGTTTCTGTTTAAAATATCCTTTTTATTGGTCTTATGTAATATTCAAATTTTCTGAGACAAGATTTTGGGTTTTCATTCTCTGTAATGATCATCATAATTACATAAAATTAAGGCAAAATTAAGAATCTATATAAAGTTTCACTTTCTGAAATGAGTGACAAAAACTATACAGAAAGTTTTTCACAATATTCAAATTTTTTAAGATGGACCCATTTATGTAACACCAAAAAATGCAACCCCCTCTTTTCATTGTTCAGAGCATGTAAAAATACTCAAATAGAGGAAAAACCCAGCATATTCAAATAAAACTACTGTAAATTAAACTAAAAAAGGCAACTTTATGCTTGAGGCTGTTGTGCTGCACAACCGTGCGTCCGCTTAGAAATGGGTGATTGCTCAAGGCCCTGACAGCATACAGGCTACTACTGGCTGTCGACCCCAGGGGCAGCGGTCCCCTGAACAAAGAAACAGTGACGAGGAGAGGTGGGGACAAGTTGCCTGCTCTGCATTTTACCTTGAGCTTGATCTTGTCACAAGGTTGGTGTCCCCTAAGTTGAGAGCAGTTGCGCATGCATAAGTGTACACAAAGATAATCATGCCTCAAGTTCATTTGATGCTACTGTTGCTCATCTGAGGGGCTGCCACATGCATGTGAACACACAGTGTCCAGGTACAGGGGGCACTGTTTCCTGTTGTGTGTTGTCCTCTGGTTGCTGCAGGACTTTGAAGTTAACAGGAGGAGAGCTTCCACCGGCAGGTTACCACTGCATGTCAGCAGCTCCTAAAACAGATTGTGACTACCTCTGTTCTGAACAGCCAGCCAGCCGTTAAGCTGTGTCTAAGCCAAGGCAATTCTCATTACAAACCAGATCTCACTGCAGAGCTCACAAGCTAGTCTCATTCATTCTGCCTCTTTCACCCATTAGTGCCTCACATTTCACTTTACTCTTCAGTCATCACTGTTTGTCACTGTGTGTTCCTCAGCAACAATGCCTCCTACAGGTTCATCATCTTTGATCTTACTGTGTAGCTCCTACATTTCCCAGCATTATTTTCACAGAGCTAGGCCGCCTGTGTCACTCTGCCCCTCACAACCTGCTGCTGCAGACTCTGTCACCTTCTTCTTTGACCTCACCTCCCAAACGAATAAATCTAATCCTCAGACAGCCGACCGGATATAAGGAACTGCGTGCTGTGGCCCTTAGTTGTGTTGGGTTGACTTTCACCTTTAAAAGATCCGTTCAAAATGTCATAGCTCCCTGACATTTACTGCGTGATGCGTGAATACATGCGTAGGTGGAACACAACGGCTCCACACAGCAGAGCGCTGAGTGAGGAGCCCCATAGCTTTGGCCCCCATCACCATCTGTCCATTGCTGCTCACCTAATTTTTCAACTGCCGCTCTCCCTGTCACCCTGTGTCCTTTCCCCAGTTGTGTTTATTAGAATTATAAGAGCACTCAGTGCTGTCAGTGTGTTGTTAATCCTTATGCTTATGTCTGCTAAGCTGGCCCCTTCTGATAGGCACCTGGCTCCACTCTGAACAGCCCAACTGCTGCACTGGGTTCTGTTGTCCCTGAAGCCATTACCGCTCCCGATGTCCGTTTTCTGCCTGTGGTCATCAAGCACAGACTTTAGTCTCTGTCCAAACATCAGCCATCAGAGTCCCTTTCTTTGCTTTGCTGCCCCACGTACCTCCTCGCCTGGCTCACTGTGTGCCTGGCCTTCACTGGAGCCGGCCTGGTTTTAATTTGGAGCCGTGTTTGCTTTAGAATTCCCTAATCTCCTATCCTGGCTACACTGACCGACTGAGCCGTGTTTGCACACATTCTTTGGCACTGATTTCACACAGGAAGGATATTCTCTATCGTTTCTGCTGAGTGCTGTATTCACGTGTGTTTTGGTCCAAACGTACACAGCTCCCTTGTTCGCCATGATTATCCTGAGTGACAGCTCCTGTAATGACAGCAGCTGTATCAATTACTCTGATTACTGCTTTCATTTTGCTGATGTCTACTGTTTGAGCAAGAAGGGGAGCTGAATTTCAAACTGCACGAAGCTCATTCACACACATCTCGCACACAGCGTGTAAAACAGAGAAATAGACTGTTTAATTCTAAGCTGTGTTTCATGTTTTCACCTGTTTTTCTTTTTTTGGGGTTTGTTTTTTGTTTTTTTTTCTGCAGTGCGGCCATCAAAACCAAGGTGTTTCACCGAAGGTACCACAGAAGAAGGCAAAAACATTGTGCTGAGATGCACAACTACTGAGGGAACCAAGCCTATGCAATACAAATGGGAGAAAACCACTGACAACAAGCTGCTGCCTGCTTCTGCTGTGTTGGGTAATTCACATTTTCAGAAACCATTCAGTCACTGCTCTGTTTGGGCTTAAGCCTGTAACCTTTTCATTGTTTTGCTCTTGCTCAGACCCTGTGGAAGGTACCATAAATGTGAGAAATGTATCTGCCAGTGCATCTGGTACATATCGCTGCGTTGCCAGCAACCGTGTTGGCTCAGAAGAGTGCATCCTCCATCTCCAAGTGACACCACGTAGGTTGCCTGCAAACATAATGTTCAGTGGCTTAGTGAAGTATTCACACCCCTTCAGCTTTTTTGCATTTTGTCACATTACAACCACAAAGCCGTGTACATTTTATTGGGATAATACGATGCAGTACAAAAGTATTTGCTCCTTTCCAGATTTCTTTTGTTTTTGCTGTTTAGTCACAATTAAATCTTTTAGCTCATCAAACAAATGATTTGCCTCTAAAGCGACAACAACTTCCACCTTAGCGTTTCCAACATCTGGAAAAAAGTCTTTTACATCACTGGAAGAATGTTGGCCTACTCTTCTTTGCAGAATTCTTTTGATTCATCCACAGAATGAACAGCCTGTTTAACGTCATGACACAGCATCTCAATCTGATCCAGATCCAGGCTTTGACTAGGCCACACTAAAGTGTCCCGTTTTTTGAGCCATGCAGAGGTGGCCTTGTTGGTGTGCTTTGGATCATTGTGCTACTGTGTAAACCAAGAGAGCTTGGGCTAAGGTTCACAAAGTGATCACTGGACATTTGCCTTAAGGATTTTCTGTTGTAGAGCAGATTTCATGGTTCCATCAGTTACAGCAAGTAGTCCAAGAGCATCACACTACCACCACCATGGATGATGTTCTTTTTTCAAATTCTGTAGTTCTACATCTGATGAAATGTAACGGGACACGTGTTTAACTTCTATCTCATCAGTCTGCAGAATATTAACAAAAGTTCTGGAATCGTCAATATATGTTTTTGTAATTGTTTTGTTTGTTTAGCAGCGGTTTTGGTTGATTGCAGTTAAATCATGATCTACCAAGGGGGACAGTTATATATTTACATTAGACTAGGTTAGGTCTACTAGGTTTTACCTGTAATAAATCAAAACATAATATAAAAACTTTGTATTTACTCTGGTTATCTCTGTCTGGTATTAACATTTCTTTGATCTGATACGATTCATATAACATAAAGAGAGAACCAGAATTGTTTAAGAGGAGAAACAAGTTTTCATAGCATGGTGTATGATAGACCAAAATAAAGTAGTGCAGAGTTATAAAGTGGAAGGACAAAATTAAATGGTTTTTCTTTTCCTTATTTTTTACAAATAAATTGCACACAAGAGGACTATCTTTACTAATTATAAGGCTTCTGAAGGTATTACTTGCACTGGGTTGTATTTAGCAGGGTTTCCGCTAAAATAAAAGCCGCCACAACTTCAGAATAAAGTGGTTGTTTTTTTTAACACGTGCATTGTGTTAATTCTTATTTACACACTTACACTAACCAAAATCAGAGAGATTTAAATATCATGAAACCTTAAAATTTACTTTGTTTCAAAAGACCAACACCGCCGGCAATTTTCTGTTCCATTCCGGTCCGTCTTGCTCCGGCCGGGTCAGGGGATATCAGAGTAAATGGGCCTAAATAGGAATGTATGCCACACTTTTCAGATTTTTGATACCATAGTATTTAAAATCTTGAATGGGCTTTCTTCTGCACTGCACCTCTTGCTGTTGGTCTGTCTCATAAACACCCAATAAACTAGTTGAAGTTTGTGCTTGTAATGACAAAATGTTGCAGAAGCTGAAGACTTGCAAGTACCTTCATACATTGTTTAAAGTGGTGTTCAGCCTGATGTAGCTGCCCCGGGTATTTTTAGCTTCGTTATGAAGGATTTGTCTTTTAATGACGTAAAAGGTTTATCAGTTCAGTGACTTTTTTAATAACATGATAGTGCACTTTCTTTCTAGTCAGATATAAATTCTGTGTTTCTAACTGTGTACTTCCAGTATTTAACCTTAACAATTGGTTCCAAATTCCATGTCTTAGACTTACTAAACTCTTCTTCTTTGTGTCATCCAGCACGTAACACTGCAGGCATCATCGCAGGATCCATTATAGCTGTACTCTTGATCCTGATCCTTCTCGCCATCATCCTCTTCTGCTTCTGCCGTAGTCGCAAACGCAAGAAGTATGAGAAGGAAATCTGCAATGAGATCAGGTATGCCAACCAAACGTCAATCAATGTGGCTCGTAGAACCTCTGCCCCAGTCTCAAGTCTTTTGCAGCCTCTAACAGGATGATCCTGTATTTAACTTCGTCCATCAGACCAGCTTCCCTGTATCTGCCATAGAAAAGCATGCCTCTTCCATCAACATGTTTCACAGTGCCGATGGTGTGTTTAGGGTTATATTTAGTGTTAGTTTTCTTCTGAACGTAGCATTTTGCATGTACACCAATAGGTTTCATTTGGATCTCATCTGACCAGGACGCCTTTTTCCACAGGCTTGCTGTGTCCCCTACATGAATTCTAAGGGGGATTCTTATAGCTTTCTTTTAACAATGACTGTCTTCTTGCCACTCTATCATAAAGGCCAGATTAGTCCATGACTAATAGTTGTCATGACAACTGTTCCTCCCACCTGAGCTTCTTTATCTCTGCAGCTCCTCCAGAGTCACCAGGGGCCTCTTGCTTTTTGGATTATTCGCTCTTGTCTGATCTGTCATTTTAGGAGGATGGCCATTTCTTAATAGATTTTCAGCTATGCGGTATTCTCTCCATTTTCAGATGATGGAATGAACAGAGCTATGTTAGAGGTTGGGATATTGTTTTCAAATCTAACTGTGCTCTATACTTTTCCTATACTTTCTCTGTGACCTGTCTGCTGTGCTCCTTGGTCTTCATGACGCTGTTTGTTCACTGACAAACCACTGAGGCCTTCACAGAACAGCTGAAGTTACAATGAAATAACACACAGTCAGAGTCTGTTTGCTAGTTTGATGACTTCTGAAGCCAATTGGTCACACTTGATTTTATTTAGGATTATCAGGACAAAGGGATTTTTATTAGTAAAAAGCTATGAAAACCATGTACTGTTTCCCTTCCACTTCACAATTACACACAACATGGTGTTGGTCTTACATGAAATCCACTGAAGTTCTTGGCTTTTAATAACAAATGTGAAAAATGTCCAGGTGTTATGAATGGTTTTTAAAGGCACTGTATATTTCAGTCCTACTTAAAGTTTAATCTGTGCTTGTATCAGATGAATGCATACTTGGCCACGAACGAACACACAAAGCCACCAGCAGATCTCCAACAGCCATGAAAAAGGATTTTTCTCCATCAGCGTTTTTCTTTTTTCTCCCTTCCTCAAATAAACAGCTGTGGTAATCAGTTTGAAAGCTTTGTTTGCTCTGTGGATCCTGTGTCTGCCTCTGGCTGCCACCCACCCAGCCACCCCCACCACAGATCAACCTCTCCTCCTCTAGCTGTCCACGTCTCCATCCACCCCATAGGCTCTCCACAACCACTGCGCCTGCTATCACTCTGCTGTTGCCTGAATCTGGGACCACAATGTGACACTGCTCACAGTGTAGGACAAAGAGGATTAGACCTCTGGTCCTGTGTCTTACACACATTTGCTGACATGTTACTGCACGATGCTATGGACTAAACAAGCTGTGGCCCCTGAGGCTCTGTTTGATTGAGCATTTAACTGGATTATTGCTGCTTATTAGTTGTTAATATGGTGGCAGAGGGAGTAGAGGCCATAGTTGTATTTGGATGCTGTGCTCCATCGCTGCAGGCAATTACACAGTCTTTGTGACTTAGCAGTGCAGACACGGCTCCATCAGTCAGGTTTGCCCAGTCCAATTATTTGTCCCTTCTTATTGAGTCGAACCATGTTTTGCTCTTGAAATGACTCCTAAAGACTCTGTTACAGGGTTCCTGCACTCTAAACAAAAATACTTCAAAAAACCTCTAAAAATTAGGTAAGAATATGCTCGCAGGACTTGTTCAAGTACGTTCAAGTACGTTCAAGTTTACAGATATTTAGGTTGATATATTGTTTCTGTTTAAGTAAAACCAACACAATTTCAATTGGCTATAAGCTTAATTGTCAGTCAACTAAATCACCATAATTATATGAATAAAATATTGTTAATATTAAATTTTTCTACGTTAATGGAAACCTCTTATTTAGAAATTCTAAGAAACAAAATGAGTTGAAGCACAACTTTAGCATGTTGTGTGTGTGTGTATATATATATATACACACACACACACAAAAGCAGTTTTCAAATGATGATGTCACTTAAGGGGAAAAAATCTTTCCCACTAACCTTGTCCTATGTGAAAAGTATTTACCCCCTTGTTAAATTAACCACTCTATTTTGGTTCAGTTTTACCAGACAGACCCAGACCTGTTTACTGCCTAAATGTAAATTCAAGAAACCACTTAAATAGAGCCTCTCTGACACCATGAAGTAGGCTAAAAGATGTCAAAAAGCATCACACCACGCCCTGATTTCAGGACGTTCAAGAACAATTTGAGAACAAGGTCACTGACATCCACAGTGAACCACAAATGGAGAAAACATGGAACAATGTTAGACCTTCCCAGCAGTGGCCAACTCACCAGAATTACTCCAAGACTGCATTTACAACCCATCCAGGAGGTTAGAGAACAGCCCAGAGCAACATCTTCAGCTCTACAGGCCTCAGTTAGGGTCAAGGTTCATGATAGACCTTTTCAGTAGGTGTGTGTCCCAGATGCAACGGGACACACACCTTTCAGTAAAACAGAAAAAATCCATCATAAAGACAGTCCAACATGATTATGATGGTGTGATAATCTGGAGATGCTTTCCTGCTTCAGGATGATTTGCTGTGATTGATGGACCCATGATTCTGCCATACATTCATGTTGGTATTAGTACTTTAAGAATGGGCTAAAATGGATTGAGGACCTAGGGAAAGTATAGAGTTTTGACCTTAAACGTGGAGAAACCCTCCAGAGTTTTATACCTTTGCACAATCAAACTACAGAATGCCAGTCAGTCAGTCAGTCATTTTCTACCGCTTATTCCATAGTGGGTCGCGGGGGAGCTGGTGCCTATCTCCAGCTGTCTCTGGGCAAGAGGCAGGGTACACCCTGGACAGGTCGCCAGTCCATCGCAGGGCAACACACAAACAACCACGCACACACTCATTCATTCATACACCTAAGGGCAATTTAGAGAGACCAATTAACCTAACAGGCATGTCTTTGGACTCACTACAGAATGCTTTATAGCAAATTCTAAATGTAGTTTCAGCATTGATTTTGTCCAACTTGATAGTTTGAGTAAACTCATAACTGTGAATATCCAGTCCTTTTTCCTAACTCTGCTGCTGTTGTCTGTGTGTCGTCACAGAGAGGACGTCCCTCCTCCGAAGAGTCGCATTTCGAGCGCGCGCAGCTTCACCATCGGCAGTCAGCGCTCCTCCCTAGGATCAATGTCGCCTTCCAACCTGCACGAATACGCCCTGAAGCCCCAGTACGACAAGATCCCGTCATCTGAAGAGTATGATCGGCCTCCAAGTCAAGTCCCTCTGCCCCATCCTTCTGTTCCCAGAATGGCTGGCCCTAACCTCAGCCGCATGGGGGCCGTCCCCGTCATGACCCCGGCCCAGAACAGGGACGGCTCAATCGTCTAGCGTGTTTTCTTTTGAAGAAGGGACCCTGGAACAAAGCCAGTAAATATTAAGCAGTGGGTGGGGAGGGAGAGGTGACTCGCACCACCTTTTGCCCTTTATTGTTTTCAAATGGGACGGTCCTCTAATGAAGACATGACTTTGCTGTGTTGATAATGTGATGTACTGGAACTAGAGCACATTAACTTTTTATCAAATACAAAACAAAAACACTTTTATGCATTTTATGTCCTGGATTTTCTCACAGGAAATGAATTGGTGTGGATATAAAGCAGAATGGTCAATATACAAATTATGTTGTACATAACTCAATGCATGTTTTTGGTTTTGTTTTTAACTTTGATTTTTCTTGCTGTAGATATACTGTATGTTTAAAACAGACCCATCCCCTTCATTGGCACCCTGCACAGCTGTATGCATGCTTATGTGTAGAAACATACAGCTGGATGTGTGTATAAACAGAAGGTTATATACATGAATGGGACTTTGGAAATATGTTGTTTCCTTTTCTTAAAATCTTAGCTTAACTGTACCATAACCTGTCCTGTTTTAATAGGGTCTGGCTTTTTTTTGATTGGATATAATTTCATGCAACAGTTTTTTGTTTTTCCTGATTGGAAACACTTCAGTACTCTCAGAACTCTGAGCACCAACAGCTGACCTATATAGAGTGATTTGACTTTCCCGCTCTGAGTTCAGGTGGGGGGGCTTAAAGGGTAAGGATTGGGTGGTGGGGAGGGGCTGGTTTTGGCTTCCACACATCGGGACTGGCTGGATGACTTAAAAAGGACCAGTTTCCGTTCTCCATCCCCACCCTGAGGCTTTTAGACAGCCTGTATTGGCAAGTACGATGACAGCTGGACAACAAGGTTCACTGAGCAATCAGCTTTGATTGTGTTTGGCTGTATAAAGGTCTCCGCCCTCCGTGGCAAGCAGGACAAGTAGACCTCCTCATTTACATCCACACACACCAAACTAGCGAGACAAAAGGAGAAGCCCTGATTTATCTCAGTGGTGTGCAGCGTGTGTAATCCTGCATATTTGTTGCTGCACTACAAGGATGCAAAACCATGATTAACCTTCTCCCTGTGGCTGACATGAAACTGATTGGGGCTTATGTAGTGTTCTCTGATGCCTTATTTTATCCTTTATTTTGGCCTTATACTCGTTCCTTTGGTTGACCTTTTCTGGATCAGATTCTTTCGTGCCTTGTTGCTCGAGTGAAACTGTAGAAGTTGTCTCTGTGTTCTGTTCTTAAACGCATCATTCTTCATGGCTATCACTGCCTTGGGAACAGTAGCAGTCATCACTCTAGGCATAGGCTGGTAAAAATAGCATGGTGTTTACACAATTTCATTTAAAACTGAAAAGCAACAATTATTCCTGCTGCTGCAAATCTGCTCTAACATATTGATTATTACTGGTTTAGTGCTATTATGGCATTTACTTAGTATTTAAATTTTCAGGCGTACAATAAAGCAAAATTATCCGACAACCACATGCAAAACATTATTTGGCAGACTGTCTCATTTTTTAGTTGTTCGGTTCCTCATACACCAACACTGGGAGCATCACCTGAGATAAGGCTGATAGGTGGAGCTGCTTTAGTTTCCACACCATGACTGTCAATTGGCAACATCTCCAAACCCCAGAATCAGCCTGTGTCATGAGGGGCCTTATTCGGCCATCTTAACCAGCAGTGTGCAGGAACGAATGGGGGGGAGCTAGAGAGAAATCCAGTCACTGGCAGCTTCTCTGGCATCTCATTATAAATAAAAGCCATTTGAAGAGTATGACAGAGAATTTTCATCAGCTCTGCCAGGAATACCAGGAACCAGCCCTTAATCCACACTGATTCTTTGTTGCTTTTACCTCGATTGAATCTAGTCTTTGATTACAGGATCTCAGACCTCAGCTAAAAGTGTCTGTTTTTACCTTTTTAAGCTTTATTTCTTTGGTCGTTTTTAAATTGAATTACAGTAACATTCATTTCTTTAGTTGATGTACTTTCTTTTAGAAAATGAATTGGTTCTGGTTCCATATAGAAGTTGCTTGTTGAAGTACCAACACTGAATGAATATAACAAAGAATATCGTGTTTATATATCTACATGTGATGTGACCCTGATGATCTATGTGTAAAACAGGCGCAGCAGCTACTCAGCACACTGTATATGCTCTTTGGTATGTTTCCTGGCTGGCTGCGCGTGTGTGTGTGTGTGTGTGTGGGGACAGGTGTGGCAGTGCCGGTGCCAAGAGGCCCCTGTTTGTGGGATTTTGTGCTATTTATTCCTGAACAGCAGAAAAAACATCTGTCAGTTGGGCTTCAGCCCTGTTCTTGGTGTGTTTTTATGTGTGAGCTGCTGTATTAACACTTGTTGCTAGCCAGGATGTGGCCCTTGTAAAGATCTGCTGGTAAGGTGTACAGCGCTCCACAAGAAGTGATCTTGTTACTCTTCCATGCTCATTACTTTAATGTTAACTACTATTAACAATATTACCAGTAGCTTTGAAATCAGTGTACTAATACTGTATGAAGACTGCATTGAGGTGCACACTGTGTTCTAATCATATTTTCTTTCTGTGTATTTTTGTGCTGTATTTTTCAATAATAAAAGTAAGTGAAATGAAAATCAGTTGCCTCTCGTTGTAAAATGTTGGCTTTCCTCTTCAGCGGTAAGTTTGTTCTCTAGCCACTCGGCCTCCTGCAGCTTTTTGACTGTGATTTATTTTAATCAGCCAGCAAATTCCAGCCCTTCCACCAGGTGAGGTGACTTTCTAACCACTTAATGATTGTAATTAATCAATATCAGGACAGACACAACCGCCACCTGCCACCTACAACGCCTCGGTTTCAGCTAAGAATAAACTTTGTTGCCTGTATTGCTGCAGTGTTTCAGTATTTGCTTAGCTTTTCACTATCGATGCGAATTTCCTCCCTTGGTTAATGTACTGGGTAATTAATTTCATTGCATTTCAGCACTAATTAAAGTTGTACAAAATGAGCTTCCTAATTAACTGGGCTGCGTGATGTGAAATGTAGTGCCTGGTTAACAGCTGAGGGGACACGCTGCACCTTAGCTCCATCACCCTCCTCTCACTGTGTATACACTTAACATGCTGTTGATGTGGACATGGATGGATCAATGCCTGATTATTAGCCGGTGGCTTGTTGACAGCTAGTCAATAAAAAGACTAAAGCACTTAGTAGCAGCACTAAGCCGATGACCATTGCTATAATTGGATGTCAGTAATGGATAGGGCCCTGGAGCTTTGATCTGTGACTAGTCAAAGTCTCTGCTGGTTTTATAGCAGGTATGCTCTTCTGTATTTCTGACCAGCAGTTGGTCTGAGATCCTACAAATAGATGTGGTGAATAGGCTTTTCTGAAAAATCAGTCCAATTCATTTTACAAAGAATATATTTTCCACAAAAAGAACATGTCATGTTTGTAATTTTGTTGTGAGTGAAGCAGATTGACGTCAAGTCAACTGATCAGATACCTCCAACTGCAGTTTTCTTTTTTTTCCCCCCACATTTGAGCCGTATGTGAGAACCCTGTGTGGATTTTCGAAAACATCTAGCAGCATGAAAGCAGTTCCTTAGGATGGACTGGAATGACCAGATCAACCCTGTCTGCAGCTGAAGATCTGCAGCAATCATTTGGAGCTGACTTGTTTTTAAACCCATTTGGTCTGGCTGATGTGTTGCATCCAGATTAAAGCTGCCATAATTTGTCGATGTGCAACATCATAATAGCAATGGACGGCTTGCACACAATATTTGGCAGGTGATATATTTCAGATGCATTTGATATTGCAAATTGTTAATATAGTTGCCCAGTTGATGAAAAGCCCACCCCTAATGTATGTTTAGTTACTAAGATACTAAAGCTCACAGAGCTTTAGTAGAGTGGTGGGGACATGTGTAATGATAGAGAAAGAAGCAGAAAAAGGTGCTTCAATTGTAATGATATCGTGACAGCATATCCCATCAATAGCATCGCAATTAAAGATTTTCCTGACATCCTGCAGCTCTAATTACAATGATTTTGAAAGGTCCCAACGATGTTTCCTGCAGAGTTGCTGCATCACCTGCTCCCTCTGCCAGAAGTCATTCCCAGAGAGACCATGAGCCTAATTCTACCAGCTAGCCACACCCTGCATGCAATTGCATGTTTCCAGTCAACAGCAGTAGTTAGTTTTAATGTAATTTTAGTTCTCCCTGCATGCAGGGCTACTGTATTGGCATAGCACACATGTATTTAAGGTGATACAAGCATAATACGACTCTTAGTTGTAGATATTCATGGAAGCAGATCAGATAGAAAAATTAATCAGATTTACAAGTTGACATTAAGACCACAGTTTTATCTTCCCTGTTGGCTTTAGCTTTGTCTTTCACATCAGCCTCTATTGTGGCTCAAGGTCATCTGAGCTAAACTGGTTAAACAACGTAACACTGAAACTCACGTGCAGAAGTTTAATTAAACTCTGTCTCATTTCTTCCAATGTTACCCAAACAAAACCAAATTATCAGTTGTTTATTTTATTCCTACATGTTTTTAAACTTAATATTTTGAAAAATCCTGCTGTGTTATTATGTCGGTGTATAATTGTTGGTAAAAAGAAATTATACCACTGGATGGTATTATTAATGATTGCACATCCATTAAAAAGACATCAGTGATGTGTGACCCTGCATGTGTACAGCTTACATTCATGAACTAAAGGCTTCTCTCCCATTGAGGAGTTAATATACGGTGAGTCATACATCATCCCTCTGTGTACCTCTGGACAATAGCCATTTGTGACTGCTTTTTTTTTTACCTGATCCACACAGTGGAGTGGACAGAATGGTGCTCTTTTGCTAAGCACTTTGGGATTTATGTATGCCTTCTTCTGCCTCTCTCCTCTGCCTGGATCAGGTATTAATTGTTTCCACAGCTAGGGAGAAAAACCCCCACAAGGTTCTCCACGAGGGTTTCCTTGGCAACCTTATCTGCTTGTACACAGTATGAGCCGGCTGCTGTTGGGATGATTTATCTTGTAAAGCGTGAATCACCCCCCCCCCCCCCCCCCCCCCACACACTCACAAAAGAGGCCTATAAAAGCATGGGTTTCATCAAAGTTGCTCTCCTCTGGCATGACGTATGCTGTCACAGCCGCTCAGCTTTTCTGCCGTTTTTAGAAATCTCAGGTTGGGAGTGAGCTGAACAGGGAATTTTGCTAGAATAGTGGAATATGCATATGAATGAAGACTGAGCTCAATTAGTCCTATCAGCGCAGCAGTGCATTAACATTTTGGTTCGGCAAATGTAAAGTGACAAAAATTACAAATGAATGTAGGCTTTTACCGACGTTGTGGTTGAATGACTGAGTAGTTGAAGCAATTTTCGGACATGGCCTCTGTTTTTCCTTGGTCCCTTTAGTGTTTCTAAGTGTATAGTCAGGATCCAGAGGAACTCCCGGAAGTGGAAAGATGCCTGTAGTCATTCACAGAGTGCTGCGTACTCATCATGGCCCTTTTGTTCAATGATTTAAAGTTAATTTCTGTCATGCATCAGCGTGAGTAATTTTACTCTCTGCAGTGAATAAACTCAGTTCCTCAGAAGTGAGTACATTCTTTAAATTAAAGCTGACAGCCTGAACTTTAAATGTACAGTCACTGTCCCATGCCAAATGAAAAGGAATCAAGAAAGGAGACATAACGTCAATGTGTCACCATGTAAACATTCACAACGTTCAACCGTATGTCTGCTTGACCGGCCTGCTGGTTGTGGATGGTCACCCTGGTGTGTCTGCTGCACCCTGCTTTCCTCAAGAAGCTCAGCCAGTTGTTTGTCAGTCTTCGTCCTCTAGCTGGACTTAGAGGACAATCCTAACCACCCAGTGATAAGGAATCATCTGTCATGGGTCAACCTGTACGCCTGTTGCAGCTTCACATCATCATGTTGAGTCATTTTAACCGCATTTGGCTGACTAAAATGTGGCTTTTAATCAGTGACCTTCCCCTTCGTGGTCCGGGTAGCAGTGGCTGCTGTGTCTATTCATGTTTTTCCAAGAATCATCTCTCTCTCTCATGGATCAGTGAGGCGATGCTCATCTGCAGATTTGACATTTCACTAACTGGCAGCAGGAACATTGCGTGTTGTGTGAGTGATAGTGAACAACGCAGAGCTTTCCAAGGAGGGAAGCACCCTAGAATCGGAAATTTTGAGACAGGATTCTTGCTTTAATTTCCTCATCACATCTCCTTTGATGCTTGTACCCACCTTGTGCTGTTATCTCATATCTTCCTGGAGTCAGACAGAGAGACTGGGTTCAGGATAGCTCTGCTATCAGTAAAGGAGGTTACACAGATCAGCTACTTTCTATATGATTTGTACTTTTAATCTGAACCTCTGCTGGACTCCATTACAGGTCATCAAACTTCAATGCCCTAACACCAGCAGAGCACATAATGAAATGTATCCTTGACAAGGAACTGGGCCCCTGTTTCTCTCCCCCTGATGATTGGGGTCATCTTCCTCATTACCACAGTGATGTATCATAGGTGTGCCTCTCAGTCAGTGTCAGTGCATATATTAATGCACACCGCTGGGGGAGTGTTTATGTGTGTAAAGTCATCACCTAGAGTGGCCACAGACAGGTCAAAGGTCAGGGTGGTGATTTGACAGATTGGGGGCGATCTCTTTTCCCTGTGCACCAATCCAGGAAGCACTTGCCCCACCTAAGGCTGTTTCCAGAGATTAAATCCTCTCTCCATGCTGGACACGTAACTCTGGCCACCATCACGGACTGCAGCCGTCCGTTCCTGCTGCACCCTTTCAGAGGGATTAGGCTGAAAGGCAACTTCTTGTTATTGTTCATTTAGATTTGTAAAGACAGTTTCTATGCAGAATTGGGATCTGATTATTGGATTTAACCATTTCTTTTGCTATTTTAAACATTATTCTCACTCCATTTTCATATCTTTTTTAACTACAGGAGTAACTGTGATTATTATGATGGTCTGGTGAGCAATTTAATTTAGTTGATTTACCATTGAAACCAAATAGAACCTTTTCCTTCCAAGCTCAAACTTCATGGTGGATGTCCTCAGATGCTGCTTCTATATTTCCACATTATGTTTTTTCCTCATGATACCAAAACAGCCCCACAACATGTTATTGCCTCGTTGTAATTTACAGTTCGGAATATTTTGTCAGGCTTGCAAAATTTCCCCTTTTCCTATCCAATGTATCAGTTGTCATATTTTAGTTTCATCAGGACATGGGACATCCCTTCAAAAATTCCTGTTTACATTTGAAAAATTGCTTTTGAAGTAATGGCTTCTTCCTCGCTGAGCGGCCTTTCAGCCCATATCTCTCCAGAACTCTTTTCACTGTGAATAATCTTACTCTTGTACCAGCTTCAGAAAGCATTTTCACAAGATCTTTTGCTTTATTTCAGGGGTTGATAAACAGATTGCCCACCAAACACGTTCAGTTCGAAGACACAGAACCTCTCTCCTTCCTGAACATTATGATGTTTATATCATACTTGCATATAAATGTTTGTCATCTGGAGATTGTTCCCAAGGATGAAACAGACTTGTGGAGGTCCACTATTCCCCTTCTGATATCTTGGCTGAATGCGTTTGATTTTTCAATGATCTCACACTGTGGTCTTAAATATATGCAGGTGTGCTACTCTTTGTATGTTGTGATCAATCCATAAGAAGCTTATAAAGCCTTGATGTCATCAACTGGGCTCTCCCAGATTACTTAAAGGGACAGTAATCTTAGTGTATGTAAACGTTTCGTGTTGAAGAAGAGTTCATTATTCTGCCATTTAGCAAATTTTGGTAAATCTAAGAAACACGAAACGTTTAGTCGGATTTAAAGTGAGACAGTAAGATAAAGGTTATGTGTTTTTTATACAGTGTATATAAACATCTGGTTTCAACTGTACTATAGTACAGCTTGGCAGAAGGTTACATCCACTCATTGTTGCCATAAAGGTGTGTGAAAGATGTCTGGAAGTCTCCTGCTGGAAATACATATAAAAGCCCAGGATGATAAGTCTGCATGGCTTTTCAAAAAGATATCATGTGAGACATGATACATTACAAGCAAGATGGTCAAATGGACTCCAGAGAGCTGTTGAGTTGAGGGCTAATTTTCCTTCCACAGCTGTGATGTCCTTTGCTGCAGTGCTGCTGTGTGTTTCCTTTGAAGGTCAAGGCTGTGTGAGAACGCTCCTGTTTTCATTCCAGCCCTTTAGAAAGGCTCAGAGCTAGCTAATACACTGTTTATTTCTTGCGCCCAGCTTGGTTTTCTCATTCTCTAGGTTTCTATCAGCTCACCGACCCGGAGGTTACTTAAAGGGTCTGAATGTTCACTCGTTCCTTCTGCAGACTAATGGATTGGTATAAGTGGTGTCCAGCAACTTTTAGATGTGTCCCTGGTCCAACACACCTGGATCAAAAGACTGAACTGTCTTCTCAGCATGCAGATTAATTTGAGTCCTTCTAATGACCTGACTATTTGATTCAGGTGTGTTGCCAATGTCTGGCCAGATTTTAACTTCTCTCTTCCTGTTTGTGCTGTTTTAATCTCTTTTCTTTCAGTTTTATTCCTTTAATATTTTGGGAGTTTCTTGTACAGCACATTGATCAACCCTGTTGTATTCCACATGCTTTATAAACAAATCTTAATAGATTTGATTTGTTGAAGTAGAGACACATTATAATGTTGCAGGACACTGATCCTCAAGGACTGAAGCTTGACACCAGTGTTTTGAGGGCTCATAAAATAGGTTTGACTTAAATCACTATGACGTTTTTGAGACTGCGGTTGTTTTAAGGTCACAGAGGTCCACTTCGGCCTTGACCCCTGTAAGACTAGCTGTGAGCTTCAGCCTATCGTCCAAGCGTCCGTGAAATGTTCTCCAAATTAAGTGACAGATTTTTTGTTTAATATCGTTTATTTCCTTTTAATATTGAAAAAAGGGTTAGTGGATTGACCTTAGAAAGAAGAATCGGGTCATCAACATACAAACTGAAGAAAATAAACCAGAATTGGAGGCTCTAAATCCAGAGGTTGTTGTCGGTAAATTTGTTTCTTTTAGTTTTAAAATAAAAAGAGTTTAACAGGTTATAGATCAGAACATTCAATCATAAAAAGACAGAACAGAGTATCGTGGGGGAATGATGAAATATATAATGAAACAAATGCCCCAATGAAAAAAATGACATTTGAGACATCATTAGCAAGAAAAATTATTTACTGAAATAGACCTTGTTTTAAAATTGGCAGTTTATTTCTATTAAACACCACAGCAGAGTTCTTTCATTATTTTCAGATGATTGACTCATCGACTCACCCCTCCCTGAAACCTATGATTAGAGTATATTTGTTCAACGGGGAAAAACACATAAAACAAAAACTAATTACCTGTTGCCACATCTAGAGTATCAGCATTCCTAATGCTAATCATTTATTCAGACTGGCTTTTAACTAGATTTATGCTGTATGCTGTTATATGTATGCTGTTTTTATGCTTTGTTTTTTCAGCTTGTTTTTATCGTAAAGCACTTTCTGGATTTTGACCTGTGAATGGTGATATATATGTAAAGTTTACTCACTTGCTTTCAAATAGTTTATTTAAAATAAATGTAACTAAAGCTTCATGACTTCATGTTTTCCTCGGGTAGAAATATGGCATAACACATGTAAAGCAGATGATATTGATTTATAAGTCAGGAAATGACTACATTTCTGTTCACCTCAACTGGCCCGCATCCGAAAATCAGATCAATACTGAAAAAGCTGAAGGGCCCATGTTTATCTTGCTACGATGCGCAAAGAAAGGATGAATAAGTGGGAAAAAGCACCTCATGCCCATTCTTGTGTATGGTGGAGGATCTGTGATGCTGTTGAGATGGTTATCTTCCAGAGGCGGTGGGACATCATGACATCATGAACCTTTGGAAATATCAGGGGATTTCCACCATAAATATGGGGACCTCTGCCAGTAATCAAAACAGGGCAATCATTGTGTCTTTTAGCGTGATCATGATCCAACACACATGGCCAAAACAACACAGAACAGGTTTACAAGGCACATAATCAACCTTCTTCCATGGCCATCTCAGTCCCCAGACCTAAGCTCTTCAGAATCCCAGTGAACTGTGGAGGAGAGAGCATAAAAGAGGACTCTGAACCATCTAGAACAGAAAGTATCAGTTCTAACCCTTGAGGCCCAGTGTCTAACATGTTTTAGTTGTGTTTCTGCTTCAGCACATCTGACATGAATCAAAGGTGATGAACAGGCCCCTGCAGAACCTGATGCTGTACCGAGGAGGTCATTAAACCATTTAAATCTTAGAGTGTTGAAACAAAGCCACAACTAGAAGTAAGGAACTGGCATGCAAGGACAGGAATTGAATGCTACTGATCTACAGAGGTTATGTAAAGAAAAAAGTTCAGGAAGATCTCTCTCTCTGTTTGGCCCAGACCCGGTGAAATATTATAGAAGACTGGAAAAAAACAGTTTTC
The DNA here is from genome assembly GCF_021462225.1 of Girardinichthys multiradiatus. Classification (NCBI taxonomy): domain Eukaryota; kingdom Metazoa; phylum Chordata; class Actinopteri; order Cyprinodontiformes; family Goodeidae; genus Girardinichthys; species Girardinichthys multiradiatus. The sequence continues at coordinate 39,010,034 of NC_061804.1, read as the reverse complement.
TTGATTTAGTATTTTTTTTCCTGAAATTAATAGATGTTCTCTAAGTTAAGGTTTGATTTTTCTGTGTCAGATCATTTTTATTGCTACACCAATAGAATATTGATTTATTATAAGAATACCATGGGTAACAATGAGTAGGGTATTGACCCTTTTCATAAAGATGACTGGAAAACTGATGCCAGGTGGTGTAGTACATTACTAATCCTGACCAGTTAGATTGATCTGCTCATCTGCTGCAGCATTAACGTGTTGTAATGTTTGATACTTTACTTTACTTTAGTTTTTAACTTCTGCTATAGGTAGCGATGAAACTAAAGGATCTTTGAAAGCCTGAACAGGCAATTTACTTCTAAATTCATCAACCGATTCCAGCAGAACGTTGTCCAAGTTTACGGAGGTTTGTAGCTGCATGTGGAGCTTCTAAATCAATAAAACCAAAGAAACATTTTATAGTACATTTAAAAATAATCTGTTAGATTTCAGTTTGCACATTCTGTGCTGTGTTTTGTGCTGGTAATTTTATAATCTTACAAGTTTAATAACTGTTATGCAGCCAGGCAGTACGTCAGTGCATCCACAGGCATTCATGCATCTATAAATGTTCTCACCCCCAACACCTTTGCCCCTCTATCTTCACTGTCAGGGATGTTTGGAATCTCTGCACCAGTTCTGGCCAGGTGCATGCTAAAATTTGCTGAACCACATATGAGCTAAACAGATTTATTTCGATCTCAGCAGGGAATCTCAGCTGACTCAAGAATGTGCTCCCAGTCATCCCAAGGCTTCCTAGCATGAACTTCAGCAATGGTTATTCAGTCTTTCTGTTTGCTTTAAGGTAAGCAAAGCTGGATGTTTTGAAATATTCTGGACACTATTCTGAGTGGTTACACAAACTCAGATTTCCCTTGATGAACCCAGGGTCAAGTCTGAAGCAGTGGGATCTAAGTGCTTGTACTCTGTCTCATTCTATACCCACAGCTCTGACCTTCTTTTCTTAATAATCATTTAAGTGTTGAATAAGTTCCAGCCCCTGCCTGGAATATGGTTCACTGTGGAAAACTGTAAAATGTTCTGTTACATCGTTCCAGCTGTTTAAAATTACTTTAGCGAGATTCCTGTGAGCTGCTTCAATGGTTGGAGTTTTTCCCTGTTGTATGGAGCAAGAAGTATCACAGTACGGCCCCACCCCCATCTGTTGCTGCACACTGTTGGTCAGCTAGCTAAACGTTTTCCCTTGCTTTCCCTTGCTTCCAAGAAAGACAAAGTTTGCTGTTTGAAAATATGGTCATTGTGCAATCACTAAGAGCAGAAAGGTATTATTCTGTGCAATAATCATTTGAACACTGCTACAAAATTTAAGTTTATTTATATAACACATTTCAGTAGCAAGACAATTCAAAGTGCTGCATATGACAAAAAATAAAAAGACACTTAATAGGAAAAGTACATTACAGTGGCATAAAGGCAATTAAATAATTAACGAACACAAATATTTAAAGAGAATAAAAATTTATAATTAAAATGATAATATGGTAATAAAAAAGATAAAGAATGAAAAATTTATGATAAATGATTGATAAGAAAATGAAAGGACTAAAAATTTAACCAATAATGTTTAGATGGCCCAGTCAAAGGCCACTCTAAACAAATAAGTTTTTAATCTTGATTTAAAGCAACTTAGAGTTTCAACGCTTTTACAGTTTTCTGGGAGTTTATTCCAGATTAGTGGAGCATAAGAACTAAAAGCTGCTTCTCCTTGTTTGGTTCTGGTTCTGGTTCTGCAGAGTAGATTTGAGCCAGAATACCTGAGAGGTCTGGGTTGTTGATACACTGACAACAAGTCTGTAATGTATTTTGGTGCTAAGCCATTCAGTGATTTATAGACTAACAGAAGTATTTTAAACTCTATTCTCTGAGCTACAGGGAACCAGTGTAAGGACTTTAGAACCAGGGTGATGAGCTCCACTTTCTTAGTTCTAGTGAGGATGTGGGCAGCAGCGTTCTGGATCAACTGCAGCTGTCTGATCAACTTTTTAGGCAGACCTGTGAAGACACTGTTGCAGTAATCAATTCTTCTAAAGATGAACACATGAATTAGTTTTTTTTCTAGGTCCTGCTGAGACATTAGTCCTTTAATCCTGGAGATGTTCTTTAGGTGATAGAAATTCAGTGGTTGTTTCTTCTATATCTTTGCTTAAGTTTCTGTATAAAAAACAAATGAACAACATATAATATATATATCCAGTTAGGCCAAAATGATCCATGAATCTGACTGAAAGTTATATTAACGTATTGTTGTGGCTCAGTCAGACTCCTAACCTGGATCTGATAGAGAATATGTAGAAAGAGCTAAAGATTAGGATAATAGTAAGGAGGCCTTCCAACCTGAAAGACCTGGAGCAAATAATCAAAACAGTGGAAACATGCAAAAAAAACTACACAAAAAAACTGAGCAATTATAAGAAGGATTTAAATGCTGTCTTATTCTTTTCTTCCTAGTCTTAGTCTTTTGGACGGAAATGGCTTTTAGTTTTAGTCACATTTTGATGCGACTAAAACAAAATGATGCCCTGTGCAGTGTCTGTATTTTGGGAGATACCAGTGCCTTTTCCTAAGACAAATAACCTTGTGGGCTGAATGAAAATAACTTTAAATCTGCCAGAAATATGAGTGATTTCGGTTTTAGTAACTATGTATATAACATTCCTAACTGTAATAACCTATATATTATTTTTGTAGCAGTTGAAATAATTGTTGCTTTTATGTTTTAAATCAAACATTATTAAATCATGTTATGCATGTTATACTTTTTGTGCTAAAACAAATAAATAGTGATATTTCTACTCAAAATTAGTATGATAAAAGAAATAATTAATCTGATATCTGCCTATGCTTAATGCTAAAATACACTCAAATGTAGCCAAGAACTTAGAGATGACATCTGAACACGTGAATCCAACACAGCAGCCAGTCCAGCTCAGTAGTCAATGTGGATACATACTGTACATCTAAATCATTAGGATCATTATCTTGGCTTTAGTAGAGGGCTGCACTCTTATTACAGCATTTAGTTTGGCGACAGCGTCGTCCTCTTTTGATCCTTTTCAAACATGTAACATTAGGCTCCCCCTGCCACCCAGATATGCTTCCCCATTTACACGATTCAGCTAATGACGAGCAAACGAGCTGTTGGAAAGGCTGAGCATCAAATTAATCCCAGCCCAACAGCAGCGCTGGCAGGCCTTTATTTTTATTTCTCAGTAGGGTGGAACCACCAGGAGGAACTGCTGAGAATGGGATGTCTTCCCATTTCTACTTGGGGGATAATTTTCTGTGGTGATTAGAATTGTTCTCAGCAGGGGAAAAAAATGCTGAGAATATTTTTTTCATATGGGACAAATAATTTTTCGTGCTCCAGAAGATATGTAATGTGCATTGTGTGCTGCCATAATGGGTTTGTAGATAGCTTTGTTTATCATGCTGCACATGATCTTGTGTGTTTTGGATTACTTAGAAACTAGTCATTTCCCTGAGGCAGGTTTTGTTTACAGTGGCAGTGAGGCGTCGGACGTTTCTGTTTGCTGATGTTACACGGGCTCAGAAGCAGAAACAGGCGTGCTGAATTTTATCTGACAGACAATCTAGGTGGATGCTGGACTTTGCGGTTCAGAATGAGCTCTGTTCGCTTCTCAGCTGTGCTCAGACTCAATAGAAGCAGAAATCGTAAGGAGTGTCTTCTTGGTAGTTTATGTAGTTCTTCCAGTTTGACAGCATGATTAATGTTCAAATACCAAGCATTTGGTGCTGGTCATAGGAAGTGAAGCTGCCAAACTGGTTCTTCTACTGTTTCAGGTGGCCTCCACATGATAAGTCATTTTCTGTCTGGCTTTACTTTACATTAGTGTACTCTGATGCCATCTTGTGTTCCCAAGGCAGAGACTGGTGGGAGGTTTATGCCACTACACCATGGTGAAATATCTCTGAAAGCCTGAAGAAATCCCTCTAATCCTCTGAGGAGGAACTGTAGTGTTTTAAAACATGGAACTTAAACTTGCTGTAGAACAAGTTATCTGCTTAACACAACCACGTCTGCTCTAGTTGGATGCTTTAGCTTGGATCTGTCTGATCCACTTGTGATAGAGCTTCAGTTCAGCTGTCCTGTCAAACATTATCTCTGATTTACTGGCTCCAGGGCCCCAAGTAGTAACCAAGTGCAAAATGTCAAACATTTAGTTTTATTTCATTTTATCTCATTAGCTGTAGTTTGTAGATGCCCGTTCGTTGTTTGGTGAAGACTTTACATTCAGGTGGTTGTGTTTTCTCAAAAACCTCCATCCAGCTCTCAGATCTCACTGACTGGAAGCTTGTATTGAGCCTGGAAATGCCTTCCTGACATCCAGACAAATTCTTCAGCAATATTTGCCTCATTTGATTTTTGATCAAGGGTACAGTAGAGCAGTTAGCACTATAATTTGTATTATGTACTCTAAACTGCAGATTAATATTGTCAGTACATTGTTGGACGCTTTTCCAAATATTCACAAAGGATCAAGTCTTATTGTTAGTTTTATAAATGATCATAAGACACATATGATTACATTTACAATGAATTGTTCTAAACACTGTTTAATGTGTTTAAATAATAACATTATAATTTAATTATAGGTTAGCGTTACCAGTGTTTTGTGTGGATTCCTCAGACAGCCATTTCCTTGGCTCCACTCTGTCTCTGTTGACATTTCAGATGTGTCACAAATTCACGGGTATTACCACAGAGCTATCCACATTTATTGACACCCTTGGTAAAGATGTGTAAAACCCCTTTAAATAAATTCCTCTTGTATTGAAGTAGCATAACCTCACACTAAAAGCTGAGGTAAAACCCAAGCTTTCTCAGAATTCAGTGAGGGAGAGGGTTCCTCTTTGCACAACTTTTCTAGATGTTTCTTACTCCTGGCGCCTCTCTTATGCTCTCTGCTCCTCAGCTCATCTTAAAGGGTTTCTATAGGATTTAGGTTTAGGGACTGTGTTGGCTGCGGAATAAAATAATTTTGTGTCTGTGTTTTTTTGGCCACATGTTTTGGATCGTTATCCTGCTGAAAGACTCAATAAATACCCATTTTCAGCTTTGTGGTGGACCTACCAGATACCAAATGTAATTCAAATTGCCTGGTCTTTTAAGCACATAGTACAGGACGCCATGTAATGTAAGCATGTTAGAGGACATGGCAGTAAAAAAGTAATTTATCTGTTTTTATTTACAATTTCTAAAAGAAAATGGCATATCAGAAATGATGTATCTTCACTGGCATTACAGCATTCAAGCCGTTTTATAATTGCTGTCCGGCTTTTTGCTTGTTTCCACTGGTATTTTGACTTTTTGTCTTCGGTGATGAGGACCAGATCTTTAAGATCGGAAGATCTCCTCGCCACTACTTAGATCTTTTTATTGGCAGTATTCAGACAGGGAATGTGCAGAGAGAATGATTGGAAGATATTCAGCAGAGTATGAATAGTTTTGGGCTTAACTGATGCTTTTATCTTGGTGCTCTTTGCTGATTTATATCAACATACATCTGCCTTAATTGAATCCAATGGTTTTCCTTTCCTTTATCAGGGGTGGCTTAGAGAAACGGGCCTCTGTGTCATCTCTTAATTAAACCATAGGGAAACAGGAAATAATAGATTAGTAATGACAACTTCCTATAAGTCTGATAAAGGATAAAGGAAGATAAAATGCACTGTCCAGTTTATTTTAATAGAATTTATAGGGGTGCCAGTAAGCGTATTATGTGCTGTGTCATAGCGGAAGGAGACTTTATTGCAATTTTTAGGACTTTTTAGTCACTTCTCAGAAATCACTGTTTAAGCTTTTTATAGTCTGTATTAGTCTGAAGCAGAATGGTGCTGCTGTTCTCCGAGATGTTTGACTGAAAAGGAATTGAACGGCTCTTCAAAATTAAAGCAGGGATGGAATCAGGAGATCGGAAATGAATCCCAGTGAGGTCTGGTTATCAGTTTTGGATGTTGTCCATAACCCATCATTTCACTTGGACTCTGAAGCTGTGTGCGCTGACTATTCTTTTACAAAAAGACCAAACCAAGGATCAAAGCAATAACACAGTTATATTCTTGGACTCTCTGGGATTCCTGTGGTCACGTCAGACCCTCAGTTGGTAAAAAAAATAATCTTTTTTTGTATTTTTCTCAGTTGTTTCTCTGAGAAAAAGGTCATTCCCCAGATTGTCCCCTGCCTCCAAAATATAACCGTTGTGTAACCTTTGTGTTACCAATAGACTTTTAATGGGTTTTAAAATTGTAGGCACCCCTGTTGAAATTCCAGGCTTTTTAACCATAATAAATAATTTCCAAACGTCTCCACCTTTAATGTGACATACTCTAGACAATTCAACTGAAAAACAAATCTGTTAGGAATACCCCGTAACCTGTATTTTATTTTAGTTTTCAGTCAGATTTTTGATTTTAACACCTAAAAATGTGTTTATTTTCTATAAATCTGTGCAGGATCTAAGTCACTATAAAGGTGGAAAAAGTTTAGAAATAATTTATAAACATTTTGAAATTTTAACAGCAGTGTGCACACTTTGAGTTTCACTGTAGATGTGACAAATATTCACCATTAAAGATAAAACTTGCTTCAAGTTTCTTGAGACGGGTAAAAGTTTTGGATCCAACAGAAAATGAAGAGATTACAAGATTATCTTTAATTATGCACCAGAGCAAACGTCTCTAACCTGTCTGTTAGCTAAACTCAAAACAAAGTGCATCAAAGAACATAATGTTTATCTGAGCATTTAAAGGCCAAAATAAAAGTGGGAGTTGTTAGTTTTGATGCATTTAATGAATAAGAAAAAAGTCTGATCCTTCAGTGTTTGTCCTGCTGAAAACCAGTCAGACCTGATTGAGGGAAAACTGGTTGCTTTTGATTGCTAGGCCTTCTAGTGCTCACAGTGAGCCCTCTCACTCACAGAACTAAACCATTAAAGTATGTATCCTTAATTTCCTTAACATGTGAAACTTGGATGATGCTATTGGGGACTGGAAGCAAAAATAAATATTTTTCATATTTTCTTTTATATTATTTTGAGCAGTTGTAATCCCATCTATCTAATCTGAGTATTTACAATAATTAAATATGAGGCAGCCATTTTTCTTGTTGGGCACTGATACTATAACTGGTAATTCTCCCACCCTTAACTGCATTTTGTCAGCTTCCCCCATCTCTAACATTGTCCTGTCAATAATCCCTTTTCAGTTCACAGTGTAAAAGAAATACAGTGGAAACCAGTGTTTATGATACAGGTCTCATCATTCTGGTTCTGCTTATTGCTTTGTTTGAAAAATGTTGTTTTTCTGAAAATTATGGGTCTCCAGATTTCAGTGTTTAAAAATAATTAGGCACAAGAGGGGTACTGGAGGATTTAACTTCTTGTGATTTGTCGGCCTCTACTGGTTGACAGGCCAAGCTACAGTGTATTATACTCCAGAGCGGGGCCCCTGGCTGAGAACGACGTTCACTCCCTTTCTCTTACTTTATTTTAGTTGCAGCATGGAATCGTCTAGAAAGGCTGCCAAACAGTCACATAAGGCCAGGCATGGGCCTGTATGAGAATCTCAGGGTGTGGTAACCTTGACTAAAACTGCCAAAGTTTCAGGCTACTGAAAAATAATTTTCAAAAAGTACAAAAATTGCTTTCATTTGAAGTAGAAAACCAGCTTTTATGCCTACTCTTCCATTGTGATTTTTGATCATTGCAGTCAATATTTAATTCTCATTTTCAGAATATTCTCATTTTAGAATATGCATCCATTAAATGTAGTTACAAAGTGAGCCTTTTTTTGTGTAAAGTGGCGGATATTTAGGTCATTCTGTCCTTTATTAAGGATCTAAACGTGATTTTAGCTGGTTAATTGGTCTTGCTGCTAGCATGTTTTAATCTAGTTTTAGTCTGAATTTAGCCGATAGTCACTGTTTTAGTCTAGTTTTAGTTTACTGCAGATTTAGTGGACAGACGTATATATGAAGTGCTTCAAGAATTCAAATTTAGGGCCTCTGGCCTTACTGGCCAATAATCACTGGGTGCTGCAAACAGGAAACTGTCAGAGACAGATGACTCCACCAAGCACTGCCCTGGGCATCCTTCAATGTTAAGAAGTCTACACTACCCCTTCACCTTCTGCTGGATGCAAACTGTCATTCACCTACTGCCTCTCATAGGTTCCAACTCAACCCTCATTTCCACAACACTAAAATTAAATTTGACTGCATTTCATCTCCCTCCAACATTTTCATCTTGTCATCTTCTAGTCAAGTCATGAGCTTTTATTTAGATTTTTATGGGAGAACAAATAGCAGGGCTGCACAGTGGTGCAGTTGGCAGCACTGTTGCCCTGCAGAAAGAAGGTCCTGGGTTCAACTCCTGCCCTTGGTTCTTTCTGCATGGGGGGATGCATGTTCTCTTTGTGCATGGGTTCTCTCCGGGTACTCCGGCTTCCTTCCACTGTTGGACTGTTAAGTTAATTGGTCTCCCAAATTGCCCTTAGGCATGAATGGGTATGTGCATGGTTGTTTGTCCTTTGTGTCTCTGTGTTGCCCTGCAATGGACTGACGACCTGTCCAGGTTGCCCGTTGACCGCTGGAGAAATGCACCAGTTCCCCCGTGACCCTGTATCGAAGAAGCGGGTATAGAAAATGGATGTATGGTAAAAAGAGCTCATTGGAGCAATGAATTGGGGCTCTTTTATTTTCTACACCAAAACTATCTGTGTTTTCTGTTTTCAGAAATATTTCAAACAACCACCTTTGTCTTTCTTGTATCCAAGGGAAAAGTGTACTAATTCTATATCAGCCAGCTGACCAACAGTGCACAGCAACCAGGTGTTCAGTGATCAGAGACATGGCTGACGTAAAGAAAGTTGAAACCCAACCACCAAAGAACAAGAAACAGAGGTTGAAATATTAAGACTGGGGCAAACAACTTCATGGACCGATGAGCTGAGAGTGACTCTTGACGGACCAGATGAGTGGGCCTGTGGGTGGGTCACAAATCTACTTCCTCTTAGACACTAGGAAAGTAGAGGTGGGGTACTGGTAGGGGCTGATATTAATAACCTAGGTAGAATATGGACTAAAATTCAACTCTCAAACCTATTGCCAGTTTATAGACACTTCCTTCAAGCAGTGGTAGAGAAAAAAGTCAGAATCTTTTAAGAAAACCAAGATGTTTCTGCAGGACACTGCTCCATTGCATAAATCGATGGACTCCACTGTATTGTGAGCCAGTGAAGGCCTTAAAGATGAAAACATAATGACATGGAACCCTTCTTCAACGGACATAAACCCTACTTAGAACTTATGGACCCCTCTGAACCACGGAAAACAGCGTCAGGTAGGCTGTGGTTGCTGCTACACAAAAAGCTGACAGTCTCCACAAATGGAGGATTTAGGACTTTTATTGAAAAGAAAAATGAAAAGAAAAGTCCCTATATTGGTCACTAATGATTTTTTTTGAAATGTCAGAATTGTTTATTTTTATATTTGTAGCTGTTTATTACTCTCACTTTAACAGATAGAACTATGTGAGACGAGAGTATTTTTCATTTTTCACTTAGTTGCTTAATGATATTCATTATTAACATTTAGGACTGAGTGAGAGCTCTGTAATTGTTCAAGGATGAAATGAATCCATAAAAATACAACTTGCCTAAGAATAGCATAGATCAGACTCAGTAACAGAAGGAAAATCTCCCATTCAGGTTATTGAAAAGAGCTGGCGTCTAATGTATTTCTTCATGTCTATTAACTAAGCTGAACTAGTTACAGCACACCTCCCACATTCAAAGACCTCTAGAGTCTTTTATGCCTGCAAAAAGGAAAATTAGAGTCCGCCTCAGAGGCAGGAGGTATTTACTTGGAAGGAATAAAAGCATCTCACATTTCCCAGCTCTACTGAATTGAGCCGGCTTTTGATAGATGCCTGACTAAGTGCTAAACATTAGTCTGAGAAGGGTGCATGAATGCTGTGGTTATTCAGCGTAATGGGAATGTCAATAACTGTTGCATCCTCTGATGAGAACACAATGACGATTCATCGGTGAAGGTGGCTGATGTTTTCAGAGTACTGTTATTAAACCAAGCAGAAGTGTCACTTGGCAGAGAAGTGTCAAGTCATTTTGCAGCCTGCCAGCACCTTATGCTATTGCACCCTGTTAGGTTCTCTGTAGACTGTTATACTCCTCTAAAAGCAACGGATAATGAAAGGAATGTAATAGGTTGTTTTCAGATGTACCCAGTTTTCCTCCATTGAATATAAAGTGGAAAAGTGTGTGATATTTTTTCACATTGTAAACACAAGTTTCTTGCATTTTACTGGAATTATAAGTGATGTTCTGCCTGACAATGGTTTTCAAACTTTTATAAAAATACAAATTCAAGAAGTTTGCTCTCTCTTTATAGAACCACCTTTTGCTACTCAAATAGAATGCAATGTGTCCATGAACATCAATTTTCATGGCTTGTACAGAGAGCGAATGGCCCCTAATAAAGGGCCCCGGACTCCGTACTCCTAGAGTAACTGCACAGTATTTTTTATACTGTAAATTTGCCATTACAGAACTGTCTCTTATTCTTACTTTGTTTTTATATTCTTATCTTTGTGTATCTGCATGCTTTGATCTGCCTGTCACTTTGCTACTGATACACCTGAATTTCCTCACAATAAATCACAATAAAGGCTATTACTTTTTTGTTCTTCTTGTATTTAAATCAGGACTTGGACTGGGTCATTTTAAAACATGAATATGGTTTGATCTAAACTAAGCCTGGACTTTATTAAGAACTTAATCCTGATACTATAGCTAATAAACTGTGATGATGATATCAATTAGAATTTTCTTGACGTTTTTCAATCGTCAACATTGCACAGTGTTTCCACCACTCTCTGTGAGCTTTAGCATCTCAACCACTAAACATATACAGAACATCAGGTGTGGGGCTTGAGGGGCAGTTAGTCAATTAAACTGGACAAATTATATAATAAATATTGTCAATATGAAAAGCTTGTATGCCTGACACTTACAATATAATGTCTTAACAAATATCCCCTCTCACCATTTCTTTATGCTTGCAGTATTGCAAACATTGATACTTTGATGATGACTGTGATTGAAAATAATGTGCATCTCTAGTCTAGAAACCATCCCATAGTAGCTCTGGCTGGATGTTCAGTGTTGTCTTCCTGCTGGAAGGTGAACCTCTGCCCCACTGCCAAGTTTTTTCAACGTTTTCTTCCAGGGTTGCCCTGGATTTAACTCCATTAATCTTCCCATCCACTCTGACTAGCATCATTGCCCCCATTAAAGATGGAGTATTCAGGGTCACGTGAAGTGTTAGGTTTCTGGTTGGTCTCATTTGACCATGTATGCCGTGTCCCATACATGGCTTGTGCCAAACATTAAACTGGATTCCCCGTGGCTTTCCTCTTGCAACAGATTTGTGGAACATATAATTAATCACTGTCCTGTTGACAGTCCTGAGCTATGGACCTGTGCAGCTCCACCAAAGTTGAGGCTCTTGGCTGCTTCTCTGATTAATGCTCTCTGTGCCTGGCCAGACAGTTTAGGTGGTTGTTCCTGTCCTGGTAGGTTTGCAGTGTGTTAGAAGATGGATTGATCAGAGCTCTGTGAGATGTTCCAAGCTTGGGACATTGTTTTATAAGCTAACTCCACTTTAAACTTCTCCACAATGTTCTCCCTGACCTGTCTGCTGTGTTCCTTGGTCTCTATGAACCTGTTTGTTCACTGATGTTCTCTAATAAACCTCTGAGGCCAGAAACAGAGCAGCTGCATGTATATTTATATAACAATAAAGGGGGCTGAACATATATGCATGCCATACTTCACATTTTTATTGTTAAATATTTTAAAACCCATGTACCCTTTACTTTCAACCTCACAATGATGCACTATTGTGGTTGTTAATGTGACAAAATGTTCAAAAGGTCAATGGCTGTGAATATTTTTGCATGGAATCCATTTATGAAGGTGGATGAAAAAAAAGAATGGGTCAAAGACAGCTAAAGTACACATTTTTTAATAACATGGCACAATTTACATATCACAAGTTTAAATGAGGAACATGCTGAAGATTCAGTCGCTTCTTTTTTTCTCATTTTTGTACATGAGCTAGAAAGTTTTTTTTCCCCCTCTGTACACAGTAAACAGCAAAAGAGTTTCTCAGGTAACATTCTTTTTGCATTACGCATTGACTAACCACTATGGCTCTGGTGGACATTTTATTATTAGATTAAAAAACACTGCACAACATGATATCACAGAGTTTGAAGCGCACAACTAAACCTTCAGGAACTACTAAAATAGATCTCTGCAAGTTAGAAACAAACTGCCCATAACTGAGACTTGCTTTTTTGTCTTTTGTGTTTGTAGGTACGACAACTTAGGAAAGCTCTTTATCACACCGTCTGACCAACAGAACTCATTTCCAAAACATGTACTTTACACACCGTAAGTTGGGCAAATGTGCTGTCATGGTGTTGACTGGGATACATTCTCCCCAGAACCAGAATGAAAGAATTCGTCATTGTTTCAGCTGGGATTTTACATTTAATAAAATACTTTGAGATTCAATACGAGAATGTAGATTGTCACTACAATTTATCATATGATAGAATCACTCTTAAACATGATCATTTAGTTTAATCTGAAAATCCCAAACTCTGCTGACCAGTTAAAGCTTTTGTCTTGCATTATGGATTCTGGATGGTGGAGAGAATTTAGCCATGTTTCCCTCTGTTGGTGCACAGTCAGCAGTGCCAAGAAGGCCAGCTTTCAGAACAGGAGCCCAGACAATTGTTGCATAGTTGTATGTGGGATCTCTGGAACATGCTGAAAAGAAAACAATTGCAAAAAGCACATTCTGAATCAAAGCCTTAATACTCCTATATTTACATTTAGTCAAAGTAAAGCTTTCAAAACACTCTTTTGCATATTTGTACCATGATTTTCAATCCATACAGAGTGAGCACAGCGACTGTACACATTATCTACATGACTGTCAGTGCTAAAGTAGCTGTACATTCCAAAGTTTAGTCTTACTCCACATCACTTTGCAATACAGGATAAAGAATGCACACAAAACCATGGAGCAAACTAAAAAAAAGGTTCTTTTCATTTTAGTTTTATACAAAAACATCTGTAGACATTTCTCTGCCCACATAAATTATTCACAGCTATGTTACAGTCTTGCTTTGTCCAAAGCTAAGTGCTGGGTGTGAGTTTGGTGATGGTGAGGCACAGGGCTGAAGGGACGCAGACTCAGTTCATCGTGCCTCGATGTCTTTGTGAGTCGGTCTGTCCCTGATGTCTGTGGCCAGGGGAGTAGTCCGTCTGGGGGAACCGGGCCGAGCACCCAGGGTGGGGATGAGAGGGGGTGGAGCACTCAGTGATGCAGTGGGTGGTGTTTTGTTTAAGATGTTGTTCTGATGCGCTGCGGCAGCAGCTGCTGCTGCCGCTGCAGCTGAAGGGCTCACTCTGGAATAGTGCATGCCTGGCAGTCCTGGGGCCATAAGGCCAGGGGGTGGAAGGTGTCCGTCAAGGACAGGATGGTGCATTGCAGGGTGGAGGCGCCCATGCTCATAGTCCTCTCTGAGCATGTTGAGGCGGTCACGTTCCTCCAGCTGTGCGCGCTCCTGTTCCCTTCTCTGCTCCAGGGCCAGTGAATGGGCGTGGTCACGGTTAAAGTCATGAGGTTCGCGGTCCCTGTAGGAGCGCTCGGCCTCGTAGAGGCGCGGCACTGCCAGCCGGTGCAGAGGATCATTCCTCACCAGCAGGTCCCTGGCTAAAGGGTCCCTTCTGTGGATGTCCAGGCCCCTATAGGGATCCCTCATTGGGTCCCAGTGAAAAGCGGGATAGGGGAACCTTTCAACTCCTGGGAGGGGGCTCGCACCCATGAAGGGGGCCACAACACGAGTTCTCTCTAGATTGCTGATGCTGTTCATGGGGTGGACACCTGCCATGCCCATGGGAACAGGTACTGAAGAGGGTGGGTGCAGCGTTGGTGTGGAGGATGCCTGTGGAGGGGGCTCACTGATCCTCTCTGTTACTCCATCCTGCTCCTCCTTCCTCTCCTCCTTCACTTTGACCTCACTGTTCTTCTTCTGCTGCTCATATGGCAGCTCTGCCTTCTTCTCCAGGACCTCCCTGCCCAGGCCACCATTCGAACGCTCCAGACTGGTCTGCCGAACATAGGGCGATGTAGTTCCCCTGCTGGGCACTTTGTCCTCTGACACTCGGCCATCATGGATAACGGGTGTGTCTTTGTCACTGTGCTGGTTTTCTTTGAGCTTGTGATCATCTGAGTTGTCTTTCCAAGAGTCTTGGTGCTCCCTCTCCCTCTCTCTGTCTTTTGTCTTTGTTTCCTTGTCCCTCTGCGGGTCTCCAGAAGAAGGGGGCAAGTGGTTTCTGTGGTGCTCAAGGGGCCGACTGTGACCAAGGAGGTTGACTGGATGGACGGGGACTGGGGATGGGTGGCTCGGCTGACGCTTTTCTACCGAGTCCCTAGAAACACAAAGAAAGTTCTTCTCATCAGCATGTAGTTTTTAGCACAGTAACCCAGAATATTCACTATCCAAACTACAGCATTAAATCATCAAATATAAAAAAAACAAAAACCTAAAATTCCTGTAGCCCCATCTGTAGCAAAGCCAACCCTCCTCAGAACTGACCTTTGACCCACTGTTTTCTTTTCTCCAGTTTACTTTAAACAGCCTTGTGAGGCCTCTAAGAGCCGAATCTGAAGACATCAGTCATGAGAAAATGATTAGGAGAAAGTGACTGTTATGTCTGACCATTTAGAATGATTTTTATGCCTCAAGGAAAGATTTTGTGGTATAAATAGGTAGTGTTATCTACAGTCAATCATGGGTTAAAATTTTGGTCAGGTTTTTAAGTTTGTCTTGTTTTTCCTGTTGTATTGGGTAAGTATTGGTTGATTGGCAAGAAGTTTGATCTTTTACTTAATTCTTCTGTTAATTCTAAATAAATTCAAAATCCCGAGAACAAACGGGGGTCTCCCTGTGCTTCTTTGTAATGTGATAGAGATCAGTCAGTGCAAAGGAAGGATTTTTTCTTTGGACTGAATTTTGAGGAATTATGAGACTGATTTATGAATATTAATCCAGTTTAGAGTAGTTTAGCTCTGCTACAGCCTTTTCAAACTCTTGAAAGGCAAAGAAAGTGAAATTATTTGGACATTTCCGGTGCACCCACTTGTCTTTGTCGTCTTTACTGACTGAGTCCCGTTTATCCGAGTCCCGATCCCTCTCGTGCGAGCTGACTGAGGTGCTCCTCTCAGAGTCTCCAGGTTTTAACCAGGGGGGAGGTGTGGGGAATGAGGGTGGCGTGCGGTGCAGACGGTTCCACGGTTCTTGGTGGCTGCTGTTACTGCTGTTGTTTAAGTGCTGCTGTGCATTGGGGCCATCCTTATGGCCGAACACAGAGTTGGCCCCTGTTAGGGATTCAACACGTGGAAAAAAACAGCAGGACACAAGTTAAATGCGTATTTCAACAAGTCCCTCCTCTGTGTGTGTATCTGACACATTAGATTGTAGCTAACTGTATCTTAAGGCTGAAACTCACTGAGTGCTGGATTCCCGAGTCCCCCGAAGGCTGATGAACTGAGAGATCCCAGTCCTCCAAATGATGCTGGCCTATTAAAAGGCTCTATACGGGAGAGACACAACATGTTACTTCACATTTAATTAATACTGGAATGTTTCATTTCCTTTTGCCAACCAAAGGAAAGAGTCCTCTTACCTAAGTGTGATGCTGGGGTGAGGAAGTTTCCAGGATGAGGGGGTGGGTGGCCGAAGGGAGCAGCAGACGGGTGGGTAGGACCTGTGGAGGGAGAGAGAACCACAACCTCTAATGTTACCAAGTGAAAATGTTATATTGAAGATTGCAACTTTCATGCTCTCCTGTGTTATGGAGCTGATTCTTGTTATAAAACTGTAAGCAAACAATTACAGTGCTAAACCTTATTTTACTAACCTGCAGCAGAGAAGAGCGTAGCAGGACGTGCCAAGTCACTTGGGTGATGGATGGCACCAAACAGGCTGGGGCCTGGATGTCGACTCAGGAACTCAGGCTTGAGGCCGAAGTCTAGCTTGTGAGGGTCGACCTGCATCTGCTGCTGGAAGACGCCAGATCGACACAGAAACGCATATAAGATTGTTTTTTCACCAGTACAGAATGCTCGCCATGAACAAATGTCTGACGTAATTCTGCCTCAGAAATGTTAGACTTCAGGTAAATCGGTTGGTTTCTTGCCATGGATCTGGTTTTTAGGCATAGTCCAAATATAGGACTGAGGTTGCAGGCTTTCACAAGCCTGTGGAATAACTGGAATTCCCAACTGTGTCCAAGTTTTAACCATCAGACCCAAATCATGTTGTTCAGGACAACAAATGAATAAAGTTTCAATTTTTTTTTTATACATTGGGCACCAGTATCACTGTCCACTGTGAAGCCAGCTTTGTATCGTCATGTAATGATAGGGTACGGAGCAAGAAAGAAGACCCAACTCCACTGAGCCAGCTGTCAACCATGGGGGTGGTACCATCATGCTGAGGATCTGTTTTGCTGCTGCTACACAAAGTGTATGGGATAATGAAGAAGCAGGACTACCTCTACAGTCTTCAACTTCACCTCAAATCAACAGTTAGTTGGTTCAAACTTCCCAGTTAGGTGTTCCAACAGGGCAAAGATCCCAAACACACCCTTAAACTGAAATGTAATGTATACATTTAAACAAGACTATTGTGGACTATGCATAAAAGTCAAGTCCATGGCAGTTAATCCAACCAATAGAAACGAGCCCTATCATTTCTGATTAGGAGAGTGGGCAAATACCCAGACAGCATTATATGCCAAGACCTTGCATATGGATACAAAGAGTGGTGGAAGTTCAACTTGCTAAGGGACATTTATTGCTGTATACATATTTGAGCCGGCATGTAAGAATTTAACCCTGTTATATTGGAAAAAATCTACAATATACTCTTGCACCCAAGTCTTTGAAAATTCATGAAAGCTGTTTGTGGTGTTGCCAACCCTCCGAACATCATTAAAAAGGCCAAATCCCAGACAAAACACAGTGTGGCAGATTGCTGATCCTTCTCACCAAGCATTTATGTTGACTTTCATACTATAGCTATATTTGACTTTAGTTCATAAAGTAGTGGGAATTGACAACTAGTTTCTTAGTTATGTGGCTTTGAATCTATTGAGAGAGAAGTTAAATGAGCTCTCACCTTTACTTTCTGTTGGTGATGATATGTCTGCCAAGCAATGTGGACATGCATGGCACACCACTTCCCGGGTTTCTGTAAACATGAGACAAAGAGAGTCACTAACCCAACAACATGTACACAAACATAACATGCAGAACAACCAGCAGAAAACCGAGGATTTCAGAGAAACAAATGCTAATTTTAAATCTAATCTTTTCTGAATGTTTTAAAAAGCTAAGCCACTGGCAGGACAGTGCAGAAAAATAACTGGGCATTTCTGACTCATCTGTTGCTAATGAACCTTACAAGTAAAGTAATAAGAATAAATTCCCACACTAGATTTAAAAATTACTAGGAGATATGATGTAGAGTTGAACAATGTAGGGATAATTTGATCTGTAAATCTTTCTATTTGGTTTTTATTCACACTGACACAATCCTATATTTTACAACAGACAGCAAACAGTTTTATTTTTCTGATGATTGTTGAGTTGAAAAAATGTTTATATGAGAACAGATCATAGAACTACCTTTCTTAAAGATTCAACTTTGCTTGTAGAAGGACTATTTATAATATCCCGAAAAAAGAACGACAATAATTCAGCACATGCACGTTTTATACAGTGAATGATGTGAAACAAACTACAAAAAAAGGTGGGGAGATTTCCGTAGTTTAGACATAGACCTCCCTTCTTTGCCTCCTAAATACTTCTACTGCACCAGTCATTAAATACACAAAAATGAGCTTCATCAGAAAACCTTTTAAAAGTATAATGGCTGTTCACAACGAAGCAAGGATTGAGGTGACTCACCCTTAGAATGGGTCGAAATGGATCCGTTAACTACAGGCAAGAGAGAAAAAGATGCAAATTGGATCAAAATGACATCATTTAGTGCTGAAAACATCAAACTGACCAGTGAAAGACATCTACAATGGAGCACACTTTCTTACCCTGGGGTCCTTTTGTAAGAATGTGTGAGGGACTGCTCCACGTCTGGTGGACACATCCAGTGGGTTAGAGGTCTATGAAGCCAAAGACGTAGATTGAAAAAAAATTGGTTAGTTTTTGTTTGTTTCTGATTAGTGGTGGAATGTGACAAATTTATAAGAAACGCAGGTCAAACAAAAACAAAAAAACCCTGATGCTATCAAATGTTTGGAGAAGCATCAAAAAAATCATTTGGTGATCAGAATCTCAAAATTCTAACGTTTTTTAATTTGTGAACCCACCATATGTAATTGCTGATTGCGTTGACAATTTTTTGGGGTAGACCCTGTTACTGAGTGAAGAAAACTCAACTTTTGTCTATATCAGGTAGATGTTTAAAATTAAGTCAGAAGAGGTATAGAGGATTAAGAATCAATGCAAAAGGAAGCTATTTGATATGATATACAACAGACAAATAAATGGAAACCAAGACATTATGTGGTTCGTTCAGGCTACAAGAGATTGAGAGAAAGAGCGCAAGACTTTTGGCAGATAACATAAAGACTGGACGGAGTAAAGGAAATTGCCATGTTCAATCCATTGGAGCTACAGACCTCTGCCTATCATAAAACATGCTGGACTTGGACATGGTTGTATCCTTTTGGGACTCTCAGTAATGTTAGGTCAAAGCTTTACAAAAACTGAAGATCACATGTCAGCCATAAAATATTCATTGGCACATCTCTATAAATTTGAGTTATTGGAAAAACTGAAAACAGGAAACCATTAGGAAACAAACAAACAGAAAAACTTGAGACTGTGTGGTCCCACTGTAAGTATTGCGACATCTCATGTTGGGGTCTTACCTTGGGTTGGAAGGCACCCTGCAGGGAGCTGAAGGGACCAGTTGGGGGAATGACAGGTGGGAGACCAGACATGGCTGGAGGGTATGAGTGGAAGAGCTGGAAAATAAAATAAAAACCTGAGTATTAATAGAGGTCAACCAAGGTCAGGAGATGGGCTTTATGGGGTGATCCAGATAAAACAAACAGGTAACATTCATAAACATTCAGGAGTGCTGTGGTTAAAAAGTTTCAACATGATTGCCTACATGTTTCAGCAACTACTTACAAACAGTTCTATGCTTGTTTACGTTAGATTTATTAAAATGGGGAAAAACACCCCTTAGATGTGGAAATTAGAATGTTGTAATTCAAGCAAATCAAAGGCAAACCAAACAAGTGCCAAAGGCTGAAATATATTATCCCGTAGTGTTGGATATTTATTGAACTGCTAACTATACCTGCTCTGATCAAACACATCAGCCCAATAAAAGACTGTTTTACTGCCATGAACAGGCCTACATTCTTTAATCGTAAAAATGCAACAGAATTACTGAAACAACAGCTTTTGGATATGTTGCAAGATTTTCAAAGCAATCAGTTACATCAAGAGAAGTTTCAAAGTATTTACTAGTTTCAAAAACAGTGAAGAAATGAAGCTCTGATAAACAGTGTAACACAAAGTAGTTCAACATTGTGTTACATCCTAGCAGGAGGATGCCTGATATAATGCACAGCGTTCACAGATAGTAAATCTCATGAGCTACTTTCTACAAATGCAGCAGAACTTCACCAGTCATACCATTAGGCAGCGCTGAAGGATGAAAGGTTGCAGCTTGGATGTTTTACATTAGCTACTGGAAGGAAAGCAGTCACGGCATGGAACATACCACAAACACACACATACAGAGCAGCAACACCAACTTCAATGGGCAGCAGTGGCATGATGGGAAAGCAACAATTGCTACAGTGTGAGACAGTATGCAGTAGAGAAACTCACACTGTGTCTGTAGAAGGGATCGACTTTTGTTGGGTATTTGTCAAACTGTAGGAGAAATGAAAGAGAGCTAAGTCCAGAAATGTACATCAAAAACTACATTTGAGAACTAAGAACAAGCTATCAAAACAAGATCGAAGCGTGGAAATAGGGTTCGAGTTAAACTGCTCTCAAAGCCTGCCTGTTTTTATTCTCCGTTTGTGATCATGTGAAGACCTTGTAAACGAGTGTGGCTGGCTCTCATTTGGTTGCAGGCTCAGGGCGGACATTTCCAAAGCCGAGACTAAACACTGTGGCCATAAAAAGGCCTTTTATGGCCTCATTAGCTGTCAGAGGCTTCGCCATGATGCCTTTGAGGTATCTTTAGAGCCAAGCCCATGCTCTGTGGGCCACGCAGTTATGAATGCGTGAGTATTCATGCCAGGCACCCATTGCCTGTGGTCGTTCCTAACAGACAGCAGCAGTTCTAATGCAGCACATTTGCCAGTAATGAAAACCCCCAAACGGGACCAAATGATGTCATTAAATTCAGAATGAATTAAGAGTATTATGTTCTAAAAGCTGGCTCTGAACTTAACATGCTTTGGGCAACTTATTTCCAATTAAAAAAAAATAACAGCATTCAAAGCCTGGAGTTTTAGAGTATACCAGAGAAAACAGTAAAAAGATTTGCTGTGAGAATAAAGGAACTGCTGTAGTGAGCACACATGATCATAGAAAAAAGCGGCATGAAACCCACAGTTCCCCACAGCCTGCTGCTGGCACAGCATGTCCAGATCAGGTAAAATCTTAACCCTCACAACCACAAAACAAACCCTCCCTCAGTAACAATGATCCTTAAAACACAGACATGAAAACCTTTCAAGTCAACACAGGTGTGTTCTACTTATCCTCACATTTCTGGTTGGGGTACGCACCATGGGTGGTGCTGGGGTGGGCATGATGGCGTGGGGGAAGGGCGTGAACGTGTGCTGGTGCGTGTGCTGGTGGGTGTGTTGGTGCTGATGCTGATGTTGGTGCTGGTGGAACTCTGTTCGCAAGTAGGGTGGAGGACCCAGCGAGGCGCCGCGGTCTGCGCTCTGAGAGGCCAGGAATCGGGTGTTGAGCTCCTGACGTAGAAGGTCTTGTTCTGGAAAGGTGGAATAAAGAAGAGAAGAATAGCAATAGCTTTGTTTATCAAGTGACTTTAAGGAAGCATTTTCTAAGAATTAACAGACACACACTTGGCTTAACATTTGAATATTAACATTGTTCAGAGGTGCAAAGTTTGGAATTTTTTTCCTGCTGTCTGCTAAGAGTCTCTCTAGCACCTTGATGGCACCACAAACATGTATTAGCATGTTGTACGAAACACAAATTTCTTTCTTCTTATGTCTCTGCTTTCTCTGCTTTTTTAAAACGCCTCAATGCTAATAATAATAGCTAACTTTGAAACATTTCCCCTAGGTAACAACATCCACACCGAAGATTGTTGTTTTTACTGTGGCCTGTTATGTGAGCGGAATAAGTTAATAACTGGGGTGTCAGCATTTTGGTTGACATTAAAGCCACCTGCTGGCTTAACATATGTGTTGCAGTAATATTGGATGGAATCCAACAGACATTGTAGATGCAGAATAATGTTGGAAAAATATTAATTTTACAAATATGTGGAGTAATGTAGCTGGGGCCTAATATTACATTGTATGTTGTTTTCTTTTGATTTAGGGATCTGTTAAATTATTCTTCGCAAAATTACAGCATTTGTCTGCATCCATTCTGCAGACATTTTACCAACATTAGACTAGATGCAAGAACTTCATGTCAATAAGGCAGCCATGAAGCCATGACAAAGGGATACTAAAGAAGGAAAGAAACAGGAAATGAATAGGATTATCAGCATGTCATGTTGAATTTAAGGAAAGCTCAAGATGACTAGATTTGTCTGACTGCTGGACCTGTCAAACGCTGTGATTCGATACACTACAACCCCTCTGAGGCAGCAGCATCTGTTGTTCTAATAACCTTTACGCAGCCTGTGAAGACAGAATGGATTACCAAGTAATCAGTGGCTTTTCTCCTAAATTCAATGACATTCCACAGTGAATTGCTACGATATTTAAATTTTTTTTATATTTAGCTTTACAGCAGTAGTGGCCTTTATTTTTTAGCTTTTTTCTTAAGTAAGCAGTCAGAAAATGGAGAGGAGAGAGGAGAAAGACATGCTGCAAATGTCATCAGGCGAAAAAGGGTTGCGCACTCTACCGGTGAGCCTTGAGCCACACCCACGATCATTTTTCACTTTATTGGGTTGGCAGTGTGACTAGAATTTTCTCTGCATAAAAATTTCATTAGTATCTTCTGAATAAAATCCAAATTGCTTCATTCTGTATTGAGGAAATTGATTTCTTGCTCATGAAAATTGTTCCTGGTGAAAACAGAAATAAATACACACACACACAAACACACACACTCTAATGTGCACACTAGCTGTGACATTTTGCACTACTGTAGAGCCTGACATTTTGGGGGGAATGGCTTTTGCAATGTCCCCTGGCTGTCAGTTTTACATTATCAGTGTGTAGAGAGTAGATCAGCCATAGAATGACCAGGAGAGTGAGAACCTGAGCCGTATGCAGTGGTGGATGTTGGTTGTATGGTGCCGTGGGCCAGCTTTAGGATCATTAGCTGCCCACGGTGTACATTTCTTAGACTATGCACCATACACAATACATTAGGTGTTTATGGTGCATTTCGTTTGTACTTAGAAATCAGATTGTATTGAATCCCCACATCTGAAATAAAACAAGAATGCCCCATGAAGTCAATATTCTGACTAGAAAAGTAGGAGGTCACCAAGCAGCTCTGACTTCAGAATCAAATATGGATTCTTTGTGTATATAAACAGTGTGAAAGTTGTTTATTAATAGGTCTGATGGTGTGTATTAAACTAAATCAGAGGGACAAATAATGTACAAACTTCTATTGGTTGAATTTGTTACTGTAGTGTTTTTCTGCATTAAATTAAAAATAAAAATGCTATTGACTTGCCATAACAATTTGATTGCTACAGGTTTTCTGACTTGCAACCAGAACGCCCTCAACTGGGGTGTAACGTAATTCCCAGATCAAAATTTCAACTTCTGAGACAAACCAAATGCATCATTACTCTCCTTTGACTAGACGAGCTTTAAGCAAAATGCACCTTCTTTGAGGAGCTGTTGACATAACTTTTTATATTTGATTACTCATGCCTTCCCTAAGAACAGGCACCCATATCAAAAAGTGTCATGGGCTGTCTATATATACATATATGAGCTGCAAATGGATATTTCTGGAGTATTGCTTCTTCTCTAACTGATCACCATTTCATTCAATTGATGCATTTGTTTCTGCAGATAAAATGTTTTAAAATAAAACACTGCTCTGAAAATATCCTGTCTTTTGTAAATGTCTTGCAACAATATCCTGTAACTGGCTAATATGGTGCTTTTTTTCTCAGACAATTGGAAGGTCCTCTGCCAGACCACTTGGAGGTAATATTGGGATGTTTACAAACAGATTGTGGCATACCTGAATAGGCACTCCCAGCAGCAGGATGTCCAGGTACCGGCAGGGTGCTAGACGTCAGTGGTGGTGGTGGGGGCAATGCTGCTGGAGGCGCAAACATATTGGGGTGATGAGGATGTGGCGAGGGCTGCAGTGCAGAGGGGAAGCTGTGGGAGGCGCTCTGGTTAGCAGCCAGAGGCAGAGGGAAGGTAGCTCCTGCCGAAGCAGGCGGCTGGTTGGGAAAGTGTAAGGAGGGAGCAGAGGATCCGTTCAGCTTGGTTCCTGGGGTGCTGCTCCTGCTGCTGCTGGAAGAAGAAAAACAGGAGCAGGATGGTAAAGAGGGCCAAGTTAAGCCAGGCGTGATTAGTTAAATTTAACACTTGTTACTGCACATTCCCTCATCTCCATCTGTTTCCACATTCAATTCCCAGTACACTGTTTTCACACTTCAACTGCCTTCCATTTATAAACTCCTCCTTGCCTGACTCTGGTGTGTCACAGAATCCTAACAGGATCTGTGAAAACACCAAATTCGCAACACCCTTGGATGCAAATAAACCACCGCTGGCAATCAACAGACTGAACATCTGTCTTTGAACAGCTTCTGTTTAGGCACTTCCTCCAGAGCCAGGTAGAGAATATGTGCATCGCAAATGGGATGAGCAGGATAGAGGGTGTGCAAGCATGTTAGCAAACAGTCTTTTGTAGTGTGTGTGGGTTTTCCCCAGGGCAGTCACAGAGCCTGCGTCTCCACAGCTCTGTGCTTTAAGCCTAAAAGCTCATTTGCAGCACTCGCTCCTCTCTGTGGGCCCCGGCCGTGATTATTCACAGTGGGTGCCAGGCCATGTTGCCGTGTTGGCAAGCTTTTTGAGCTGGCACAGGGAGACGCAGGCAAAGCCAAGTCCCAGGAGCCTGTAAGGCAAAGCTGTTGATGGGACAGAGTTGGTTCTGAAGAAGTCTTAGATTATCAACAGCCCTATGGGACCCAGTAAACTAACATGGACAATAAATCAAGCTTGATTATGCTTTATCTGAACAGATAGATTGGAATTCTACATTAGGCTTTATATAATAAAGCACAAATAATCCTTCTACTGAAGGATTTAGATATTTAGACCATATGCCTGTTTCCCTTCTGTTCTCATTCAGAAACATATTCCATGAAACTAACTCTTGGCTGGAAGAAACACAAAGCTTCGGTGAGCATTTCTAATAAATCACAGCTGAGGAATGTCAAACTCATCCAAAAGATTTAAAGTTAAGTTTTAAATCAACTGCACATGACACGTTTTCAGTTCAGCATTTGTGGAGGTATCCCTTTTGCCAAAATTTTAGTAAGGCATGATATAAGAGGAGGCATGCATTACCTGTGGCCGTTAAGGCTGACACCGTTGTAAGCAGACAGGGGCCGGGGATGACAGCGCGATGGGGGCCGATGAGGCCCTGCCTGATTTGGGTGCTGTTGGTGAGGGTGGTAGATTGGAAGGGCAGGAGATGGAGGGTGTGGATGAAGGCTTGGTGTCGGTTGACGCCTAGAGTGGGTAGGATGTTCAGGTTGTAGCTGGGGCCGGGGAAGATGGGGTGGTGAGGTGTCTTGGTCCTGGGCAAGAGGCAGGGCTGCAGGTGTCCGGGGGGTGGGGAGAGCCTCAGAGTGTGGTAGTGGCAGGGTCGGAGCCGGAGCCTGAGGAGTGCTGTTTGATTGGGTCTGAAGAGGGGATGGGGCCTGGGCGACAGATGCCTCAGGCTGTGGTAAGGCAAGAGCTGGATTTAAGGTGCTGGATTCAGGAGGCTGGTTGTCCCTGCAGCTCTCCTGGCTCCTTTCCTGACTCCGCTCTAGGCCTGACACCTTGAAGAGGCCCGGGCCGTGAGGCTCCTGGCTGCCATTGGTGGAGAGAGCATTGTTGCCAAAATCTGGACCTTTGCAAAACATAAAAAGAAGAACAGGGTGAAAAAGATTCACCCTTAATAGAAAAAGGTGGACCAAAAATCATAAAAAGAGGGACCTAAAAAAAAGACATACTAACAATAAAACATTTAATTTTGTTACCCAAAAAGTACAACACAGTACTAAAAACAATGGAGACAGGCTGGAGCTGAATTACTGCATATTTTCAAATGGTACTTGTCAAGTTACTTTAGACTTTATCTATCTATCTATCTATCTATCTATCTATCTATCTATCTATCTATCTATCTATCTATCTATCTATCTATCTATCTATCTATCTATCTATCTATCTATCTATCTATCTATCTATCTATCTATCTATCTATCTATCTATCTATCTATCTATCTATCTATCTATCTAATTCCTATCATTCAGCTGAGATTTTATTTGATAATAATTTCTGTTATTGCAGCAAACATGCTTTTTAAAACACTAACATGCAAATTAATCCAAAGAAAGAGTTATGAGGCTGCGGTGTTGAAGCCACACAGAACACTAGATAATAAGCTCCATCCAGGGTATTTCTCAGCAGGGACCCCATCCAATAGAACAAAGTGCTCAGACATCAGCGGTCCGCTCCAGAGGTAGAGAGGCTCATGGGGGACGACAGCGCATACATAAACTGTAATTAACGCTCCTGGGGGCTCATGGGGTTTAGACAAGGACTCCTCCTCCCCCTTTCTAAAACCAACTAAATCCTTTACCTGCCAAAAAGGTGTAGACAGGCCCCAGGTCCCCTGGGTGGAGACAGCAGCCAGCTGTCACTGGGGGCTTCCATCACCCTGACAAAGCTCTCCCACCAGCCCAACTCCCCCAGGAGCAGGCTGATCCAACAGCGCTCTGCGACAGCATCCGTCATTAGCAAAGAAACATTCAGCAAGTGTTCACAGCTCCGTGTACAGAGACAATATTGTTATTAATGGTCCGAGCAGGCCATTGTTGATAGTTTGTCACATTCAGTTTGAAAAAAGCAACTACCGACTTATGCACTACAGGTCCTTCTCAAAAAATTAGCATATTGTGATAAAGTTCATTATTTTCTATAATGTAATGATGAAAATTTAACATTCATATATTTTAGATTCATTGCACACTAACTGAAATATTTCAGGTCTTTCATTGTCTTAATATGGATGATTGTGGCATACAGCTCATGAAAACCCAAAATTCCTATCTCACAAAATTAGCATATTTCATCCGACCAATAAAAGAAAAGTGTTTTTAATACAAACAACGTCAACCTTCAAATAATCATGTACAGTTATGCACTCAATACTTGGTCAAGAATCCTTTTGCAGAAATGACTGCTTCAATGCGGCGTGGCATGGAGGCAATCAGCCTGTGGCAATGCTGAGGTCTTATGGAGGCCCAGGATGCTTCGATAGCGGCCTTTAGCTCATCCAGAGTGTTGGGTCTTGAGTCTCTCAACGTTCTCTTCACAATATCCCACAGATTCTCTATGGGGTTCAGGTCAGGAGAGTTGGCAGGCCAATTGAGCACAGTGATACCATGGTCAGTAAACCATTTACCAGTGGTTTTGGCACTGTGAGCAGGTGCCAGGTCGTGCTGAAAAACGAAATCTTCATCTCCATAAAGCTTTTCAGCAGATGGAAGCATGAAGTGCTCCAAAATCTCCTGATAGCTAGCTGCATTGACCCTGCCCTTGATAAAACACAGTGGACCAACACCAGCAGCTGACACGGCACCCCAGACCATCACTGACTGTGGGTACTTGACACTGGACTTCTGGCATTTTGGCATTTCCTTCTCCCCAGTCTTCCTCCAGACTCTGGCACTTTGATTTCCGAATGACATGCAGAATTTGCTTTCATCCGAAAAAAGTACTTTGGACCACTGAGCAACAGTCCAGTGCTGCTTCTCTGTAGCCCAGGTCTGGGGAATGCGGCACCTGTAGCCCATTTCCGGCACACGCCTGTGCACGGTGGCTCTGGATGTTTCTACTCCAGATTCAGTTCACTGCTTCCGCAGGTCCCCCAAGGTCTGGAATCGGCCCTTCTCCACAATCTTCCTCAGGGTCCGGTCACCTCTTCTCGTTGTGCAGCGTTTTCTGCCACACTTTTTCTTTCCCACAGACTTCCCACTGAGGTGCCTTGATACAGCACTCTGGGAACAGCCTATTTGTTCAGAAATTTCTTTCTGTGTCTTACCCTCTTGCTTGAGGGTGTCAATAGTGGCCTTCTGGACAGCAGTCAGGTCGGCAGTCTTACCCATGATTGGGGTTTTGAGTGATGAATCAGGCTGGGAGTTTTAAAGGCCTCAGGAATCTTTTGCAGGTGTTTAGAGTTAACTTGTTGATTCAGATGATTAGGTTCATAGCTCGTTTAGAGACCCTTTTAATAATATGCTAATTTTGTGAGATAGGAATTTTGAGTTTTCATGAGCTGTATGCCAAAATCATCTGTATTAAGACAATAAAAGACTTGAAATATTTCAGTTAGTGTGCAATGAATCTAAAATATATGAATGTTAAATTTTCATCATGACATTATGGAAAATAATGAACTTTATCACAATATGCTAATTTATTGAGAAGGACCTGTATGTGCGAGAATGAGAAGTTCACCAGACATGGTCAGCTGTAACAGGAACAAAGAAGAACAACTCTGCATAATGCACGTCCTCAGCTTCAAAGTTAACCCTGTGCGTAAAGAGACCATCTTTTTTTCTGTTTTGTGCACCAACTCTGCAGGAAAACATCTATTCAAACCTCATGTGGATGAGCAACCAAGAAAGCCCAGCAGCCTTCTCCCTAATCCATGTCAATCTTCTCCACTTACAAATGCTATTATCGGTCGAGAGAGACTGCTGCTGGCAAACAACTTCACCACAGCAGACGGGGAGAGGAGGAATTCCCAACTCTCCTGCTGCACCTCGGTGTCCCTGAGGTCCACAGCTTGTTTTGAGAATGTGCTAACACGCTAAAATGAAGGTGTCTATTCTGGTCATAATGAACACTCCAGGGCCATGCAGAGTGGAGAAGAAGAAAGGAGTAGTATCCGCCAGCTTCCCTCCCACAGGGGTTCATTTGTCAGTCTTCTTCATCCCTGAAAACAAATAAGTGCAATTCCCACTTGGGATTCTCAAAATGTAGAGCCCTGCTGTTTCTCAGTGTTTCAGTGGTAATGCAGTTTCTAACTAGTCCACGTCGCTTGGCAGAGCATAGAAGAGAAAACGAGGCCTGTGTGTGTTTTGTGTGTGCGTGATCAGAGAGACTTCATAAGTAAAGGAGGTACAGAAGGGCTTTGGGACAGTCAGCTGTGTTTGTGTGAGTGGACAGGAGAGCCCTTCATTAAGGGTGGATGTCATGAGACACAGTGGGTGACCTGGGGGGCTGAGTCATTATCTGAGGGTAAGCCATGCCTGATAGTTCACCATTAGCTGCATTCCTCTCCTCTGCTTTCTACCTTCCTATGCAGTTAAATGGCTCATTTTTCATCTTGATCGGTATGAATGATCACCTTGATTGGACAGTCAAAAATCCCATTAATTTTCTGATCAGTGAATGCACCACATTAAGCACTAAGTAGATTGCACTGCCAACACTCTTCAATGTGGAAGTTGTTACTATGGGATGAGAGCCAAAGTTAGCTGTTTTCAGCATCAGTGAGGTGTTTAAATGATATCGGGATGAACAGAGCTATTTAAAAGTGTTTTTCAAGCCATATCTGCTGTTCTTTCAAGCTGCCAGAGAGCGAGAGAGAGAGAGTGAGACTTTCAGAAGATAACAGGAAGGCTGAATGGAGAACAGAAAAGTAGGTCTGTTCTGTCCTTTGGAGCTTTCTATCTCTGTCTTGTTATGGAACATGCTGAATTTGGAAAGCTGGCAGCCTTTTGTAGATCTAGAAGGTAAAGTAAGGATTCTACACAACACACACACTAAGAGTCCCTTTTAGTAAGGCTAGCTGTGTTAAGCTAAAGCCAGGTTAAAATGCCAGCTCCATAATAATTTTGTCTTTGCTTTTGAATATTTGTAAAATCCTGTTTTACAATAACTGATCTCTCATGCTGAAGAATATGTTTGCCACTGTTCCTAATATAAATTCTTATTAAAGAATGTTCATGGCAGAATGGCAAAGAAAAACATTATTCTAAGTGCTGGTAATTGTAGTTCTAAAATAAACCAAAATCTACAGAAACTGGCATCAGCAGGTCAAAGCTTTACAAAAACAGAGATTAGAAATCAGCTTTACAGTTGTGATTGGTGGATCTCTACATATAATGCCCAAGTGGGTTGTATTAACTTCTAGTAATTATTTTATCTACTGTTGAAATTATATTGAGCCTTGAGGTTTAGAAGACCTGTCTGTGTATTGATCAGTTTGTGAAGCTTCAGCACAGCTGCCTCTTGAGGGACGCCCTCAATGCACAAAGTACCGAGCCACAGAGCAACAAGCAGTAATGCTTGCCAGCATGAGACTGGCTGCATTATGTTAATGAGAAGAGCTAAATATTTTGCATACTATATTTGTGTCATCACTGGAAACAGGCCACCTTATATAAATATTTAATAGACAGCTTCTAATGACATCATCTTTGGACGAGCAGCTTTCAGTCAAGCATGTCTTTTTTTCACAAAATATATCAGTGACCACTTTGTGCCAAAAGTGCTGTGCTCATCCCTGGGAATGAATGTGTGCTTATGTGTGTGGCTATTACAACCAGCTCAGAGTCATATGACATCCTGACAAACGGATGGTTGCAGAGACATCACAAAGACTTGCTCTCTTGGTCACAGATGCGCCAGCAAGACGTGCACCAACAATTTGAACTCTGGTATGTCACCCATAATGTTGTGTGCATTTCAATATTTTGAGCAAAACTGTGCTCTTACCCTGCTAATTGAACCTTCACACTCTGCTCTTACTGGTGCAATGTGCAATCAATGAAGACTGGCTACCAGGCTGGTCCAATTTAGCTATGAAACCTCCCACACTAAAATGACAGGTGTTTCAGTTTCATTGTCCAACCCCTGTATGTATGCCTATTATCATATGAACACAGGACTCTAACAAAGTTTATAGACATTTCTGATAAAAAGTTAGCACACCCATACGACACAACAAGTAGAAAGGCAATAAACAACTTGCCCGAAACCCTTAGATTAACAATAAGCCTATTGCTGTGACTCGGTTATCTTCTGTCATCTTCGGTATGCAAAGTTTACACACAGAACCTGTGAAAAGGTCCACTGTTTGAGCAGCGAGTGAACTTTTCTTTAGTGGCAATAACTCAAAGTAAGACTGAACCATTCATCAGTCTGGATGAATTTTGGTTCACCTTTCTTTACAACCTTGGATGAGTTCATTGGGCCTTTGAGGCTTTTTTTTCTCTCCTGAAGTCCCACAGCTCGATTGGATTACCTTGAAATTCATTCATTTTGGAATAATCTTAAAGCTGAACAGGAATAATCACTTCCCGGAGATTATTGCTGATGTGCTCCTTCCTCAGCATTGTGCCAACACAATGTAACCTGCTAAAACGTCTGCTTTTACTAAGGTGCTTATACTTGATAATCGGTTAATCGATGCATCTAATTACCACCCCCTGGCTACTACTTATATTCCTAATTTACATATGTGAGTGGTAAGGTTTTTCACACAGTGCTTCAGTCTCTTGTCTATGTTGTTGGGATGTTTAAACTTACAATTAATGGCAAGTTTCCTTTTTTCTATGTTTAAACAGCAGGGTAACAGTGTGACAGTAATTCATTCAATGAATATCCATCAAACAACAGTAGCAAATGTCACCAACTATATAAAATAGGCAGCATCTAGTGTGCATTATTATATTTAACATGTGTGTGTGGATGTTCCTAACTCATTTAGCATAAAAAGCATTGCAGACTCTACATTTGGTGCATTCAGCCAATAGTAAGGCTAAGGGAAAATACAGCCTCCAGTTTGTCAGCCATTTATCTATAGTCTGACATTGTAAAACAGAAATAGAAAGTGCTCACATTTGTAGAACTTGGAGCTGTCCATCATAGCTATCAGAAACCTCCAAAGATCCAATAGTTCACTGTCACAACAAACATCTATGAAATTCTCCATCTTCCTTCCTTTTTTGTAAGCATAAGCAGAATCTGGCTCATATCTCTAAGAGATACTATTTTTCCTGATTTAACTATGTTGTTTATATTAAATGAAGCAGGATTTGAAGCTGATAAACAAGGACGGCCTTGATGTGAGGAGGCTACGCTGCCATTCACCTGGTATATTCCACAAACATCCTGCCTACTCTCAGAAAACTGAAAAACCAACAGACACACGCTGTTTACTCAGGTTTAATCCATTTAAATATCCACCACGCTGAATAAGAATTCATCTTGCATCTGTGTGTCTCAGTAAACAGTAATTACAATTAGGACTCCCCTCTGTGCTGGGCTTTCAGAAACTGGTTCCATAAAATCTGCCTCATTGAGACATTTTGTTTTCTGGCTTCAGAATGAAAACATTTCAGTTCTGGAGGGAGAAAGCACTCCCAAAACTTGCTTCTTCCATATTTTGTCTGACAACATTAATGTTGTAATCGAGCAGCATGTGTCGACAGTTGTGTGACCTCAGAAGAGGTTTATATAGCGTATGTTCCCCCAGAGCTCCTTGATGAGGAACTGTGCTCCTGTTTATTGTTCCTAATCAAGCCTGCAGTTGCATTAATGGCAGACATCTTTAACAGAAGTCCCTCCCACAAAGAAGGAAACAATAAACGGCATGCTGCCGCTTTTTGTCACAGCTTGCTGAGCTAAACAATACACAACACAGCCTGCTCTGGTATCCTCACCATATGTTTGTGTTACTGTTTTCCTAAATGTATCCAGTTTATTAGGTACAGATGCACGGGGTTGCAATACATTTTCCTTCCTCAGTGCAGCCTAGAGTTTCTACAAGTTGCTTAAAATATGGGAACCTTTGACAGTTAAACTTTGCGTCTTATTTTAAATCAGCACAGAATGGGGTTTGTCCTGTATTTCTGAGTTGTCTTGAGAACAGCATCATCTTGTTTACACTTTGGATTAAAATGCAGGTGGACTGATTAGGTGAGGTCTAAGGTATTAGGGATTTGAGAAGGTATTGAGAGTTTAATGAGTTGATTGAGAGTTTGAGGAGTCCCATCCTCCTCTGAATCAGGACAGGTTTGTCAATAAAGAGTTGATAGCATCAACAGCCTGCTCCAACACCTCCTGAGTCAACAACCTTTGTAGATAAAGAAGTCTTCTTTTGAATATTCACTGGTAATATTGTGCTTCACATATTAAGTACAATTTTTAATAGTTTTTGAGGCCATAATTTCAGCTATGTTAAATCACCAACAGCGTGTAACTTGGCATGTGGTGTTTTTTAAATCTGAGGGCAAGATATTTCAAAAATTTTATTTTCACTCTCCTGCTCTCCCATAAAACTCTCCTACTCAGTGTTGCTTGCTTCCAAAAATGCTTTCCTCCTTCCTAAGAATTTGTATTTGCAATCTGATTTAATGCCTCTTATAGTGTGCTGTCCCATTTGAATGCTGCTCCTCCTGCTTAAACGTCCTCTGCTCGTGGATAAAAACCTTCTTTCTCAGCTTTCTTATTTTTGCTCATGGATCCTCTCTGGACTGAACTCTATAAGCACATTGATATCCCCTGTGAGCGCTGGTTTCATCCCTACAAAGGAATTTAAAATGACAGGTACATAGCTAAACACAGAAACACAATTTTGAGCGAGAGTAGAGTGTATTTGTAAGCAAGTGAGAAAGCGTGACAGCAGAGTTTTATGCGAGATTAGTATATCTAAGAATGAAAATCAGGAATCTTGCTTCTGAATTAAAAATGGTTCCTCTTTTTTTGGGGAGAAAAATAAGAGGAAATCTTTGGGAGAGAGTCCATGCTACATACATGAAACAAAACGGTATGTTTTTGGTCTTTTAAGTTCGTAGCAACATGATCTCTGCCTACCGACTAAAGAGACTACAGAAGCATCTTTGCATGGAGGTCATCAGTCTGTCAGAAAACACATTGGTGGAATCATGCTATGAGCTACTATAAAGAAACTGCAATGCAGAATTATGCATTTACTCATATTTTTTAACACAGAAATGGAAGGTGTGTGTGCGTGTCTGTATCAAATACTGGCTTTACGAAGACCTCACTTGGGATTGTGAAAAAAAGCAGCTCTGCCGCATTTAACCAACTATGCTTAAAGTAACTAGCTAACAAAATATTTATGTAAACTACTAAACTAATGTATGGTAGAAAATTACAGGTCCGCACTATCGACCCGTGATATAATTCAAAAGAGAAACTGCAATTCTGGGCCAGAAACTTTCTCTAGAAGATTTCTCTGTGCTCTCCTAGCCAAGGCCCTATGAGAATATTCAGTTTATTAGCTCTTTATTCCTTTCCTCTTCGGCTTTGAAGACATTAACACTTCTAAATTTTAAAAGAGGAGCAACACACACTTTAACAATACTTCTCCATGTCTCCAGAGTATCTCCTCAGCAAGGAGTTGTTTAAACATGTCGTCTGTCCATTTCCAAACAGAAGTTCAGGGTTGTGGGGCGTAGGCTTCCTCTCTGTCCCTTACAGACTATGTCATGTCAGCAGCTCTCAACAGATAGAGCCAAGGGGGGTGGAGGGTTACATAGCCTGGACATCCAGCCATGCGGATGATCTCAGACTGGAGGCGTTTTATTAGAGACTCCCAGGGGTGGCTCGGTAAGGAGAGTGGAAAGCTAAACAGAAATAAAGTTGGTAGTATGGGAGGGAGGGGGCGGTCAAGTAGAGCAAATATTCTGGCTGTGAGAGCGTGACATGTGTAGTTTTTCAGCGAGAATACCACAGTATGCTGATATCGCCACACGGTAATTCAAACTGCTGCTTTAACAAGCTGTGATTGCTCAAAACATGGGAGGGTGGGGGGTTCAAGCTCTGAACATTTATATTTCATGCCTAACTCATTTGGGTTATGAATTTTGTATAACAAGCTGGGAAGCCAAAGCAAGTGCATATCCGTGTAAAAATAGTGTCCATAAATACTGTGATGTCATGGAGCACAGAGTGGGTGGTTAACCAACACACAATACATATGACTCAAGGCAGATACACTGTCTGGGACTGTTATCCTCCGTGAAATGGCTACAATCTTGGGTAATTTGTCTCCATAAGCCACTGAATGTTCTGAGCTTCCCTGACAAATGTAAAAGCCATTGAAGAGCAGCTGCCAGGCCACAAAGAACAAGCACTTACACACATTTTCTGTATGACAGAATGAAAGGGCCACAGAGAGGAGGAAAATGCATGAGTGACAGAAAGGAGCAGAAAGAAAGGGAAAGAAACTTGCTCTGTTCTGCCTCCTACCTTTGCTAGAATCCATCTGTGCTCCATTCATACTGTCTGGTAGACGGAACATTCTTTGTCTCCGCTTTCTCAAGTCATAAAGAACACATTTGCTAACAATGAGTTGCAGCAAACATATTCTTCAACCCACAGTGGCTCTGATTACTCCTGTTCCTGTAATGGCTCCTAACTGCTTCTGTTTTTAACCCTCGCTGTTAGCTTTGTACTCCAACAACACATGAAGACTCTCGCCACCTCAAGCATTCTCTTAGGGCCTAAATGTTTGGTCACCTTTCCTGAAATCATCCCCCCTAACATAACTGTCTTTATGTGAACATGAAAATGTAGCTGTAAGATCAGTCGTGTCCCATTTCTAGCTGTCCTATTTAAGAACAAATCTTTATATATCCTGTAGGGTGTGAGGTCAGCCCGGAGGGAAAGTAAATGGAGAAGAGCTGAGGCAGGGACCCGATGATGGGCATGCTGGCACAGGTGACCAGCAGAGGGGCTGGGTGGAAAGCTGGCCAGACATCTCCAGCCAAGGGTCTGCACAGGGCAGCTCTCAGGGGGATGCTTGGAACTGGTGGCTGACAGATTCTTTACAGGTCTGGCTGTCATGTCCAGGCTCACTGAGGCTTTGAAATAACAATAGCATGTAATGTGTGAGATCCATCCCATTCACAGCAATGGGTCAGCACACGAACACTGTCACAGTGGTGTAAAGCTGCACTGAAAGACAAGGCAGCTGTGGAGTAGACCAGACCATTTAACCTCAAACATGTCACTTGTACATTAGCCAGCAGATAGAAGCTGTCTCGTGGTCTTTTGTCACTGATAGCAAGAGAACAGTTAGAGCTGGCTATTTTTTCTGTCCATGTTCTTCCCAAAAAACAGAAGTTGTAAAGGCTGCTTAGAGTCCTGTAGTGTCTCACTTTGCCAACAAGCCCTGAAATGTGGCTAATTCTTTGACCTGTTTACATCATAACTAAATATAGCTGTAATGTTACACAAATATCAACTAGCTATAATATCAGTTGCTATATTTATATCAACAGGTCTCTGTCGGACCCGAGAAATCAGCGGTGACCAGAATCAGGTGATTTTTAGTCTGATCAGATCTGACCGAAACCTGTCCAAATTCAAAAGTGTGACCATTTCCCCCATCACTGAATGCACCATACTCAAGGCATATTCTACATCATGAGGACGACACTCTTAAGCGCGGACGCTGTGACTGAAAATTTTAAGTTATCTATTTTCAGTATCAATGAGTGTTTAAATGTGTTTAAAATGATGTCAAAGCACAGTGATGTATGAAGCTATTTAAAAAGGAAAACATGTTCTACGATATGTTGACTCTCCTCTGCAGTTTATTCAGGCTGTGAGAGAGCGCAAGACTTTATTCAGGCGACAGGAAGGTTGAACAGAGTACAGCAAAATAGCTTTGTTCTGTTCTTTTAGATTAAAGCATTCTTAACTCTATGTCATGGAACATACTGGATTAGGAAATATGGACTTTTGGAAATTAGTCAAGGTAAGGATCTACTTTTTTTTAGAATCTATACCTGAAAACTGATGTTCCAAAAAAAGCTAACCATGCTAGTGTAAGATGCTAAAGACAGCTCAACATATGAATCCTGTAATTATTTCATCTAGTAAAAAACTCTTGACTGAACACTTTGATAAAAAAATATTTTGAATGTTGTTGTTATAGTGTCTTTCTTGTAGGTCCAAAAAAGAAATTCTGTTTAAATCAGTTTTAGAAATATTTACAAAAACTGGAGCTCTAAAATTTAATCTCATAACCGAATGTACATTTAGTTTTTGTTTAAATACTAGATAAAAATGACAGCTTACTGACAACATCAATATATATATATTTATGTTATGTTTAGGCCATTGAGAACAGTTTTGACATTAACTTTGAATTAGCATTTAGCAGTTTCCAATCTAGTCAATGAACTGGTCTCTGTACATTTTGTAAGACATTCTTACAAACTGTAAATCCTTCTCTGCAGTATTGTGTTTATATTCAGAATTCCCATGGATTTTTACACAGTTTCTTTTGTTTGAATGGTAGTGAAATATATTTCTGCCACAATTGCAACTGTGTACAACTTTTCTGTTTTGTGCTCAGCTTATCATCCGCCAATATATTTGTTGCTAAGAGGTGTAGTAAGAAAAGTCTTGCAAACCAAAAGAAAACATAACCAGTGTCTTACTTCTATATGAAAATAACTCTACAAACACAGTATAGGTATGTTTATATATCAATAGAGTTACACGTAAATTAAACTACTCTTTTAAATCATTAACCCAAATCCATGCTGGAGGTAAAATGGTCTCAGAATAGGAAATAAAGACATCTTAAAAACAACAACTGGAAATTCTGGAGTAAAGAAATGTTCAGATGTCAAGCGTTCGCCACTCACTGCCTGGCACTTCAACACGTGTTTCTTGTCAGTCATTCTGGCAGCTTGGGGAAACAATAGCCAACCGCTTACAGAACTAACAGGCTTCAAACACAGTGTATATTTCACTCTTTTTTTAATGCTTCAAGCTCAGCTTAAAGAGCATTATGTTTAGACTTTGAATAAATTCCTAAAGACTGATTTTAGATGTTGAAAAAACTTAACATTTTAGTCAGTCATTTTCTACTATGGTTGGTCACGGGGAAGCTGGTGCCTATCTCCAACAGTCTATGGGCGGGAGGTGGGGTACACCCTGGACAGGTCGCAGGGCAATCCACAAACAACAATGCACACACCTGAGGGCAATTTAGGGACACCAATTAACCTAACAGGCATGTCTTTGGACTGTGGGAGGAAGCCGGGATACCCAGAGAGAACTCACGCGTGCACGGGGAGAACATGCAAACTCCATGCAGCAAGACCCCCGGGCGGGATTCGAACTCAGGACCTTCTTGCCGCAAGGCAACAGTGCTACCAACTGCGCCCCCGTGTTGTTTATATCTTATACTGATAAACGAATTCAAATGCTGTCTTATTACCCCCTTTTCTGCTCATTTGCCCTGATAGGTAAAAAAGTCCTCTCTCCTTGTCTCACGCTCCCACTTTCTGTTGACCAGTCTCCATCTAAAACCAGGGAGAGCTTCTGGCCTGCATGAGTGAGGAGGATTACAGCTCAAGCTCACACATCGACATCATCGCTTCACTGGGGAATGAGAG
This sequence comes from Girardinichthys multiradiatus, assembly GCF_021462225.1. Taxonomy (NCBI): domain Eukaryota; kingdom Metazoa; phylum Chordata; class Actinopteri; order Cyprinodontiformes; family Goodeidae; genus Girardinichthys; species Girardinichthys multiradiatus. The sequence goes on along the minus strand of NC_061804.1, from coordinate 38,971,940 downwards.
AGTCTGAGGGTTGGAAAAAGAAATCTGTCCCCAGAGTGTCATCAGTCTGGGCCTCTTTCTTTTACACTCAAATAGGTCAACTGGTTTTACACACATCTGTAACAGCACCATCAGGCAGCCCGAAAAGATCAGGTTCAACACAGCTTGTATTCGATGTTAAAACAATTTCAGAAAAACTCATTCCTCTGGGGTAATAGCTTGGACATGAGGATCGAATGGCTGCCAATCTGGTGAAGTATCAATTTGCATGTAGCCTTTTCTATTCCTAAACCCTCGCTGACATTACAGAGGCAGCCAGTGTGTCTACGTGCATGTGTGTCAAGTGCCGTCTTATTACCCCGTCCCTGCTCAGCTTTCACTGCAGTCAGATTAGTGAGACACTCGGGGGCAAAAACCAAGGTGCTATTAGCCATCTCTTCTCTAAACAGCTTTTACTTTCAGTTGTATTTGTTTTTAGCCCAGAATTACTGTGTGTATTGTTGATGTGGTGATAAATGGAGCAGTCATTCAGGACGAGCACACCAGGCCTAAGCTCTACCCTCCTGTCTCGACTCATAGGCTGCTCTCTCAGGAAACCTCTGAATAGCCACAACAACCGGGTTTTTCAGAAGAACCACAAACATGCTGAGAACTGTTGGCATGCTCCACAGTGATGAGCTATGGCTGTGGAACTGGGATACTTGGCGAGGGAGAGCTAGTGTAGGGGAGGCTGGGGAGGATTTGAGCTGTTTATTTGAACTGCGCCGTCATCCAAACAGTCAGCTGCCTCTCTGCTCACTCTTAAAGCCCGGGGCTTAAAGTAGGATTGTGGTGTTGGTGGGGAGAGAACAACTTGATATCCCCCTTTGGGCAGAGGCTACCCTGAGCTTGGGTTACTTCAGGGGAACAATGCATGCTCTGTTCAAGGCCTCCTCGGTGAAGACATGGGCTCAGACAGGCTTGCTAGTGTCAAATGTGGCCAGGGGGATTCATGCATCACAACAGCACTCTGCAAACTGTTTGAGCTCAGGCTTTAGAGCATTGCTTCCTAGCTTTGCCTCTAAATGGCCCAGCAGGGCCCCCGTCTCAGCAAGTTAAGAGCTAAACCAGACGTGCCGTCCATGCTGGAGCAACGGGTCATTTGTTTTAGGCTTGAAGCACCGATCTCCCCCCACTTCTGGGATTTTGGTTTTTTGTTCGACACTGTTTACAGTAACATCTGACACGTGGAAAGAGGAGGGGATGCTGAACATCTGAAATCAAATAGCTTCCTCCAGAAGCATACTAATCTGTAACAGATGGTGACAGTCTGAGGGATGTTGATAGATCTGGGCAGGCTTCTAAGAACAGAGGCCAAAAGCCTGTGACGATGAACTAAAAGACGGTGATAAAATGGAAAATTCTGCTGTTCGTTCTACTTTGTTTAGATCAAATACACATGCTTAACATTTATTTTCCAGGATACTATTCTAACTTTACACACACATACTAAACATCCACCACAATTTAAACATGTCATCTCCAGCCAATCTGCTCAGAGCGAACAATATTTCTTCTGAACACACCCAACACAAGGGGGAGATGTTGAGCCATGATCTGGCAGCTACAGCTTCCCAGCACACCTAATGGCTGATTGAGCAGAGACTGTAGTCTGTGGCCAAATAATGAAATGTGGGTAGAAAAAGATGAAAGGCATGCAGTGTGTGTGTTGGGCAAAAACACATGCAAGGGATTTATGGAGTGCGGCTAACAAACCAGGATTCTGCTCTGCAGCCTTCTCTAATCTGCCCTGAGGCTCATCAGGGCTTTATTTCTGCACTGCATATTTATGAGAATCAGAAAGGGTGAGAAGGGGAAAAAAAGCTAACCTCTTTTCTACTGGGAGCAATTAAAGTCGTGCTTTCATCAATCCTGATCAGAGTCTCTGTGCTCTTGCTCTCTGAGCTTTTCTGTCTTTACACTTTTACTTCTTTCTTCTGGCATCACAGGAGTGGGCAGGAAAACCCCTTCACCTGACATCTTCCTTTACAACAAACAGCACCACTGTAAAACAGCAGTGGGTTATAAAGTACTGCTTTTTAATAGGAAATGACAATACACAAAAATAACCATTCCACATGATTTATATAGATTTATGTGAAGGGTAATATTACACCACTTTCTCATTTATTGGTTTTCTTTATGTTTATGACTATTTACATTGTACGTAGATTCTCACTAAAATCATCAAAACTGTGAATGAACACATATGGAAGAACTTTAAATATTTTAGATTCCTTAAAGCAACAGCCCTTTGCTATGGTGACTGAAATATTAACCTTTGACCATCTCTCAATGAACTTCTGGGAAGATTTTTCAAGAGTCTTTGGAAAACCATTTCAGGTGACCACCTCATGAAGCTCATGGAGAGAATGCTAAGAGTGTTTAGCAGAATCAGAGCATTGATTGGCTATTTTAAAACGTTTAGAGTTATTTCACATTTTTTGTTTACTTTATAATTCCATGTGTGTTCATTCATAGCTTTGTTGCCTTTGGTGAACATCTACAATGTAAATATTCATGAAAATAAAGACCCATTAAGTGAGAAAATGTATAAAAACTTTTGACCGGTAGTGTTTATGTGCATATTCGATTAAAATGTGATATGCAATGGGAAATGTTGCGGAAACAATGATATTTGCATTCATAGCAACCATAGACCACAGATAATGAGGTTGCTTCAGTGTTACGATGCAGCTACTGAAAAAGAAATTAAACTTAAAACTTTTATGCTCCAACAAACAAGTGTCACAAATGTCTTTGCAGCAAGATGCTGCATATCTTCTATAAGTCTGTTGTGGAGAGTGTGATCTCTTCTACCATCATCTGCTGGGGAAGCAGCATCAGAGCGAGGGACTTAAAAAAGCTGAACAAGCTGATAAAAAAGGCTGGCTCTGTTCTGGGGACTCCTCTGGAACCTCTGGAGATCATTGTGGAAAGACAGATTCTTCATAAAACGAAGAACATTGTGGAGAACCCTGAGCATCCTCTTCATGAGACTGTTCTACAACAACAGAGTGTCTTCAGTCAGAGGCTTCTTCAGATCTGCTGTAAGACGGAGCACTACAGGAGATCCTTCCTGCCCACAGCCATCAGCAGCTCCAACAGCTATTTGAGAAACCTGAATAATATGAGCTGCAATAACATTTAATTTCCCTTTGGGATGAGTAAAGTATTTTTGAATTGAAATATATCACAGGCATAGAAAACCAATGTACTACAATAATAAAAATAAATAAATTCCACTGTTAAGGTTGTTAAAGTGCCCATTTTTATAACAATATCTGACCGATCCTGTTCCTAAGTGGAGATCACCACCAGGAGTGAAGCCTGCTAAAATCCTGTTGGCTCAAATAATCTTAGGACTTGTTCAAAACCTATGATTTTTGCAGCGTAGAGTGGTCACAAATGCGTGGGTAACAAATGGTGGTATGAACCGACCTGCAGCCACTTTCTGTCCTGCTTCAAAGTTTGCTATGGGCCCTTACTATTTCCACTTATTATTGATTTTCGACCAGTTTCAATTTGGATGATGCAGTCAAGTACAAAACACCCAAAACTGCAAAGGTACAAAATGAACATCGCCGGCATACAGATTTCCGTTAATCCATTTTTAGTAGTAACTCCTGAACAGGAGACTGTAAGGATAGTTGAAGGTCATCAGGCTCTGCATAATCTTTGTGTTCTCCACACCTTTTTGTTTCCATGTTCATTCATGTGTTGTCCTATAAAGGCCGAGTGGTGGAATGAGTGAGTTCCTCACTCTAGTTGTGCCCATAAACATTCTGGATGTGTTCAGCTTTCAAACCTGCATTTCTATGTATAACTACATGTGCCATTACACACCTAACTTGTATCCTATTAATTCTAAAAATAAAATCAAAACCTGATGCTTTTGGTAAACTTTAAGGATTTTCTTAAAGGCTGCATGATTTTAATAAATTTGTTTATATGTCTTGTTTTTTCCAATCTCTCTGTACCACGCCTGCCTGTACTTATGAGACGAGGCTTCAAGTTATTCAGTAGTATTTTCTTTATGCAGGAAACATGGGGCTACAGAACCAGTAAGACAAAAGCCTTGAGGAGTGAGAGTGCTGCTGTCAGATACACATGGTGGATTACAATAACAGGGTGGCTCATTTCAGGCTGCCACTCTTATGCATTCACACATGCACCTCCGAGGTACCATGTGGCCTCATTAAGGTGGTTGGCTCTCTCCCGCTCTTTGGCAATGTCACCTCAGCCACAGGGACCGATACAAGTATAATTGGCCTGAACACACAAACAGTGAGCTGGGAATGGCTGGGTCTTGGCATGTGTGTGTGTATGTGTGTGTGTGCGTGTGTGTGTATGGTGCTTTGACCCTGTTAATGTTGCACAGTTGGCAGGAGACTGGCTAATGCCACATTGGATCAGTGAATGCTGCTGGTGAAGGGTAGGGGATGTCCCCTGGGTTGAAGAGAGTGCTGCTTTCAACACATCCACCTCTTTCTTCACTTTCACTAGTTGGTGGCATCTTCATGTCAGCACATGACAAGGTGATATGGAAAAAAGAAAACGCATGGTAGCTAAATAAAATAATGATCGTTATTGCCTTAGTGTTAGTAGAAGTAAAAAGTGAAACTAGTGGTTTAAGAGAGCGCTATTTTCATTTATTATTTCCTGACTGGAAATGCTTTAAATGTTTCGTTCTCAGTACGTTTCACACAGGAAGATTATTGGTGGAGGACTGCCTCCTAGCTCTATTTCCTGTGTGAATAATCAGTGGGTTCTGTCTAAATAGCAGCCGATGCAAATGTTCCAGAGATGTAAAGGTTCACTTAACAGGGTTTGCATGAACTGCTCCAACATTTTGGAGATTACAGTTGTTTTTAAAGAGCAGACTTCTGCTTTGGTCTTGTTCCCGCCGGGACTATCAGAATCAGAATCAGAATCAGCTTTATTGCCAAGTTCGTACATACAAACAAGGAATTTGACTCCGGTACACTTTGCTCTTTTGTTCTGTTTTTGCATTACAGAATATACAAATTTGCAATTTACAATGTACAATATACACATATATAATAATAAAAAGGTGCATTTGCAACATCTGTATGCTGTTGTTTTGTACTCTATTGAATGTTCATCAGAGAAACAGCCTGGGGGAAGAAACTGTCTCTGTGGCGGCTGGTTTTAGTAAACAGTGCTCTGTAGCGGCGGCCTGAAGGTAAAGCTCTGAACAGTTTATGTGCAGGGTGTGTGGGGTCTGCAGAGATTTTTCCAGCTCTTTTCTTGACCCTAGACCTGTATAAGTCCTGGATGGAGGGAAGGTCAGCTCTGATTATTCTCTCTGCAGACCTGATTATTCATTGCAGTCTGGACCTGTCCTGTTTTGTGGATGAGCCAAACCACACTGAGATGGATGAAGACAGGACAGACTGAATGATAGCAGTGTAGAAGATGACCAGCAGCTCCTGTGGAAGGTTGAACTTCTTGAGTTGCCTCAGGAAGTACAGTCTCTGCTGGGCCTTCTTTCGAACAGTGTCTATGTGTGAAGACCATCTCAGGTCCTCAGAGATGGTGGTTCCTAAGAACCTGAAGTGGTCCACGGCCGATACAGTGTTGTTGAGGATGGTGAGGGGGGTGTATGGGGGTGGTGTTCTCCAAACGTCCACCACCGTTTCCACAGTCTTGAGTTGGTTCAGTTGAAGGTAGTTCTGACCACACCAGTGTACCAGCCGATCCACCTGCTGTCTGTATGCAGACTCATCACTATCCTGGATCAGTCCAATGACAGTGGTGTCATCTGCAAACTTAAGGAGTTTCATGGACGAGTCCGATGAGGTGCAGTCATTTGTGTACAGAGAGAAGAGGAGTGGGGATAGAACACACCCCTGGGGGGCACCAGTACTTATTGATCTGGATCAGGAGAAGATGCTCCCCAGTCTCACCTGCTGCTGTCGGTCTGTCAGGAAGCTGTTGATCCACTGACAGGTGGAGGCTGGGACGTTGAACTGGGTGAGCTTCTGGTGGGGGATGTCTGGTATGATGATGTTGAAGGCCGAGCTGAAGTCTACAAACAGGATCTGCTAGCTTCAATCAACCAACTAGTCTGGATTTATTTGAATGAAGATGCTTAAGTAAAATTGTTGCAGGTAAGATATTAATTACTTTTAACCTTTCAACAAAACCTCCGTTTAAACAATCCCACCAGAAAATCTAGTTGGAGCCAAATAAGGAGATTTCTGTTTCTATGATTCTTTACATTTCCCCTGAAATTAATCCATACTTCAAAATAATCTCATAATGTTAACATTAATCCTTCTGCATTACCTGCACTGCTGCAGAATCCACCACAGTGGTACCATAGATGTGTACAGTCCTGGCTGGGGGGGGAGCAGCAGGAAATCTAAGCCTTTCACTTTGATCTCCGGAGCTGAGCCCATTCAAATGTTTGTGTTTGAGATGTAGACCTTTAATTTTGCCCTGATAGGTTCCAGGCCCTTCAGGGTTTAGCCTGGCATGTCGGATATAGGAGTGTTTACACAGTCTCCCTGCAGATCTCCTGGTGCTGAAATAAGTGCATTAAGATGGATGGATTTACTTAGTCTCTAACCTCAGGGACTGAGGGAACAAACTCTGAATGACCTCTTTGTGCTGCAGGAGAGGACAGAAGGAATCTGGCACACACTGCAGAGCAAGCACCAACAGACCCTTTCAAAGCATCCCTCTCACTGACTGGGCTCCCAAAAGTACTAATTCATTCAGTCAGATTTTCATCAGAAGTTTGTATGTCTTCCTGGCTACGTACATTTGCACTAGCAGTTTTTCCACAGAACTATTGGAGAAAAAAGGTTTGGATCATAAAACTGAACTCACATTCATTTTGAAACCTAATAAGAGAAGCTGGACTAATGAGCTGCAGTCATATAGTCAATATAGACTTTACGATGGGATTTTTGAACCTTGTACAGTTGAAAATGTTGCCATTTTTCATTTCTCCGTGGAGGCTGGGCCTATTGTTCGTGCCAGCGAGGCAGTAAATCAGCCAGTGCTTCCCTTGATTTGTTAACCTTTGTTTGGCTGTGTCAGCAATGAGGTATGGCTGGAGCAGCCCCCTTTCAGTGCTATGAAATACAGCGTCTGTGTCTATAGTCCCCAGCCTGGGGAGGAGGGACGGGGCATGAAGCAGCACAGGATATTGAGCTTCCCTTTCCCCTCGGAGAGACATTAAATGCTTCAAGCAAAGGAGAGTTAAATAACACATGTAAAGAGGACAGAAGAGACTGCTGGATTCTGTTAATCTATCACTTTACATAGTTTCAGACCAAACTATCTAAGGACTTATTTTCTTCCAAACTGGTTTGTTTTTGAGTGAAAATAATGCATTATCCCAGCAGTTCTATCTTTGTGACCTCACAGAGGCAGTCTCTGACTGCAGCCGTTTCCCTAAATGCACAAAAGGCCAATAGCAGTCAGGTCATCTTTCCACTGTGCATCCGGTCAAGTTTCACAGGCAGCCTTAATTTCTCGACACTCAAACCCACACAGACGGCAGAGGTCAGCACGAGGGCAGAGCAGGGAGCCTGGGGGCAGTAAACCAACACTGGTGCTTTGAAAGGCCAGCCCTCTCTTTCCAGTCCACTGAGTGAGTTAGGAAGCTGCCAGGGTGATTTGTGGCGTGATTGTTGCTCTCTATATCACTTGAGATTACAGCAGGTGGCGGCCCACAGCCTGGAAGCACACACGGCTCTATCACACAGTCCTCCTCTCAGGAAACAGAGAAAAACAAGCCCTCGGCTCCCTCCCACACAGGAGTAATATGCTCACAGGCAATTTTGCTGCCAGCAGAGCGCTCTATGACGATCTGGGGAGCTCTTCAGCTCCGATATGTGCCACAAAAGTTCACCTACGCTTCTCCATTTCCACTATTTTTTTAAACAACACCATCAGCGCTGCAAATTACACCTTCCACATGGCACATTATTCTCTCCCTCGGTGACAGCCGTACTCAAGCCTGACACACTTCACTGGCGGTGCTCTTCACACCGGCATCAGCCCGGGGTCTCACTGTAGCGCAGCTTCATTTTCACATTAACTCCAGTAAAGCATGCTGAAATTAGCCTTGTGCACTTCAATTCAACCCTGCACTGAACTCGTCATTGTCTCACATCAAAGAGACAGCTGCAGGAAACATCTGATGAGGGACATCATTTTGCGACATATCTACCAGATGAATTTTTAAATGAAACATCACAAGTGCTTGGTAGAGCTGCTTCGATCAGGATGCTGATTTCTGGTTTTCATTTCAATCATCTTCTGATTGCAATTTTGACCAACTCTTAACTTTTTTTCTAAGGGCTATAGAGAAAAAAAATTACTTTACTTTTTTTTCTTTAATCTGAATAATTTCATTAGTTTCATACCAGATTTTTTTTGGGTAGAGAAATTAGAGATTCATCAGTCAGGTTTTTCCTGGATCATATAGGTTTTTTTTTTTCAGCACTAGTGGCATTTATTTTTAAATTATTTTTTTTTTACAGTAGGCAGACAGGAAAGAGGGATAGAGAGAGGGGGAGACATTCAACAAATGTTGCCCGGTCCGGGACTCGAGATACTTAATGTGTGAATCGACAGAATTGTAAAGGATGGAAGAAGTTGGCAAAATATTTTTGTCCTTCGGCGCAGCTTTAATCATCTGATAGATGTGTCTGCAGACCTTTGAGGAGACATGCAGTGTGCTTTGTCAGAGTTGCCACCTTCTCCTTGGACAGCAGTCACTCCGCTAACAATGTTCACTTTCTGAATTGCACCCACGGAAGCTTGGGAACGGCCCAGACTTCAGAATAGATGTTTATTTCTCCAGCGGCCAATTGACTTTCTGACCACTACTTGCTTTCAGGCCAAGTAAATGAATCAGGTTAGCTAGCTGACACCTGCAGGTGCATCAACAACCGTGGTAATTAGAGATAACATTTAATGACTTGGAGCTAATGAAATCCATTCCTGGCCTAAGTGGAGCCAGAGTGAGCAGAAAGGAAGGAGAAAAACAAAGAGGAACTTTAAGCTCCACTATAGACAGGACTTCTGACCAGATCTGAGGAAAACATCTGCAGACAAGCAACATTCTCACAAGTAAGATTATCTTCTGAAAACACATCATATACAGTACCTCCCTTGTTTGTATGTGTGGTTGTGGTGTAAGGGACTGAGGTTGGCTTAAATAAATATGACAGCATTTGACCCCTGATCAATAAAAAAATAACTAAGCTACCTCCTGCAGGTAGACATTACTCACTGGAGCTTCATAACTCCGCATCCTTACAGAAGACTACTGACTACTGACCGATTATAAAAATTTACTTTAGATCATTGGTTGTCAACGTCGATATGAAACCTCAGGATGGCAGGTATGACCTGATGCACAGCCAGTAAAAAGCGCCCTGCTGTAGATGGCTGTACTCGTACTCGTCGTCTTCCGCTTATCCGGGACCGGGTCGCGGGGGCAGCAGACTCAGCAGAGACACCCAGGCCAGCCGAGAGACATAGTCCCTCCAGTGTGTCCTGGGCCTCCTCCTGGTGGGATGTGCCTGGAACACCTCCCGAGGAAGGCGTCCAGGAGGCATCCGGTATAGATGCCCGAGCCACCTCAACTGGCTCCTCTCGATGTGGAGGAGCAACGGAGGAAACTAAATTCAGCCGCTTGTATCATGACCCAAAGTTCATGGCCATAGGTGAGGGTAGGAACGTAGACCAACCGGTAAATCGAGAGCTTCGCTTTTCGGCTCAGTTCTCTCTTCACCACAACGGACCGGCACAGCGCCCCCATTACTGTGGCAGCTGCACCGATCCGTCTGTCGATCTCCCGCTCCATTCTTCCCTCACTCGTGAACAAGACCCCGAGATACTTAAACTCCTCCACTTGAGGCAGGAACTCCCCTCCAACCTGAAGAGGACAAGCCACCCTTTTCCGGTCGAGTACCATGTCCTCGGACTTGGAGGAGCTGATCTTCATCCCAGCTGCTTCACACTCGGCTGCGAACCGCCCCAGCGCATGCCGTAGGTCTTGGCTAGAGGGGGCCAGCAGGACCACGTCATCTGCAAAAATAAGAGACGAAATCCACTGGTCCCCAAACCAGACCCCCTCCGGCCCTTGGCTGCGCCTAGAAATCCTGTCCATAAATGGCTGTTTTATACCCAAATAAGTTGAGGTTTTGATAGAAGCAAAATGGCAAGGGCAGGAAATGGTGAAGTGGCGAAATGGCCAGGACTCCTTTCTACATTCATTTCTGTAAACAAACCATTCCATACCCATCTATATAAACCACTACATATCAGTTTATTTCACTTTGTGGTTTAATATTTTCATGAGTTACAGACATAGACAAAAAATTGTATATTGTCTTTTAAGACTTTGTTGTACACCCTATTCACACTGATTGTGGTTCTGATCCATATTAGGCCCAGTTGACTGATAAAATATTCTGACTCGATCAACAGCATTGATTCAAGTATAACTGACTCAATTAGCAGCATGTAGTTTGATGCACTTTCTTTGACTTTATTAAAGAAAAGATAAAGGTTAGAGATGCGCTTTGAAATAAATAAATAAATAAGGAAAATCTTGTACTCCCTTAATTCTCTGTCCCTTTATTTTTATATTTTATGTTTAATATTGCTTTGAAGGGAAAAAACAGAATTGGTAAAAATTGGTATCAGTAGACCAGACCTCAAAATGAAATTGGAAATCGGTGTTGGTAAGGATGAACCTGAATGGTGCAGTTCCAAAGAAGAAGTGTAAAAACATCCTACTTTTTCTTTTGACATTGGCTCTACCAGGAATCACTAAACAGGTCAATAATTATGATATAGCTTTGTCTGGATGCTGTTTTTCTCTTATTTACTTTCTTAGGCTGAGGATTAGAGAGATTTAAAATATTTCATCTACCGAAAAGCTTTCGATCCGGCAAACAACTGGAGACTTTTTGCACCTGCCTTTAGGCAAATATTGACACTGAGCACCCCACAAACGAGCTCTCTGTCGCTATTTTTGTTGGAGTTGCCGCTTATCCTGAGTTTGGGTTGCATTTGAGTGCTGGTAATCCCTTCCAACAAAAACCTCTTCGACTCTTTTAATCCCAACACTAGCCTCCATAAAAATACCAGAGCTCTTTGCTCCTTGTGCACCTGGATTCTTTTACTCGCCTCCTGCAATAGCAACATGCATTAGCATATGGCAGGAGGAGGACATGGCGATCGTAGAACAGAAGAAAAGAAGGGAGATTAAAATGCAAATCGGGGCCAAGAGAGTGGTCTATCATGGAGCGGGGAGAAAGCAGATTTTGTGAACTGTTTCCCCACTGAGTTCCTTTCATAGAGGGGGAGAGAGGGTGGCCCTCTGTTGGTTTAGGCTGCACAAAAGAGATGTTAATCCTTTCAGGGGATCCAAATCCATCCACAGAGGAGCACGTTCAAAGGGAAACCTCCCTGTTAAGCAGTGGTTATTGAGCTGCTCGCTGCACAGCAAAAATCAAGCGCCGAAGGGAAACTAATGCCAGAATGTGGGAAATGAGCATGGAGGTCTGCTATCATCAGACCCATTTCAACCACAGCCATGAAGAGGTCATGACCCTGGTTTCAGAGTGTCCCCTTCTGGCCTACACCGTTCCCCCTCGGGGGGAGGAATGTCCATTCACGTGGGGCACCTCCATTATCCCTGATCCAGAGAAAATAGCGCTGCTTTTAACAGCAAATTAGTTACTTGATAATGAGGTCACATGTGGTGTTGGCACACTGAGACCGTAAACATATGCTTTTCCTGCCTTCACTCTATTCCCTGCAGGATCAGAAAAATCCTCCTTTTCCTGCTCTGTCTGCAACAAAAGGTCACTGAAGCCGCTAGTCACTACATGCTAATGTTACATGCATGGGAGCACACAGGTATGTACAGGGCACACCTCAGTCTTTACAGCTTTAGCGTTTTTTGGATGATAACTATCAGACTTGTGTCAAAATGTTCAGCTGCTCCTCAGCTTTGCTCTGCCAGGGTTAAATGGATTATGGGTGTGACATCTGTTTAAAATGACAATACGGCCTAATGAAGTAGAGATGCACCAATCAGGCTTTTCTGGGCCAATACACATTTCCGCGTTTCTTTGAGATATTTCTTGCCACATACAAGAGCAAACATGTACAGTAGGTTAATTGATGGAGGTAGTAATTTTGAGTCCAATTAAAAATAATGGAATGACAAGATTATCCCCATTTATGAACCAAAAGCAAGAGTTCCCAACCTAAATCTGATTTTTATTAAATAAATAAAAACTTTTAAATAGCATGATGTTGGGAAATGTGTTTAAAGACTTAAAATGGCTCTAATTCCTAATTTGATGTGTTTAATAAATAGGAAAAAGAAAATTCAGAGTTCGGAAAATTTAATCAGCTGATCACCATTAAGTGCTAATCAATAAAAAACTGGCAGACTTCAATCATTGGGCATTTAATTGGTGCATCTCTCAGTGCACTCAAAGAATCTAGAAAACCTTCAACTTTATCAGCAAGACAATGATACACCTGCATCTTCACAGACACATTTAGTAACAAAGAAAAAAGTCTATACCTTTAACTGTCGTGCTGAAAAATCTCTCTGAACTGGCATCGGAAACCTAGAAAATAGAAGAAAGAAATGAGCAAAAATATCACGTAAAGCACAGAATCATTTTTTAACTGAACAGTTTTAAATCCATTATTCCTATGTGCAGGAGTGTTCCTTCTGAGGGAACATTAAGGCTGAATCCTATTTCCTAGGTTTATCCCTCCCTCTGTCTCTTGGCACTTAATACAAGTTAAATTATTACACAAAGAAATAGGACACTTTTTCAAGAAGCTGATACATGATCAGTTCTTATCGATTCCTACCATGTAAACATCCGTGATCTAATATGCCCATGTGTGTCATGTAAACAGTTAATTCTGCAGCGGGCGTTAGCAGACGTTATGTTTTATGCTTCTTTAGAAAGAACAGATATATTGTTAAATGTAGCCTAATAAATGAATCTATTTCAATGTATGTAAAATGCTTTTATATATGGTAAATGGTATTTAGTTGCTCCACTATTGCATACATAAACATATAATTACTTAAAGTAAACTGATGATTAGTCTGGCTGCAAATAAATAATTAAGTATGTAGTACATTTATTTTTCTTGTATAATATAACAGAAAACGTTAAACAAAAAAGGAGTTATTTCTGTCTTATATTATATTTTAGACAAAACAATACTACATGATTTTGTTCTTGGTGTTCTGTTTTTGTCTGTTGAGAAGAACTAAAATTACAAACTAAATACATTGGTGTGCACCAAACTACATTAAATTTATTTTGTCATACTAAAATATTTTTAACAGAAAATGTTCATGTATTCTTTTATTTCAGCATTGATTAACAATATTTAAGACGTGTGTCAAGATTGATAAACAATAATTAACAGTGATACCAAATGTAATAATTTGGAACACTTTCCAATAGACATTAAAGTGGTTATCCTGCCATTAGAGCATAACTGTGAACATATTTACATCAAACCGCTTGGTTTCCATGTGAAAAATCTGTTTTTAAAAGTCTTAAATCTGTGATCCTGCGGCGAGCCAACAAACATAATTGGGTCGGCCTAAAATACAAGGTTGGGTGTTAAAAGTGAGGGCTACGTGAAATGGCATTAAGCCTTAACCTGGTTGAAATAAACAACACCGTTTTAGAACAAATTAAATTACTCAGTTTCACAGGATAAGACTGTCAATAACGCTTCCTTTTTAATCATATTCAGGCCAACCAGGAGCAGGACCCGTTCGAAATCAAAACAAGCTGATCTTCCCATTCCCACCACTTGGTGGCACTGTTGCTCCGTGACAAAACAAGCCGATTTGCGTAAAGCTCCCCGACTGAGCACCAGCAGGGACTGCATGTAAGAGGGAAATATACACTGATGGGATTTAAACCAGAATTTAACAACAAAAGCTTCGTGTGTTTGGAAGGAACAAAAAATAACCGTGTTTACACCAAGACACTGAAGGAAAAGTAAATTACAGATTAGATAATTGGGAAGAAGGAAGAGTAACGGAACAATCAACACCCGTAAAGCTTCATCGGAGAGAAAAACTGACCCGAGTGCATTCTGTAAATGCAAAACATTTCTAATAACTGTTTTGGGGAAAATATTCACTGCAGGATTAAAGCGAAAAACATCAAACACACCCGTTTTAATGCAGCGTGCTCCTGCGACCAGTGGCAGCTGTATGCGCGATGTGCTGCGAGCATAAGACGCAAAGTATTGTTGCAAATTCAAATAAAAAATAATATTGACCTATTCTGTTTTATTCCTATATATAAGTTAGCAATCAATAAAAAATATTATATCCAAGCAATAAAAGCTGCAGAATGCATCACAAAATTGAGTGATGTTTCTATCCGGGAAAACACATTCAAATCATTTTGCCACAAATAGACAATACGCAGGTAAAACCAGCGCACGTACCTTTGATTTGGTAAGATTACCACAAAGCAAAAAGTGAGGCTTTACTTTGTGTGGAAATACTGTCCCGCTTCACATTCTGCTTTTTGAAGAATATAATCCACACAGGAGGCGTCGAAGTCTATTTCCTTAAAGCGGAGCACAGCCATGCAGAGAGACAAGAAGCCTTTCCAAGAAAAAAGAATCCACAACCGCTCACAGCTACTGCGCCTTCTGGACAAAGGGAACCATGCGTCCGCTCGGCAGACCTTCTGCAACAGCAGCGGGGCGACCCAAATGACTAATCCCTACTTCCCGACTTCTTTTCCCTTAATCGGGGCGCAGTGTGCTTGTTCCCGTTTATTCTCCTGTCGGAAGTATCCGTGAGAGGTAACAATCAGGATCCGGGAGGTTCTGACCGCAGAGAGGGAGCGGAGCAAAATGATCCAACAAAGCGCACGGCCGATTTTCCTTCAGCAGGTCGAATCACAGAGGACACACTCACATGCCCGCTGAAGCAGTGTTTTGTGTCTAAAAAGGGTTACCGATCATGGGCGCACAGCAGCCTCTCCCTATCCGTTTCCAAGAAGCTGACAAACTCCCATTCATCCAGTGAGTGGCTGCTCCTGTTGCCCGCACGACCGGGTCCTCCCACTTCCTGATTTCCAGGCGGATTCGGATCCAGCCTCAGTGGCACTCCTTCAGAGGATGAACACACTCGTGTGACGGGGCTTCCGAAAAGCTTTGGCTGAAGGCGCACGACGATCTTCTGCGTATATGGCGCGCAAAAGGAGACTCAGCAGCGCTCCAAACGTACATACGGAGGCAGAGAGACAGGGCTGGGAGGAGAGAGGAGAGAGAGGAGAGAGGGAGGGGAGAGCTAGGGTAGAAAGATATTCTTTCACTTCGTACAGAGTGAGATGATGTCAGCCGCTAATGAATTCCCCAGCAGGGTGCTGCTACCGGGCGAGAGAAGGAAAAACAAAACGCTCCTTTATGAGCGGCATCCACCTCCTTGCAGCCCACAGGAGCTGTCTTCCAGCCATATCAGCTCCCAGTGCACTGGCCTAGAGGCAGGTCAACAGGAAAATATAAGAGACACTGAGTCATTCAGCCTTCCAGTTTTAAAGTCTCCACAGCCCACTGTGACAAAACCTGCTCGGAAATAGCAAACCAAAATCCATCTTGGAGAGTTGGTGATTACTTGGCAACTTAGCCAAATCCTGGAGCTTTGGTTTTGAATTATTACAATGTTCATAAATTCATAAAATCAGCTAACCCAGAAGGGAGACGGGTTACACCTAAAACTCCGGTGTTCCATGTGCGGGAAGAACATCCAAACTTCATGCAGAAAGGCCCCTGGCCGGGATTCGAACCTGACTCCATACATTAAACTGCCAATAAACGACACTTAAACCTTCATGTACATGTTGAGTTTGTGAATCTTTCATGCATCTTGAAAAGCAAGATTACAAAAGTGCTATCTTGACTTTAATTATACTGACCCACCTCCATCTACTCTGATTTACAAAGGATTTTGCAGCCTTTACATTTTCTTATCTTAGTTGGACTGCCTCATCCCTGTAATACAGAGTCCTGCTCTAACACCAGACATTGCTGGAAAATCTTCATGGTGCAATTCCTTACATCTTATAGTTTGTCTAATAATTAACTGACTGGCTAGTCAAGGAAAATACAACAGATCCACACTGCAGAGGTTTTTGGCAGCTCTACTTGAACAACTACAGAGCAGAAAATGGACTTAGCTCAGAGCCACAGAACTAATGAACCTCTTGGTACCAGATACGCTAATGTTGGCTGGCTGGCATCAGTCAAACCAAGTACCATAAGAAAGTCTTGAATAAGAGACCAGATAGAGTTCATCTCTTTGGTTCATCTTGGATCAATGTTTGACCATAAAGGCTCAGGAAAGAAGACCAGTGAAACAAACATTAAGCTTCTTGATGCACTTGGGCTGTGGAAGCATCTTTTTGAACTCCACACTACCAAGGATTTATGCATCTGTACAAGAAATACTATAAATCTTTTTTTTTAATAATTAGCTAACAGCAGTTCCATATAATTAGACCACAAAGATTCCTGTGTTTGAGGCTATGGTTAAGATGACACATCAGGAACATGCTGTGGTTTGGCTTCAAAAGGACGACAACGACGGCTTGCTAATATGTATTTATACGGTTGCTGCTAGCAGAAAATGGCTACCAGTCCTTCTCAGGGATCTGTGCAGCAGCAGCAGCAGCAGCAATGAGCAAGCTGCGGTTCTCCATTTTAAACGGTCATTATCAGATTTGGGAGCGACCACAAGTCTGTGATTACAGCCACACTGGCAAACAATTGGCATCCGGATCTCACACAGTGCATTATTTTTAATTCAAATGAAATGCTGATAAAGAGGAGCACACACACACACACACACACACACACACACACACACACACAAAACCCAGAACCCTGCACAGTTCCACATGGAAAAACAGCGTCTGTGGAAGGGAGAGAAGGACTGAGATCAAACACAATGTCTGCATTTGTGCTACGTATCTCCGTAATTGCTGCCTGGGTATGCAAGTTCTATCTATCGGCTTCACACTGACATTTTGTCATCTTTTATTCTGTTTTTTTGGACGTTGGTTCCCAACTTCAAAGATACCAGACCCATGTTTGCCTTACACCCCCCGCCGGGTTTAATTTTACAGGAACTCTCTGAAATTACAAATGCAGGGGACTGGTTGGGCTTTGTGAGCCTGCCTGCTATTATGACAAATCTCCCCCTCCACTGAAATATTTCTGATACGTGTAACATGAGCGCTGACAGTGTGATAGGTTAAAAGCTTTCGGTACGTTTGCCTGCTGAATCCAGACTCTATCTTTGCTTTACAAAACGTTAAAAATGGGCTGCATACTGACGCTGACAAAGTCATCATGAGTAGGAAGGCAGGTGGGCACCTGAGGAGCAGATTCAGCTTGTAGTGACATACCTGGAAGAGACAGACTGTGGCAGCTCAGAACAAGACAAAGCGTGACAGGATAAAAGACTTACCATGTAACACAGACTAGCTGTGATACATGCTAGGCATAAAAGTATAAGGAATATAACGGCTGCAGCATGCTGTAATGTTAAGATGGTGCTTATACCATTTGATCCTTTCCACATTTTGAAACATTACAACCACACTTCTGTTGTGTTTTAGTGGGATTTTACTTGATTGACCAACACAAGGTGAAGTGGAAAGAAAACAATAGTTGGTTTTCAAAATGTTGGTCAAATAAAAATCTGAAAAGTGTGGCGTGCATTTACATTCAGCTCATTTATTCTAATCCCCCTAAATAAAATCCAGCATAAACCATTGTCTTTATAAGTGACTTAATTAGTACAGTCCTCCTGAGTGTAATTTAATCTTAGTAGAAATCCTACTGTTCTGTAAAGGCCTTAGAGGTTTGTTGAGGAAAGTATAGGAACAAGCAGCAGATATTCATGGTTTGCGTGGGAGAATCTTTTAAGACGAATATGCAGTAATGAGATGACAAAATCTAGTATTTAAGGAAGAGTGGCAAAAAGAAAGCCATTGTTGAAAGACATCCATAAGAAGCCCAGTTTAAAGTTTCCCACAAGCCATGATGGAGACATAGCAAACATGTGGAAGAAGATGCTTTTTATTAAAATTGATCAAACCTTTTGGCCTACATGCAAAATACTGTTTGGAGAAAATATTTAACACTCCACATAACCCTGGACACGCTATCCCCACAGGGAAACATAGTGGTGGAAGCATTTTGCTGTGGGATGATTTTCTTCAGCAGGGGCAAGGAAGAAAGAGTTGAATGGAAGATGGGTGAAGCTAAACACAGTGCGATCCTGAAGGAAACCCTGTTAGACTGTAAAACACTTGGCCAGAGGTTCACCTTCCAGGAAAACAATGCCCTAAGAAGAATGAGCAAAACATATCAGATATGTGTAGATGTATAACCACCTGATGTTTGAAAAAGGCCAACTGAGGATAACTGGAGTCTTATTAGCCTGTAGGTGTTTGCTAAATCACTGAATATTGAGAAAATGAAAGCGTTAACTTGATGTTACCAAATGGAACATTACAGCTGATCCTGTTGGAGACACTAAAGTGTGAAGCTGCTGTCACTGGAATCCATCAAACAGGCTGAAAATGAAGTTAGAAATAAGCTGACAAAGACCAGTCTGACAGCCTGAGTCCGTAAACTTGTGGATCATATGACTGGATCACTGGTTCTGTGA
The DNA here is from genome assembly GCF_021462225.1 of Girardinichthys multiradiatus. NCBI lineage: Eukaryota > Metazoa > Chordata > Actinopteri > Cyprinodontiformes > Goodeidae > Girardinichthys > Girardinichthys multiradiatus. The sequence goes on along the minus strand of NC_061804.1, from coordinate 38,953,165 downwards.
ATAATGCCTCCTGATTACCGTGGACCATCCATTCTAGACAGGATGAAAGCTAGCACACACATATTCTACAACACGCAGAGCTAACCAATCTGTTTTTAATCACACCATGTTTACAAAAGCTATTTATTTAAAAAAAAACAAGCCTTCTGAGGATTATGACATGTAACAGCCAAACAACATGAGGCCATAACTCATTGTGTTTCGGGGGCTGTGTGAATCCAATATTCTGACTACTGGAATTATCAGAGTAATAAACGATGCTGCATGCTGCTGTTTTACAATGATGTGTTAAATTAATCCTCCACCTCTCAGAGAAGGAGGTGTGGTTAGATCATACCCTGCTTGTTGCTTAACATCAGACGACTAATGCAGTCTACAGCACAGAACTGTGAAATATCTCGAACTGCCCGCCTACAAACCCACATGCTTCCACTTGTCAACATCTCCTCCTCTCCCAGTCATTTGAAGGTGTTGGTGACGGTTGTACTTAATTCTATTAATTGTATTGTGTTATATTCACACGTTTTCTTTCCAAACTCGTCCCATCCAACCTTAACTCCTCGAACCTTCAGCGGTTTGTCAATGACAACTGGCTCTAATCTCTCCCCCATCCTGACAAGCACCACTGACAGGCCCTTTCTTCCTGGTTCCTCAGACACATAGTCAGACATAAATTAATGTGTCACTCATCGCAAATATTAATGCGAGGATGACACACCGCACTGCACACAAACACACACACACTGACAAACTGTAACACAAACTGGGACACTAGAGCGTGAGCAGAGAGGGGGAAGGCTTTTGGAAAAGTTGACAGCCTTTTCTGTAAAAAATCATCAATCAAACATCCTTACAGAGAGAAAAAGAAATCTGAGAAGCCTTAAAAGATGTGACCTGCATTCTGGGAACATTAAGACTGACGGACGCAAGGAGGAAAATGTCGAATGCCTCTAAAAGCAGATCTTTTGTTACATTAAAGCTTCCAGAGATATACAACTCAAATCACGTCAGACAGTTGAGCTGCTGAGAAGTATTTCTTCCGGTTGTTAAAAGCCTGTAGAGACTACGTTATCTGCTTATCTGTATCTGCTTATCTCCCTGTGGCCTCTGAGAGGAAGCTGGGGCCGCAGGAGTTCAAGATAAATGGCCTGATCAATGGCAGACATTATCTGGATCTGGAAGGCAATAATCAGATCCAGTTGACATTGTATACACAGAAAGGAACGGCCTGTCAGCAGGACCAAACCAGCTTCACAGGCCATCAGACTAATGTCGCTGCTGTAGAACTCACTTTGCAAAACAATGCAGACAAGAAAATTGGTTTAACCTTTTCTGACTAAAATGCTTCAGTTCCGTCCTGAATGCTCCCCCTCAAACACCCCCACACTCTTTCAGCAGTACTTTGTCCAGTCAAAAGAAAAATGGGAGACCTTTTTGCCTAAATTACAGATGTTGCTGAGGAATGTAGGCTGTGGGCTACGATGCCGTGGATAATTTCAGACCAGTCAGTCACTCCGTGTGCTTCTTACACAAAGGAGAATATGAGCTGTCTGCCTCAAAACACATGCAGCCTCTTTTTTAGGCATGACTTACATCAACAAATGCTTTTAACATCATGTCATGATCATTTTGAATTCTGAAATTCAAGCTAAATCATTTTGGACACCAAACCTACTATGTTTACATAGTTTTCTGGAAGACACTGTTTACAGTGCCTTGCCGAAGTATCAATAAACGTTGAACTTTGTGACAGACCAACACAAGTAAGGCATAATTGTAAAGTGGAAGGAAAAGGCCTGAAAATCTAAAAAGTGGGGCATGCATTTATAAAAGCACCAATTAAAATTCTGTGCAACCAGTGTCCTTCAGAGGTCACCTAATGAGAAAACAGTCCCGTTCTGTGAAGACCTCAGATGTTTGTTGGAGATCATTAGAGAACAAACAGCATCATAAAGACCAAGGAACACAGCAGACAGATCAGGGAGAAAGATGTGGAGAAGTTTAAAGCAGGGTTAGGTTATAAAACATTAAGATTTGAACATTTCATGGCGCTCTCTTCAATCCAGCATCCAAAACTGGAGAGAGTATGGCAAAACTGTAAACCTACCAAAACCTGGCTGTCCACCTAAAATGTCCCACCGAACGAATAAAACAGCACAGAGGCACAGTGTAAATGTAGAGGAGCTGCAGTAATTCCCAGCTCAGGTTGAAGAAACTGTCAACAGGAAAGCTATTGGTTATGCACTCTACAAAATTGACCATCATGAAGGCGTAGTATGAAGAATTGCTAAAGGAAAGCCATAGGAGATCCCACACCTGTAGAGGAACCTGCAAACATGTGGAAGGTGCACATTACCCTAAACACATCATCCCCACTGTGAAACATGGTGATGGTAGCATTATGCGGTGGGATTCTTTTCTACAGCTGGAGCAGGGAAGCCCATCAGAGCTGACAGGAAGATGAATTGAGCTAAATACTTCAGACCCTGACATAAATTCATCTTCCACCAGAACAATGAGCATGATTTTAGTTTTAAGACAAAAACAGGATCCCTCTCAGCTTCCTTCAACGTGAACCCAATTTTCCCACAGTAGTGGAGCAACATCCCAGACAAAAACATTTCTAACAGATAAAACGCATCACCGCAAAGCCCCAGCTTTAATTTTTCTCTATAATCTTCATGTCTTTATATTCGTGGAGATCCACCAGACATCTCCAACTAAAGAACTGTGGTGTGGGAAACCCCCATGAGCCTCCATTTAATACTAACCAAGAGCAACTGTGCTGGCAGGGATAATATTTTTCTTTTTTGTTTCTTTTCTTCAGAGCAATCCAAAGGGAGCAAGGAGACAAGAGAGGGCAGGGAGATAAAGGAGGAGGAACTAAAGAAGAAGGGAGCACAGCAGAAAACACAACAGGAGGAGACGAGGAGAGACAGACTAGATGGAGAGAGAAAAGGAGCCAAACAGGGAGGAAACAGAGGGGAAAGAAACAGCCTGCTGGGTATTTTAAAAGGAAATGACTACAAGATAGCACTAAGGAAATCACTGCTAAGGTGTCGAGGTAAAATCTTCCAACTCTCTGCTGCCAACCCCCCACCCCCAAGCGATTTGCCCGGCTGGGAGACTGCGGTCCAGTGGGATAAGGCTCTCTGAAATGCTCTGTCAAGACCATTCTGTCAGGCACCAATGGAGGCAGTCTCAGCCACCCCCAGCGCAATCCCTATGCTTCTCTCAAACAAGCCTCTTCAAGGCTCTCTCTGTGCTTAACAGCGCCAGAGTGGGGGCCGATGATAGGCTCTCTGGGGGATACAAGATGGGTCCCGGACTTCAAAAGGCAACAGGGTGACAGACAGCAGGGAGGTCCCTGCCCATCGTCCCACAACCCCTCTTCTGTTCTGACACCGACCTCCTTTCTGTCTATCTCATTTTAGTGTAGCCGCTGCCCACCTCCAGTACCAGGAGGCTCTTGCTGCATTTTTGCAGGCCTGAGCTATATAAGGCTGTTGTTCCCTCCACACTAGCCTCCCCTTCGGGGGGACCCGATTATGGGAAGCAGAGAAATTTGAAGTAGAGAGCCTTTTTATGGTACACAGTGGGAAAGATATGTGGGACATCAGAATGAAAATGTAGCCAGAACCTTTCGTCTTGGGACTCAAGACACATCAGGTGATCTATGCTGTGTCTTTAAGATCTCCCAACAGGATAACTACTCAGCGCTTTAAAATTCTTCTTTGCATTGGTTCCTCCAGACAAAAGGGACCTTTTTTTTTTGTTTTACAGCTGAAAAGCTTCTGAGTGTCTGATGTGAACCGGAGCAGTTTGATCAATTGATCCCTTCCTTTCCCTGGGTGGTGTCTCAGGAGTGGAAAAGTGAGCTGATGGTTTGCGACCTACATGCGAAGCTGGTTGCACGCCAAAGACTGGGGCCACAGAGAGGCTGCAGGGGGTCTGTGTGTTGACAAGAACACGGAGGCCCTTTCCACTTTGAAGCCCTGTATATTTAAATATTTCATGACCCCCTCATCTCTAGCCCCTTTTATCGGATTTATGCTCTGACTCAAGGCTGCCTCTTATTAACAGCACAGGAAGAGAGGGGTTAGTAACAATCTAATGCCCCAATCAGCAAGGCAGATCTGAGAGAACCTCTCCCATAACCAGGCCCTTTTGGCACTTACCATATCTGCAAGATGATCTTGTTAAATGCTAGTAACAATTACACCAATTACAGATAAGCTTAAGTGTGTCAAATACACACGATGTTTACAATGATTAGCATGCAGCGTTATCAGCAGGGATGGTAATCAAGGCTCGTGCCTGGTGTTTCACAAGATCACAGGGCTCTTTATCTGTCAGTATCGATAAGGGGCCACCAGCTGAAGACAGACCAGAGTGGAGCTGTCATCTGTCTCCTGGAAAGGGATCCACTGAAAACTGGCTGCTTACCAAAACAGGACGATTTTTAGCTAAGTCGACAATGACCAGTGATCGACATATAGGTAACTCAAACATGAGATCCTTTACTGGTCAGTTACTGATCACCTAAGTGTTAAGTGTGTTCACTTAATTGGTGAAAAAGATTCATTATTAGATGCCAGAGACAGTTTTAAATGTCAGCTCTATAATCATTTTCTTTGTTTTTTTAATAATTGTAAAACCAGGTTTTACTGAAACTGCTCTCACACAGTGTGATGTTCCTGCACCTAATATAAAGGATGAATAACAGCTTACAGCAGATGGCTAGAAAAACATTTTAAAAACTGTTCCTATATCTTGTAATATTACACCCCTAATGAGAAACCAGAACATGATAAAATAGGTATTAGTAGGTCATATGGTTTCTACTTCTGAAACTCCACATCAGTTTGATGAAATACTTTACAAGATGTATTATGAATGGCGCAGTGACATAAAATACACAAGGTGTCCATGTTTGTGACATGGACACCTTCCATGTCACAAACAGTAAAAAAAAAACCTAGAATTCTGACAAGAACATGTTTATGGCTCTGCTTCTGCACTCGTTACTACATCCAGAAACAGGAATCGTGTTTTAAAGCCATGAAGTGGAGCTCAGCATAGGCCAGTAGATTTCCACGAGGGTGCATGATCACTCAGTTGTGGACATCAGTCAAGATGTGTATCTGTAGCACCAGCAATCGTTCCATAAGGCCCTGGTTGTCTGCTTGTAATAGAGATGCCTTTGAGAGCAGCCCTCGTTTGGCCACAAGGCACATTCCACGCTTTCCTCCACAAACTCTGAGCTGCTGTCAAGCTCTAGGTCCTAAATGTGCACATTGTCAGGCTGCCCCACTGGCTGCCTGACAGCAGCACATTCACCACGGGGTTATTTAAGTGGACACAGGCTCCAAGGATGCACACAGAGGATGCTCTCTCCTTTAAATGTGTGTGATTCTTTGCAAATGGGTGTCCTGTGCATTTATGTGATTGTGTGAAATAGAACACTCAAGAATTCGCCTTTGATATATTAGCGATTCACAGGCGAGCAGTGAAGTGAAGACAATACTAGCTGTTATAGTCTAGGATCTGTAGATGTCTGTCAGCTCTGTTGCTTGTGTTTGGTACCTAGTGTCACTAAGGGCAACGAGGGACCACCGGTGTTTGGGGTCACCAGGGACACAACCAGCGCTAAGCCTAATCATTGGTGTCCCTATTGGCTCAGCTTACTGTGCACTGTGTTTACAAACACTACCTTTAACATGATGATCTGGGACAGCTTGTTGTCTCCATCACGGAGACACACATATAAGAGGATTTGCTCTGGCATCAGGGACAGGCGGTCACTTATCCGCAGAACAAGCTGAAGAACCGCAAGCAGCTTGAACCAACCACACATGCCTGGATGCACTGGTAAAGGTCCACAAACACATCTCTGCTTCTTGGCAGGAAGCCACGGTTTAGACAAGGAATAACAGCATGACATTGTTATCGGTGTCGAGGTTTCCCAAGGTGTTAAACCTCAATACTTTCAGTTTTAAACAGGAGGGTAACAAGATCTTGTGATATAAAAATGCCCCAATTTTTCTTGTCGAAGTGAAGTCTGTCTTGCAAAGCGCTATCCAGCTGCTGGTATTGTGTGACCTTTTAAAAAAGTAAACATAAACTATTACAAGGTGAGTGCTACAACCTCGACATGCTGTATGTATGTTTGAAACTTATTTTGAAGTAAGGTTTTTGAAGTCTCCTCCTTGAACCACGACCTAAACGTGGTGGAGGGGTTTGAGTGCTCAAATGATCCTAGCGGCTATGTTGTCTGGGGCCTAAATGCCCCTGGTAGGGTCTCCCATGGCAAACAGGCTCTAGGTGATGGGTCAGACAAAGAGCGGTTCAAGAATCCCTCATGAGGACGAAAACATCGGGGCACGTGATGTCGCCCGGTACGGCGGAGCCGGGGTCCCACCCTGGAGCCAGGCCTGGGGTCGGGACTCGCTGGAGAGCGCCTGGTGGCCGGGTTGCTCCTCACGGGACCCGGCCGGGCCAAGCCCGAACGAGAGACGTGAGGCCACCCCCCAGGGGGCCCACCACCTGCAGGGGGAACCGTGAGGGACCGGTGCAAAGAGGATTGGGTGGCGGACGAAGGTGGAGACCTCAGCAGCCCGATCCCCCGATGCTTAGGCTGGCTCTAGGGACGTGGAATGTCACCTCGCTGGGGGGGAAGGAGCCTGAGCTTGTGCGGGAGGTCGAGAGATATCGACTAGAAATAGTCGGGCTCGCCTCCACGCACAGCGTGGGCTCTGGAACCTATCTCCTTGAAAGGGGTTGGACTCTCTTCTACTCTGGAGTGGCCCACGGGGAGAGGCGGCGGGCTGGTGTGGGTTGCTTGTTGCCCCCCAGCTCAGCCATCTCGTGTTGGGGTTTACCCCAGTGGATGAGAGGGTCGTATCCCTGCGCCTTCGGGTTGGGGAGAGGTCTCTGACTGAGATGAGGATCAGCTCCTCCACGTCTGAAGCCATGGTTCTCGACCGGAAAAGGGTGGCTTGTCCTCTTCAGGTTGGAGGGGAGTTCCTGCCTCAAGTGGAGGAGTTTAAGTATCTCGGGGTCTTGTTCACGAGTGAGGGAAGAATGGAGCGGGGGATCGACAGACGGATCGGTGCAGCTGCCACAGTAATGGGGGTGCTGTGCCGGTCTGTTGTGGTGAAGAGAGAGCTGAGCTGAAAAGCGAAGCTCTCGATTTACCGGTCGATCTATGTTCCTACCCTCACCTATGGCCATGAACTTTGGGTCATGACCGAAAGAACGAGATCCCGGATACAAGTTGCTGAAATGAGCTTCCTCCGTAGGGTGGCCGGGCACTCCCTTAGAGATAGGGTGAGGAGCTCGGCCATCCGGGAGGGGCTCGTAGTAGAGCCGCTGCTCCTCCACATCAAGAGGAGCCAGTTGAGGTGGCTTGGGCATCTATACCGGATGCCTCCTGGACACCTTCCTTGGGAGGTGTTCCAGGCACGTCCCACCGGGAGGAGGCCCAGGGGACAACCCAGGACACGCTGGAGGGACTATGTCTCTCGGCTGGCCTGGGAACGCCTTGGGCTCCCCCCGGAGGAGCTGGAGGAGGTGTCTGGGGAGAGGGACGTCTGGGCGTCTCTCCTGAGTCTGCTGCCCCCGCGACCCGGTCCCAGATAAGCGGAAGACGACGAGTACGAGAACTAATTTTGAAGTATAAAAGGAAGTAGCTCTTGGTTCTTGCTCAGTTAAGATGATGGAGTCAGCGAATAAAATCATCTGGAACAATAATGCTTGGTTACATACATAAATTGTTTGTATGGCAGTGAGGTTGATGCTCGGTAGAAAAAAGAAACGGAGGAAGAGTGACAGACATGGTATAAATCAATTGTAAGCCATGAAAATTCCATGACTGGCTGACCATTAGCCGCTAGAAATTCTAAAGTTGGCATCTGCTCTGTAGACACATATTAGTGCTGATTGGTGGATTCTGGACTGGATTTATTCATCTCTAGTTCCAAAACACTCAGACTGATGAAAGCTGAGCTGGATAGTTTCATGTTGACCAGAGATCTTTTAAAACACAGTTTAAGGTCTATGAAACTTTAATTTCATTCATGAAAACACAGAAATATAGCATTTCCTATGCTTCTTTGCCATCAGGAGCACCTTAGAATTACACACGAATAAATATCACAATGTATGGATCAGACAAGCTTGTACTAGAATAAGCTACATTGATTATTTATTAAAATAAAGTGTTTTAAAGGCAAAATCTTTAATTGAAATTAAAAAAGGGACACTTTCAGTTTTCCCCATAAATGTTGTGAAAGCCTCATCTCATTCTCATGAGCCCAGTATCACACTTTTGCCATATATGTTGAGCTGGATGTATTGTTTATCCCCAATTTAAAGTTTTAATGAAATGCCAGAGAAAATGCCGGACTGACCAGAGTTTTCTCCAGCTGTCTGAAGCATAGAGTAATGCATAGCTCCTCTACCAGCTGGCTAAAAAAGGCTGCTAATCCTTTCCCTCACCTAAAAGAAAGAGAATTCTGAGTTATTTGGACGTACTGCTGGTCACTAAAATACAGACAGCTATGCTGTGGAAAATACAGTAGCATCTAGCCCAAGGTTACGCTGTATGTCTGTACACCAAGTCCAGGCTGGCTACCCAAGCAGAATAATTAACCAGTTGGTACCAACTGGTTATGGGCTACTTGTGTTACCCTATAAAGAGAAGAGCAGTAAAACTAACCTACATTTGCGATTATGTTTATGTTTCCAAGTCAAAAGAACAAATACATGTCTTGTAAATAAACAATTTTCTAAATGATAAATGATTGTATATCATTTTACATTATTTAAGGGAGACAGTGCCGACGGTTGTAGGGGTTTGTCCTGTAACTGGTGGGTTACCGGTTCGAACCCCTGCTCTGTCCGTCAGAGTGGGAATAGATGAACAGAACCCCTGCATTGTAGCCACACATTGTGGCTAATAGGTAGTCTACCACTGTCAATGTGTGAATGGGTGACTGATTGTAGTGTAAAGTGCTTTGGGGTCCTTGGACTTGATAAAGCGCTACAAGTGCAGGCCATTTACCAAAGGCAGCAGATTCCATTATATCTCCTTTGGATGGGTAAATCTAATTGAGAATCAGGTCCTCATTTGACAGAATAACTTAAAGAATTTTCTGAAAAAAAAATTGTTTGTTGGTTTTCTGTTTTAAATAAAACCAATTAGATCATGGGTTACATATCTTTCAGTAAATACAGTGTAACTGTGGGATTGTTACTCAAAGTTTATACTACTGTGAGAAACTCATACCAGTCCATGTTCTAATTCTGTTTGACAAAAGCCTGAATGAATGAACCTACTTTAAAATGGACACGGGTTTTGGCCAAACATTTCACTAAGGAATTAGGACTTTGCATTAAACAACAACCTGCTGAAACTGGAGTTATACTAGTTTGCATTTGTTTTGCATATGTGGGATGTGATATAACATGCACAACTTCTGCAACCTGCAGTTGCTGTCTAGTCTTTTCTGTTTTCTTGCTGCATATGCAGCACTTCAAACCAGGTCGTTTCACAACTTTTTTTTATGGTGTGTTTTTATTGGCTCTTCCGTTTAAAGCTGCTTCAATGGCCACATTGTTATGTGATAACAGAGGGCGGACAGTTGGCGGGCTCTGAGGAAGTCATTCAGCGTGAGTTCACTGACTCGCTGACCAGGGATATTAAAGAAGTGTCTTTTAGCCGTGCTTGACTGAGTCCTGGCTCTGACTCTTGTACAGCCTCTGGTGTGCAGGGGAATCTAATCGGGCCGGGGAGGCCTGCAAACACCTGTCATCCAGCAGCGCTTCAGGCACAGTAACACCTGACACCACTCATGAATTCACACAATGAGGGACCCGTATGCAGCACGTGTGACACACTGACTGACCGGCATGTCCTACGCAAAGCCAGCTACTGCTAATATTCATATATGTAAGCATTTTAAATATCCACAACAGATGCATGTGAAAACAGACACAATTAATCACGCCATCGCACACAAGCACACACACAGCCACTGAGTGCTGGAGGAGTTCTCCAGAGAACCCCGAGGTGACAGATGTGTCAAAATAACATATTGGTTTCACTCCTCATTGCTGAGGTGTTGCTTTGTTCCTTCACCCTAAGAAAAAAAAAAAAAAAAAACACAGAGGATGTGATTTTCTTTGTGGATTGCTGATGCATTTTTCACGAGTTACTCTGAAAACACCATGTTCCTCGACTTTGAAAAGCAATTTAGCAGTCGCAGGATTAAAAGTGCATGTTAAATTGAAGGCTACACTTGGTGTGGGCATGAAAAATTGAGTGGCTCCTTATATTAACCAGGGTGAGCGCCGCACGCAGCATTTAGACAGACGAAATGGAATCTTTTAGCATTACTAATTCATCCAGAGGAAAGCTGTGCTTGAGATGTTCACGGATCCACGGTCTTCTGTGTGTCTTTGGATAATTGCGTGTGGCAGGAAATATCGTTCAGCAGAAAGTGTTAAATATAACATTATTTCATCAGTCATCTTTTAGTTTATTAAAGCTCCTACTTGATCTGCTCCCTTAGCATGGCCAAGGGAGCAGATCAAGCTATGAACTGTCCTTGTAAAACCTCATTCAACAAATCCACACTTTATCTGCACATTTCTGCTCAGTAGAATGAGACCACTCACACTTTAATGTGACATCACTGATCTCTTCTGAAAACGATTTCAACCACAGTAGATTGGATCCTTTTGTCGAGACTTTAAAAACCGAAGAGAGCTGTGAGCCTGTGGGAAATGGCAGACTAGACGTTCCTGTTGAAATTGGTTCTGATTCCAAAATGTCCTCTAATGTTTCCTCTCACTGTAGTAAGAGAGAGCTGGAGGAGGGCAGAGAAACGAGCAGGATGAACACTCATTTAGTGGACCGTGGACCCACTTAAAAATGATGATGGATGTTAATGATGCCCTTAATTACAGCTTTGAAAATAGCAATAATTACAATTCTTTTATTACTCTTTATCTGGAGACAATCTTGATAATGACTGTCAGAGTGATAAACAATGATTGTCATTGTTTGACCTTTGAAAGTACTATCCTAGTAAAGCACCGCAGCATGAGACAGGCATCTTACTTCAGACTGCTTTTAACCATTACTTACCCTGCAGAGTCTGGCCTTTTAGGTGTAAATAAAACTCTAAACAGTGTGGTGTGTATTTTTATTCATCGCCTTTCTCAGCCTCCTAGTGACCCTAAAAAAAATCAATCAAAAGCAACTCATTTGTAAATAAAGGCAACCTGTGTGTAATTTAACCTGGTAAGTTTGGAGGTTACATGCTTATACCACGACATGGACCGGGTTCATAATCGGTTTTTCATCAGTGTGTACCATAGAACCACCTTCTGTGCCGTTAACTTACTAAATATCCTATGCATGTCCAAGTCAAACTCAGTCTTATATCCGAGACCACTGTAGCTCTGAAAGGCTGGCCTGGCTCCACTATCACATGGCACAGATCACGTATGTGTTACACAGAATGCCTGATAATGCAATCAGGGCGCTTTGAAGCTCGATATTTGTCCAGTGCCTGCTGTAATGAGAGGAAAATGAAACCATTCCCTAAGTCTGACTGACACTCTGATGGGACCTTCCTCAGCTAGAGAAAGGGAAGCAGACAGACAGAGAACAATTCAAACAAATCCATCCATCTTTAGCTATGAGTCCAAACAGAATGAAGGGGCAGAACAGTCCTACTGGGCACCACCTTTCAGCATGGAAGCACATACGGTGTCAAATTCTAGCATTTGTTACAGGGTAAAGCCCATTTTTTCAACATATACTACATAATGAGGACCCACCGCTCCTTATGGTGCCCAAAACCTTATGGGGGCCCCATAAGAAGAAGTGGTGTTTTTTGGTTATGGGCTAGGTTAGGACAAAGTTGTGAATTGAGTTTAGGTCAGAGTTAGGGTTAAGGTTAGGCTATAGAAATAAATGGAAAATAGAGGTCAATGAAAAGTTCTTGTAAAGATAGAAAGACATAATATGTGTGGATGTGTGTGTGTGTATGTGTGTACGAGACCCCTTTATCCATCACTGCAAGATCATATTTCCTCACAGGAACAGTGAATCTTGCTTTCGCCCTTCTCAGTACTGATAGCTATCATTGTTGCTAATACAGCCTCACAGGATGGCATCTCATACACAGAGATGCACAGAATACAAAGACACACCTACACAAAACCTAAAGACAGATTCAGCCCGCACCTCGGCTGATCTCATCATCTGCTGGAATAAAAAGCAGTCAGACCAACCCAGTTAGAGCAGCTTCCATTTTCACTGAGCTGCGACCCTGTGCCATTCTTACTTCCTGGATCAACCAACCGGTTTCTATCTGTCTGCTCAGCTGATAAATCATGACTGCTGGTCAATGTGTCATCTCTCAGAGCTTCAACCATGTGATAATTTAAGTAAAATCTGACAGGGGTCGACCCTGGTGAGGAAGAGTGTGCTACAACAAGATGATCCAATATTTGATCCTACAGTTCATATGTCTTTTACAGTTTGGAAAACCTCTGTCTCAGTACTGTACTGTCGGGATAGATGAGACATCCACAAATTTAATTGTATCGCATATTAAAAACAAGAAAAGCTGACCAATAAAACAAGTTGACTAAAGTGCAACAGATATAGAAACAAACAAAACAAAGTAATAAAATGATGCTTCTTAAAAATAGTCCCTAGATGCATCAAATACAAAATATTCAGCAGTGGATACAATATGCACCCTCAGGGACCCCAAAGTGCAAAAGTGCTGCAGAAGAGGAATAACCCTATAAATGAAGAGGAAAATCTGTATCTCTGAGGTGTGATTTTAATCAGGCCAGAGCTGCACCTTTAATACCAACATGTTCCAAACAACATACCAGAATATTATGGCACTATCAAAAGCAGCCCATAAATCGTAAAGCACTAAAACAAGAAGAGTTGCCCAAGTCAACTGTTAAGATAATGTCCTTTAAACTCCTAAAAGAACAGTCTCAGTGCTGTGACGCGATTTAAGACCTCACTGAAATTCTTCACATATGCCATGGTGCATACATGTAGTACCTGGCTGTTTTGATTAAATTCCAGTTTAAAACACACTGTTTATAGATTTAAAACAGACCTAAATGTCAGCAGCCTCATACGTTCACACTGAATCCTAATAGATGATATATTACACAAATCTGCATTCATCACACTAAGACATGTTCCATTCCAAGACCAGACTGCTCACTGATCATGTGTTCATTTTGGCTGCCATCTCATAGACTGATACGTTTTCACAGTTTTCCCAAATATCTCCATGTCTTTTAAATTCAGTTATGTAAATCAGTCTTTTCCAAGCTACGTGTGGTTTTTTGGCTTTGTTTTGCTTTGTTTTGGAGATGACATGTTTCCATTTCCTCATGGCTGTTTCTCAGCTGTACAAATTAACATGTTGCAAGGCTTGAGTAATATTTTCCCCCTCTTTTTATTACCGCTTTTTCTTTATTACTATGATTCACTGTTTGGACAGTTTGCAATCAAGAAAGAAACAAGTAATTATACATGTAGTGCAAGCAGAAGCTGCTATATGCTACAGCAAGGTGGAGTGTTCATACTGCAAAATCCTAGACTAATCAACGCTTCACTTTGTAATGTGCATGATTTGTATCAGCAGTTACTCCTTCCTGATATAAAAACGTCTATTGTATTTGTAAGTGCACATTAAAAAGATCAGTATTTTACATCAAGTAAACAGCACGAAGCAGCAGCTAGGTGGCCAGGCACTAAAATTAGGTACAGCTCAATGTTACAGGGTTGGGTCCACTTTTTCAGAACTCCCTTATTCTTTGAAACATAAATTCACCAAGATGCTGGAAACATCATTTGGAGATTTTGGTCTACATTGACATGACAGCATCACACAGCTGAGGCTGATTTTTGGGCTGAACATCCTTGATGTGACTCTCGCAGTTCATCACATGCCACCGTGGGGTGCCATGGGAGTACAGAGAACTCGTTGTGATGTTTGAGAAAACAGCTTGAGATGAAAGCTTTGTGACATGATGCATTATCCTGCTGGAAGTAGCCAGCAACAAATGGTACAGTTTGGTCATAAAGGGATGGACATGGTCAGCAACATTACTTAGGTAGGGCATGGTGTTGAAACAGTGCTAAGTTGATACTAAATGGCAAAGAAAACATCTCCTACACCACCAGCATGAAATGTCTGTACAAGGCAAGGTGGATCCATGCTTTTATGTTTCATTACGCCAAACTACGACCCGATTATCCAAAATGTAGCCTCAGTTTCCTGTTCAAAGAAACAAACACCCAGATTTTTCTGCTTCTTCTTTCACGAGTTATGTATTCATGTTGGTCATTTAAGCTCCTGTTGCCTTGCTAAAATCTTTTTACCAGTCTGCCCATTTGCTTCTGACCTCTGACCTCTGAGGTGAACGACAGTTTCATCCACACAACTGCTGCTCCCTGCTCTCTTTAAACAAAAGAGATATGTGTGTGTGTGTGTGTGTGTGTGTGTGAAAATCACAGTAGATCCGTAGTTTTTGAAAAACTTAGACAAGACCATCTGCCAGCAACAACCACATGACCTTCAAAGTCACTTAAATCTCCTTTCATGCTTGATGCTCAGTTTAAATTTCAGGAAGTGGTCTCCACCAAATCTAGATACCTAAATGGCTGGTGAATATATCTTCCAATTCTTTCATTCTCCATTTTTTCTAAAGATTACAGGTGGCACCCAAAAAAGACAGTTAACTATCTGCATTTTATATCTGATCTTACACTGCAGCTATCATCAGAAGCAGACATGCCCTCCCTCCACAGCACACCTTTTCTTTAAGAGCAGGCACAGCCTTGTAAAGCAGATATTATTTGTTTGAATTGAGCTTTAGGAAACATTTCTATTTTAGGTTTGACATATTGACAGTATAAATACAGAAAACTACAAAACACTGCACATAGTTTAAAAAGTCTACTCCTGTTTTCTATGAATTTGGTTTTAATAGCTAAAGTCTATTCATAAGTTTGAGGGATTGGTGATTCTCATTCAATACATCAAAGTTCTCTAACAACTACTGCTCATTCAGCAGAAGTCCTCTTTTCCACCATTGAGCACTCTTCAGTTCACTCTACTACACTTCACTTCTGAGACAAGAGCATTAAGAGGCTCTAGCGTATTTCAGCCACAAAAGAAACATCAACTAAAGTAAAGCTCTATCAAGGATTCAATATCGAAAACAACAAGAGGCTCAGCTCAAGGTCCCCTTTCCACAGACATATGCAATTAGGTTCTAATATAAAGGGATGGCAAGCTGATCAGAGTAGAGGAGTCACAGTCTGCATTGCAATTAGCAGGTAAACACTGCTGCCCTGATGCTGCATATTTCTCCTCTTTTCAACTCTCCTTTACATTTGCATTTCAGTTAATTATGAATACCACAGAAAACATCATTTGTTTTTGTAATTGAAGACACTTTTTTGGCATTTATTGAAAATTAGATTGACAGGAAAGAGACTGGAGAGGGAATGGAAAGAAAGGGAATCAAAGAAGGGAATCAAACCCAGGACAGCCACGTTGAGGACCGTAGACTCTGCACATGGTGCGCCTGCTCTACCAACTGAACCTACACGATGATGTGGAAGACTGGGGACTTGACAGTTGTCTAGCAGAAAATCACTGACACACTCCATAATGAAGGGAAGTCACAAAAGTTCATTGCTACAGAAGCTGACTGTTCACAGAGGGTTGCATCCATGTAGAGAGGATTGTGATGCAAAGACAAATCAGGAAGTTGATGTAGATTCATAAGGAGTGGACTCCAGCTGGAATCAATGATTCTAGAGTCATCACTCAGGGACGTATCTAGAACTAGAGCGACAACTGATGCAATCCTTATGTTAGACGGTTAGTTTGGGTATTTTGAGTGATGTTCTGTGAAGTTTTCTGTAATAGTTCCCTTACATATGTTGGAAAAAAAATCATATCACCATGAGCTTTTTAGAAAGCACAACAGAAGGTTAAAGACACAAAAAATCAAAACAAGCTAGTCAGATGTATGCTGTATCAATCCGCCTCTAAAGCTGATTTGGCAAAGTCCATCAGGATAATTTTCAAACAACTATGAGACCTGAAAAGTGCAGGAAAATCCCGTATTTGATGATGCAGCACAACAGACATCCAAAGGCTTACTCCATTCTTGGTAAAGGTAGAGTGGACTGGAGTGTCAAGGCTACTCTGGCAAATAATACAGCTGGCATAATTAAACAACATAATTTCACATAGAAACACAGACATTGTTGGACTGAACAAAACAGGACCTAACAACGGTCTGTTGTCAAATTACTGTTAATATCTGCAAAAATAGCATTCTATCCCACAGATTTGAACATTTTCTTTTTGAATTGATTTGAATTGTTTTAGTCAGCTAAAACAGGTGGTTTACAGTATGTCTCACTAGCTTTTAGCCACTCATTAATTTTTGAAATTGCACATCTGTCTACTACAGGTAAGGTAAGGGATTGATTCTCAACAGTAACTTTACCAAACCCCACTTCAAAGAAACCTAACTAACACTTGAAGCGACTCCTGAACCAGTGACAATGTTAGACAACCTCTCACCCAGACTAAGAAGAAAAAGGACCGAAATGGTGGTGGTCAGTGGTCCTCTTTTTTTTTGTAACCGTGTCCTACCCAGCAGAGTAGCACTCAGAATTGTTGTCTGTGTGCCAAGAAGAAGCCCAACAAAAGAAGAAGTAGCCCAACAGATTTACTTTCACAAGTGGAGCATTACGGCTAACACTATAATGCTCCGCTTGATATTTTTAAAAGAAACTTTATTAGAAACCGCTTTGGGATTATTTCAATTGCAATGGAAACGGAGACAGGAACGAAAAGGAAAAAAAAAAGCAAGAAAGAGAGAGAGGTGGGGCAAAAAGGAAAAAGAGAAGGAGAAATAAACGGAGGAGAGAAATAAGGTTGTCCTCTTTTCAACTGAAAACAAATTGTGCATTTTATTTAGAGATGAAAAACAAGAACAGAGTCTGAAGGAAAAGTAGAGAGGTACAGAATCTACACTGCTTACGGTCCAGTGTGAGGTATCCAAAATTAGTGATGATTTTTGGAGCCATGCCAGCTGCTGTAGTTAATCCACTGTGTTTTATCAAGTCCAAAGTCACTGCAGTTATACACTAGGGAATGATACAGCACACAAGTGTTATGGAGATGCTAATTTGATTTTCATGCATGACTTGACATGTGCCCACACTGCCAGAAGTACCAATACCTGCTTTAATGATTGGGATATCCCTGTGCTGGATTGGCTGGAAAACAGGTCAGACCTGAACCCCCACAGAGAATCTATGTAGTGTTGTCAAGAGGAAGATGAGAGAAACCAAACCCAACAATGCCGCTATTCAAGCAACCAGGGCTTCCATTCTACCTCCGCTATATATATACATAATATATATACATACAGGGGTTGGACAATGAAACTGAAACACCTGTCATTTTAGTGTGGGAGGTTTCATGGCTAAATTGGACCAGCCTGGTAGCCAGTCTTCATTGATTGCACATTGCACCAGTAAGAGCGGAGTGTGAAGGTTCAATTAGCAGGATAAGAGCACAGTTTTGCTCAAAATATTGAAATGCACACAACATTATGGTGACATACCAGAGTTCAAAAGAGGACAAATTGTTGGTGCACGTCTTGCTGGCGCATCTGTGACCAAGACAGCAAGTCTTTGTGATGTATCAAGAGCCACGGTATCCAGGGTAATGTCAGCATACCACCAAGAAGCCCGAACCACATCCAACAGAATTAACTGTGGACGCAAGAGGAAGCTGTCTGAAAGGGATGTTTGGGTGCTAACCCAGATTGTATCCAAAAAACATAAAACCACGGCTGCCCAAATCACGGCAGAATTAAATGTGCACCTCAACTCTCCTGTTTCCACCAGAACTGTCCGTCGGGAGCTCCACAGGGTCAATATACACGGCCGGGCTGCTATAGCCAAACCTTTGGTCACTCATGCCAATGCCAAACATCGGTTTCAATGGTGCAAGGAGCGCAAATCTTGGGCAATGTGAAACATGTATTGTTCTCTGATGAGTCCACCTTTACTGTTTTCCCCACATCCGGGAGAGTTACGGTGTGGAGAAGCCCCAAAGAAGCGTACCACCCAGACTGTTGCATGCCCAGCGTGAAGCATGGAGGTTGATTAGTGATGGTTTGGGCTTTCATATCATGGCATTCTCTTGGCCCAATACTTGTGCTAGATGGGCGTGTCACTGCCAAGGACTACCGAACCATTCTTCAGGCCCATGTGCATCCAATGGTTCAAACATTGTATCCTGAAGGCGGTGCCGTGTATCAGGATGACAATGCACCAATACACACAGCAAGGCTGGTGAAAGATTGGTTTGATGAACATGAAAGTGAAGTTGAACATCTTCCATGGCCTGCACAGTCACCAGATCTAAATATTATTGAGCCACTTTGGGGTGTTTTGGAGGAGCGAGTCAGGAAACGTTTTCCTCCACCAGTATCACGTAGTGACCTGGCCACTATCCTGCAAGAAGAATGGCTTAAAATTCCTCTGACAACTGTGCAGGACTTGTATACACCCTGCTCACAGAATAGTCAGTATCTCTGGGTATAGAAAGACCTGCTTTGTATAAATAGACCAGGTGCTTTTAGGAGGAAAAACAAAGAGCTTCAGGTAATTTATTCCCTGTCATCAGCTCTGAGGAAAGTGTGGCTTTGCATTGTTTGGCAAATACTAGTTGAGGCTGGAAGAGGTGCTTAGTTGAGAGTCTCATGTCGTTAGGTCTTGAACTAATGACGACAAAATCTGTGAGTAGAAATTATTTGATTAGTGCATTCAGGTCTAAAAAAGAACCTGGATGCGTACCAAATGACTGTGGAGAGGGAAGGTGAGACAGAGCTCTTAATTGGAACTGCACCTAGAGACTTGATGATTTGTGACATCTTATCTGTTGCTCTGCGCTAACACTAATAACTGTTAATTAACTGTAGCAAGGATACTGGAGAGTGGGAAGCATGGGAGAAGATACACGCGCACTCTTTCACAGTGCCACATAGCCTTGTGCGTTCTCCAGATTAAAGGAAAAAGTGTCTCCAGGGAGGTGTGCAAGATGGAGGGAAGATTTTGGAGGTCAGGGCACTTGCTGTTCTGTAATGGTAATGTGCACAAAGGAACCACAGAGCTATTATACGAGAAATAACAGCAAAGCTATTATTGTTTTCAGATTGATCTGGCTGTGTAAATCTGTTAGCCTTAATTGGTCCACAAAGACGGAAAACAAAGTCAATGTTCCGTTCCAAGGCCAGCTTCAATTTCCAAAGCAGATGTTTGCAGATGTCGTTTTTGTCATCGGAAGCATCTGCAATCAAGCTCTTTAGAGCAATGACAGGGGAACGCATGTGTTCGCTGCTATCCTCATTAAAAGCAAAGTGCTGTTGTGGCCTTATTCCCCCTGTGTGACTGTGCATGCAGAGTGCTCTGGAGACGCCCGCCACCGGAAACCCGCACCGCCCTGTGTAATGCTGTACTGAAAGCCAGGCCATATTTAAAGTGATTAATTACAAATCATAGAGGGCCTCATGAGTCAGGCTGCTTGACGTATCAGTACTTTGTTTATACATTAACACAAAGCTCATGAACAGCTAATGATGCCTGGAGCACAACAACAAGTACATGGATGTTATTTCCAGCAATATGCATGTATTGCTACATCTTAAATATTACCAGTGTTGGCTTACATTATTTTTAAAAGTAACTGGATTACAGGATTACAGCCTTTAAATGGAACCACATAAGTTACTTAGGGTACTCCTACAATTTATTGTTCACTTTGTTTATAGTTTATAGTTCTAATCAGAACCATACAAACACTCATCATTGGCATCCTATTAATTCATGGATTTCAATGATTTATTCTAACTCTTTATTTTCACTGTTTCCTTATTATTCAGTTAAACGTCCCTTTACAAGTGGTAGAGAACCCATATCTACAAGGCACTAGAATAATTATGTCTTTTTAATCCTCTGTTATTATTAGAAATAGTAAATTTAATTCAGACTGGTTGGTTTACTGGCATGGACCTGGCTTTAACCTGTTAAATGGTTGAGCCCGTTTTTCGCCGGCTCTAAAAGTCGGTCAAACACCGGCAAATAAATGAGACATAGTAACAGTTGCAAACAATGCTTCTACTTGAAAAATATTCTTTTATGTCTTACCTTTACACAGGTACCAAAAGTTTGCTTGTGGACCATATAACTGCTGAGCTATTCTCAATTATTTCAGTTATATAATTTAAGGCGGAAATTGTTTCTAAAACCTTAGGGCTTCGTCCAGAAATTTCCAACAGGATTTGGAAAGCCATCCAGGAAGCATTACAAAACTAGTGTTGATGTGTGATCATTCCCCTGTTGAAACACCCAGTTGTGTCCAAGTTTCAACCAACCCAATCTTTCTGCATGGAGTTTGCATGTTCTCCCCGTGCATGCGCAGGTTCTTTCCGGGTACTCTGTCTTTCTCCCACAGTCCAAAGACATGTCTGTTAGGTTAATTGGTCTCTCTTAATTGCCCTTATTTGTCTTGTATGTCTCTGTGTTGCCCTGCGATGGAGTGGCGACCTGTCCAGGGTGTACCCCCCTTCCCGCCCATAGACTGCTGGAGATAGGCACCAGCTTCCGTGTGACCCACTGTGGAAGAAGTGGTATAGAAAATGACTGACTGACTGTTTACTGGAAGCTGCTGGAATACCAGTTTAACTGACCAAAGTGAAGGCAGTTTTACTTCAACATTAACCTAGAGGATAAGACCTTTAATAACAGGAGTGGTCACATGTCCAGGCGGAATGGTACCAGAACCTTGCTGTATGTGGTTCCACCGCAGTTTGTAAAGGGACATTTAACCACATATCAGTTGGGGAGTACTGTATGTATTCATTTGAGCCTGTATATATAGTTTGGACCCTATTTGGATTTCAGAAAATCAACAATAAATACAAAGTTGTGTGGAGTGTTGCAAGTTTAAAAAATCTCCTACGTTGTTTGTATCATCGTTCCACTCTGAAAAAAGAATGGTTCAAACATATCATTAAAAGTCTTTAAATTAAAATGGCCACAGATCCTCCACCATGCTTTACAATAAGCATGAGGTGTTTTTTTTAACATATTTATTATTCTTTGATGCCAGACTCACCTGGTGTGTTTGTTGCTAAAATGTTCAATCTTAGTTTCATCTGACCAAAGCACACGGTTCCAGTTAAAGTTTAGCAAACTCCATATGTTTACATTTGTAATGGTAGGACCGATAAGGTTTCTTCCTTGCTTTAGCAAACACTATAGGCAGTAATGGAGAATGCTTGTTAAAATGCTACACTTTGAGATGTCTCTCTCCCTCCCTGAATATCCTCCTCACTGTTTAGTGGCAAGATAAATATGGGCACTTAGCCAGCCTAGATGAAGAAAACGGGGCGTCTGAAACATGTCACATGTATATACTAGGGAAAGAAGAAGTCATAGACTGCTAATTAGAAGTTCTCACAAACTTTGATCAATCTTAAAAAAGTAAAGCGTAAATAAATAAAAAAAGGCTTAGGTATCTTATTTTACTTAAATTTAGCACACGTGACATTGATTTAATATATTCAGTACAGAAACGGTAATCTCTAAAGAGTAAAGACACTGGCTAATTTCCATACTTTTCCACCTTCTTTATCAGGCCTTTCCACCTACTGCACATACAGGTCCTTCTCAAAAAATTAGCATATTGTGATAAAGTTCATTATTTTCCATAATGTAATGATGAAAATTTAACATTCATATATTTTAGATTCATTGCACACTAACTGAAATATTTCAGGTCTTTCATTGTCTTAATATGGATGATTGTGGCATATAGCTCATGAAAACCCAAAATTCCTATCTCACAAAATTAGCATATTTCATCCGACCAATATAAGAAAAGTGCTTTTAATACAAAAAACGTCAACCTTCAAATAATCATGTACAGTTATGCACTCAATACTTGGTCGGGAATCCTTTTGCAGAAATGACTGCTTCAATGCGGCGTGGCATGGAGGCAATCAGCCTGTGGCACTGCTGAGGTCTTATGGAGGCCCAGGATGCTTCGATAGCGGCCTTTAGCTCATCCAGAGTGTTGGGTCTTGAGTCTCTCAACGTTCTCTTCACAATATCCCACAGATTCTCTATGGGGTTCAGGTCAGGGGAGTTGGCAGGCCAATTGAGCACAGTGATACCATGGTCAGTAAACCATTTACCAGTGGTTTTGGCACTGTGAGCAGGTGCCAGGTCGTGCTGAAAAATGAAATCTTCATCTCCATGAAGCTTTTCAACAGATGGAAGCATGAAGTGCTCCAAAATCTCCTGATAGCTAGCTGCATTGACCCTGCCCTTGATAAAACACAGTGGACCAACACCAGCAGCTGACACGGCACCCCAGACCATCACTGACTGTGGGTACTTGACACTGGACTTCTGGCATTTTGGCATTTCCTTCTCCCCAGTCTTCCTCCAGACTCTGGCACCTTGATTTCCGAATGACATGCAGAATTTGCTTTCATCCGAAAAAAGTACTTTGGACCACTGAGCAACAGTCCAGTGCTGCTTCTCTGTAGCCCAGGTCTGGGGAATGCGGCACCTGTAGCCCATTTCCTGCACACGCCTGTGCACGGTGGCTCTGGATGTTTCTACTCCAGACTCAGTCCACTGCTTCCGCAGGTCCCCCAAGGTCTGGAATCGGCCCTTCTCCACAATCTTCCTCAGGGTCACCTCTTCTCGTTGTGCAGCGTTTTCTGCCACACTTTTTCCTTCCCACAGACTTCCCACTGAGGTGCCTTGATACAGCACTCTGGGAACAGCCTATTCGTTCAGACATTTCTTTCTGTGTCTTACCCTCTTGCTTGAGGGTGTCAATAGTGGCCTTCTGGACAGCAGTCAGGTCGGCAGTCTTACCCATGATTGGGGTTTTGAGTGATGAACCAGGCTGGGAGTTTTAAAGGCCTCAGGAATCTTTTGCAGGTGTTTAGAGTTAAGTCGTTGATTCAGATGATTAGGTTCATAGCTCGTTTAGAGACCCTTTTAATGATATGCTAATTTTGTGAGATAGGAATTTTGGGTTTTCATGAGCTGTATGCCAAAATCATCCGTATTAAGACAATAAAAGACCTGAAATATTTCAGTTAGTGTGCAATGAATCTAAAATATATGAATGTTAAATTTTCATCATGACATTATGGAAAATAATGAACTTTATCACAATATGCTAATTTTTTGAGAAGGACCTGTATACTAACTACTTTCTAATATGTCAGTGCTTTATATACATCAGAGGTTCGAGGTCAATGTATTCCATCACAGTCAATAGCCATACATGTAAAGTTTAATGCCAGACAAGTGTAAAATAAAAATAGCATTACTTCTACAGACTATAAAGGCTCCAGTTGTTTGGTATTGTTTATGATGGGTGAATCTCTTATTCTTCCTTTCCCTTTTAAACAGCTGTCATGTTTCATGAATGTACAGATGCTGTCGCCTAGAGTGCCAGGACTGTCTCAGGAAACAAACACGTCTTTACTGTTTCCGTAGTGGATTTCTCTTCCTCCTCTGGTGCTTTCTGCACGAGTGACAGCAACACAAAGAGACACGAAGAGCGTGGCCCTGGAGAAGATAAACAGAGAAAGCCTTCACATGTCACCGCTGCTTGGACTGACGCTCTGGCTGGGAATGAAAGGAGTCGGAGGGTTGGCTGAGGGGGACCAACACGCACATGGATGTATGTACACAAAGGCAATAGCTTTTCATTCAGCTCTAATGTGCTTCAGTCAAACCACTGACTTCAGATGTCTGATGTTAAAAACCTGGGGCTGGCATGGTTACAGATTTTGATGGGTAAATTAATATTTTCAAATGGGACCTCTACACTCTATTAAGCTCCAAGATACACCAAGGCAAAGAGAAATGGAGGCAGGAAATGGCGCAAATAGATTGACAAGCTGGCAAGTCGTTCATTGTTATTTCACTGAGGCCTGTGTGGCTGCGTAAACTCTATGAAGGACATGGAAGATCACGCTGCTGTCTGCTAATCAGAGGACGACACGCTGATTGTTTTGTTTGGTTCAGAGGCACCTCTCTTCTGTCACACATCAAGGCAAGACCCTGGAGCGCTTTTGGAGCCACGCAGGTGGGCAGCAATTCTGCGTACAACATTTCAATTTGACAACGACAACACTCCAAGGCTTTAATATTTGAAGATACTGTCAGCGTTTCACCAAAAATGGCAGATAGGCCAAGTGATGAATGGAAGTGTGCCTAAATCCAGAGCTCAGGGTCCTTGAAACAACACAAGAAAGGAAGAAAGTTTTCTAACGAATGCTGCATATGACAGTTGTGTTTATCTAAACTCTAATTTTCTTCAAACAGTTTTCTGACAAGCCTTTTCACTGAGGTGTGATGCGGAGTATTTGTACATTGTCTCGAACAACTTGCTGGCATGTGTTGCTTTCATTTCTGAGATCCTGCTGATGTTTTGACAGATAAGCAGCACCGCTATGTTTCCTGTCTGCCAACGCCGGAGCTCAGAAAGATAGAAAGATTATTCCCTTCCAAGCCAATTAAAGAACGTTTAATGACAATAAGGATGCATCAATCTACCGCCGTGCTTCTGACAAAGTGCAGACTTGAGCAGACTTGTCAAGTTTGCAAAACGGAAGCTATAAAAGTTTGCCTTTTTTGCTTCAAATCTACAACACATTGTCTTGATTCCCATGTTTGTGTCGATGTAAAGCTTTATTGATTTGCACTACATTGCCTCCAGCAGTACTCTAGGAAACAACCACATTCCATAGAGCCCTGTTTTGTTGTCAGATAAAATGTGCGAAGAGCAACACTGGCTTGTTTTTCTCCCAGGCAATTTCTTTCACAAGTGAAGGACAACTGTGACAAAACCAAAGAGAAGCAGCCAGATGTGTTGTCATTGTTAAAAAACCTAAAAACAAAGTTCAAGGTCAGCAACGTGAAGAAGAAACCTCATCGTTAGCGAGTCACTTCTTCTTTTCATTCATGCATAGTGGGAGACCTCTCGGTTAGAAGGCTGACCCGAGTGTCACGTCTGGGCCTGACACCCACTGACAGATAACTAACCCGTGAAAGGTCAGGGCAGGTCAGGCTGCGAGCACCTGCTATCCAACAGGACTAACTCTTCTCAGAGAGTAGAAGGAGCTGGGATCCAGTTATTGGACACGGGCAGGAAAACTTGGGAGTAAAACAAAACTGTTGTCAGTGATGAAATCTTGAAAGCATTAGTCTAGAAGGAAAACAGAGGTGAAATTCCTTAACTGAGTGAGTGGGCGATAAGACCAGGAGAGGTCATAGGGCCAACTGACAAAAAATAGGTCTGGTGTAATTCAGGTGGTTTAATGCTAATCCAGTAAAACAAAAAATTCAATCAGTTTTTATTTTCACATTTTATTACGTTATAGCCACAAACGTCAATGTATTATATGGGGATTTCATAAGTTAGACCGACACAACGTACTGTGTACACATGAAGCCAAAGGAAAAGATAGTTTTTAATATTTTTACAAATGAAAATGTACTATAACGCTGTGTGAAAGAAACTAACATTACACAACACGCAAAAGACACCATGCCCATGGTGAAGTATGTTGGTGGCAGGATCATGCAGTGGGGATGTTGTTTTTCATCAGGGCCAGGGAAGCGGGTCTGAGAAGAAAACCTGCTAAAGACTACACCTCACTCACGACTGGGGTTGAGGTTCACCTTCCAGTACCTCATACTCTAAAATATACAGCCAGAGCTCCAATAGAATAGATCACAGGATGCTCATGCATTAGAATGGCCTGGTCAAAGCCTAGATTTAAATCTAAATAAGAATCTGTTGCAAGATCTGAAAATTGATGTTCACAGATGTTCTCCTTTTAATCTGACTGAGCTTGAATAATTTTGCAAAGAATTCTGTCGCTGGATGAACAATGCTGGTAGAGACATGCCCCACAACACTTAGAGCTGTAGGTGTAGTGATCCAAGGGGGCTGAATACAACTACATGCCACACTATACATAGTTTTATTTGTAAAAAAAAAATGTAAAACATATTCTGTCCACTTCAAAATTATGGTCAACAAATTTTTAGCAGTAATATGACAAAATGTTAAAAGGTACTTTTGTAAGGCAATATAAAAGCCTAGCCAAAGTAAATACACAATGTCCTCCAATGCTGCTGATCTGTGTTCCTGTTTGTACAGAACTGAATTCAGGAAAAGGAGGCTGAAATGAAAAGCCACACATTCCAAGCTAACATGCCAGCTTATATCTGGCTCAACACAGGCACAAGTTTCTAATCTTCAAAAGCTGGTTTTATAAGTGCATAATGAGAGAGGCCACAATAGAAAAACAAACCATTTATTTTCCTCCCCCAGAGAGTAAGTGGAACCATATGGGCCAACGCAGAGCCAGATCTGTACATCTGGGAGAATCAAAGCCAACTGGTGCTGAGGACCCTGGTGAACCGCAGCAACCTCTGCCTGCCCTGACAGAATTTTACTCAGTAGAAAAACAGGTTGGAACCGTGTTCTCCTGAGCGTCTGAGTTTCCCCCTGCTTTTTTTCAGGATAATTGCTAATCAAAAAGCGACTGTCGGCAAAGCTCCGGGCACGGTCCATGGCAGTAATCACTGGCAGATGGGAGCTTGACTTCCATTAGAACCAGCTGGAGCAGACTGTGGCAAATTCCTGTGAAACGGTTTCTGTAATATTGGGTGGAGGTCACAGACAGTATCATCCTGGAAGGGATTTGTATTGATTAAAAAGGACGTACCTTTGGGTAGCTACTTTACGATGTAAGAGCACAAAAACAAAGATGTGAGTTTATTGGATTGTTTGATGGTTGAGCACTATTCAGAGCTTTCATAGCCACAAGAGACTTTGTTTCAGCCCCTAATGCCTAACAGGGTGATGAAATCCCCCCATAAGGGCTAAGCAGCAAAGTTTGTTTTAAGAGCCTTAGCAAGTCTGCATTGCTCTCCAGCCGACAATAAAGAAACATTTTTATCAGACCATGCAGGCTGAGGTTAAGAAGCTGCACCTCCTGAGGGCTACGCATCTCCCACTAAGCCACTCTCATGCTTTGCTCCTCCCTCTCTCCATATGATCACATTCAGCTCCCAAACAAACAAGAGGAAAACGGCTATAGAGACAATAAACGCAACTTTTACGGCATCAGTGAGAAAGTTTATTAACTCACAAACAATATCTAGTTTCAGATCTCAGTGGTTCATCTGCAGAGTTTATGATCTGTTATTACCCAGTGGATGCTGAGATTAATGCACACAAAGGACATACTTTGTGTGTGCCCTGGAGGTGCAATCATGTATTTTAATGCTCAACAAAGATAAGGTGGAGCACTGAGTATACTCGTCCTCTGGGAAGAATGATGGGGTGGGGCTGCCTCCCTCATGTCCAATCACATTATGCCAGCAGGGTTGTGGCCATGCTAATTTATTCCCTAGTGCTCCTTAGGGAGAGTGTCTAGTCATAAAGACCCTGTCAGCCCCTCCTCTCCAATGGCATCGCAGTCTGCAGGCACAGCGTCCCAGGGGAGGTGAGCCCTGAAGGCATATTCTACAGCAATAATGCCACTGTCAGCCGTCTGGGCACCTCGAGGGCTTAGGCCAACTGTAGAGGAGGCTGGAGCAGCAGTTGGGACATGTGACATAAACCATGATTAGGTGGTGTTGAAGCTGCAGATGGACAATGGGTGCTTATCTCTAGCCTTCATTTCCTCGTTTACCAATGGTAAAGCCAGTTCTAGGCCTTCTGGGAAAAAGATCCTCCTCATTACAGTGTCCCTGGGAGGGAGCTGCAGGCTTGTCAACATCGAGCCAAGGAGAAGGTAGACTGCTGGCTCCATCCAGCTGCACAAGAATAATCTCATCTGAGCTGACTGCTGGGAGCTGAGGAACCACTTTATCTTCTTCATTAGAACCACTTTAGTGTGCAAACGGGAAGAGAAAAAAAGAGCATCAATTTATCTTAAGTCTTCTGAAAAGAAAGAACAAAATTAATTGCACCGTTAGGCCCCCAATAGACAATACTGATGGGCTTTTTTTCATAAATACATGTTTGCCTACACATCGCTCTTGAACAGGCAATTATGGCATCACTCTCTATAAAAGTAAATGTTTGCTTTAATGGCCATTAAATGCAGGTAGGAGATTGTATTATTTCAAAGGACTGAGATGGGGTTTTCATTTTAAACTAAGCTCTGTATTAGCTTTTGGGTCTTTAAAAATAGATAAATTTTTCTGAGGGCTACCGAGGGTAGAATGGAACCATACTATTTTCAATTACAAGGATTTAACAAACTTGTGAAAACTGATGACAGGCAATGTGGAAATGCTAATCTTACAATTTGCAGCAGAGTGCAATGCCACCGTTACAAAAATTCACTGTCCACACCACAATAAGACGTGTACTAGAAAAATACATTACGTAAAATATGTTCGTATTCAGCAAGTAATTATTAGACCTTCTAGAGGAGAGTCAAAAATAACAGAAAAAAGAAGGCTATTAAATTATACAATACACCCCCCTGTTGTTGGTTGTAAGATAAAAGGCCAAAATAGCTAGACACAACATCGCTGGAGAGTGTCCCTGTGGGACACAAACCTAACTGTTTTCTGTACCAGTGAAGTGTTTATAAGGAAATGATCATTTCTATGACATGTTCAGAAATCCTGGCTGTGAAAGAGAGCAAGACTTAAAGCACAAAACAGGATAATGTATTACAGCAAAGGTATTTGGTTTTAAACATCCTTTTATTTTAAAACATGCTGGATTTGGGTTAGCGTTAGTTAATATAAGGTAAACATTCACTATGGAAAATGTTAATATAAATGGCGTTAATCATTAATATAAGACCAAAGTCATTATAAAATGTACCTTCCATACTCATTTTGTCCTATTTTAAAATTGTTAAATCCTTTTTTTAATAACAGAATGTCTGTTGAATACTGTTCTTATATCTTCCTGTTTTAAAGCTGATGAAGACAAATTATATTTGGCTAGAAAAAGCTTTACAAACCTGCCGATTTGAAATCGTCGTGAAAGTGCTGATGATGGTATCCCTAGTTCGAACCAGTTGTGACATGTGCCCAGGTCAAAGCGTTACAGTATAAACATTACCATGATGTTTTGTGGCAGCAGTAGGGGACTTTAAAATCTGCTAAACAAAAGAGTATAAGACTCTATAGCATTTTCCTGTAGCCTGGCATGACAAATATCACATCTTAAAGTCAGGAAGCGTGTGCTAGAGAATTTTGATCCCCGATGGACACCTCTGATTGAAGCTTAGTACCTCAGAGCTGAGCCACTTAAAAAGAATATCCTCTCCAACCTATTGTGGTCTCCAATCCCCCAAATCCCCAGTCCTATTGCTATAAGCCATGTGCAGCCCTGGCCAGAACCCCAGCATGCTATCTGAGTTGTAGTGTAAGATTAAGGTGATGTAGGGGTGTATGTGGAGGTTTGGGGTGGAGTGTATCCATGGAGAGATGTGCCTGCTGGGCACAGTAGCAGCAAGGGCACCTATGGACATTAGTGCAGGTCTTCAGGACATGGTAGTAGTGTAGACCCCTGCAGAGGACAGCTCAGCTGGAGATTCACATCTCACTACCTCACAGGCAAGAACACTCCCATTAGAGTAGAACAGGGACCTATCAGCACACAAACACACTCACAATCATGTTCAAGTGTAAGTGTGAGTCACACAGTAATGTCTTTGCCAGAAACCATGGGGTGACTGCAGACACACTTCAGCATCAGGGATTCTTTATCAACAGTTTCACTTTCTTTAAGAGTATTGTTCATGATATCCAGCCTGCGGCAAAATTAAAAGATGAAACAATGCAAAACTGATTTTCTCTGTGCATCACAACTTTTTCTAGTTCACCACTAAATCTGAATATGAGTAGCCTCCATTTGAACCCTACTGTAGGTTTGATTTCTTTTTGTTACCTTGAAATAAGCAGCTTCACTGTCAAGCTGAATTAAACAGCACTCAGGGAATCATAAAGAATGCTATAATGGAGATATTTTGCCATCTGTACATTCCAGACAGATAAACAGATGTGACTTTTTTTTTTTATCGGTTGTTCGGTTAAATAGCAATTCTCCAGGAATGAAAAGGCCCTATTCCTCCTCCTTCTTTATCCGTTTGGCACCCTTCCACCCCCTCCTTGAATCCCTCCCACGGCCCAGCGCTCTCCTTTAATGAGTAGCTGGAAATGACAGCTTTAATCACCGCCTGTGGCCACGGCGAAGGACCCGTTAATGATAGAAAAAGAACAGAGGGCCATTTGCATCAATCAGGCCTAAATCACTTTTTATGATAATGCAGTAGAGAGGGAGGAGAGACTACCAGTGTGACTTCTGCATGATGATGTCGATCAGGCTCTTCTCTTTCTACTCTTGTGCCATTCTTAAAGGGACAGAACACCATGTTCCAGCATCCCTTTTTCTGTGTACTGACATTCATAAAGACTACCATTACTGAGCCAAAGACATGTATCTACAAATAAGAACAAGATCAGCAAATCTTAAAACACAACTTGTGTTTACATTGGTGTTTTCAAGGGTGTTTTTTTTTGGGAACAAATTTCAACATTTAAGCTTATCTTTAGATAAGACGTCAAAAGGTATTCTCCTGTCTCATAAGCCTAGGATATTGCTTTCAACATCATAAAATTTGATGGCTAGGGTTTAATCTGCTCTCTTATGCAGCAGCCAACACAGTCTCTCTTTCAATGTGAACATCACTGTAAAGAATGAAATGTTGGGGAAACCCGCATTCATTATATTAACAAAATAATGTACACAGCTAATGACAGTTTAGCTAGCTGTACATGCTAGACAACCATGTGATTCTTGATGAAATTGGCGCACCACATGTCACTGAGTAGTAGACTAAAAAAGGTCCTTAAAACTTGACATTTAAAAACGCCTGGATGTGGACCCTGATCATATGCATCCGATTGGATCTAATTTTACAGACAACAGTACAGTGTTACTGTTCCTGTCCAGTCAGGGCAAAAAAGTAACAGAGACACACAACAAGGATAAATTAAGTATAGTGTTTCTTTTTTTTATAGGTAACAGCAGTAGTAACAGCAGCTGATGGCAAAAACAGCTGACTGACAATTAACTTTCATTACAATCCCTGTTAAACAAGACTTCAGGAGAAGTGCTAATATTTTAAGTACTCTGAATCCCCATACAATGAGCAAAATAGGCATGGCTATTGTTTTCCATTTAGTCAACAAGCTATCTGCTGTTTAATTATAAGTGATGTGACATTCTCTGTTTCCATAATTAATTCAAAAGTGCACTGATTAAATGCAATCATTTCAATTGTCAACACAGCAGGGGTTGCTGAACAGAGATCATCTTCTGAAATATAATTAATGCAATCAGATGACATCTCATTTGCATTTTGTTGTGTTGGAACACAAAAAAGGAATATTAAACCCGAATAAACAACACGCTTCTTTTTTGAATCGAGTAATCTTCTGGTTTAAAAAAGTCACCTAGTAATGTGTGGCTGAAGGCACCATTAAAAACAACAGTAGGTCAACAGCAGAGTCACAGAGCCAACGGGAAGACGTTCTTCCACCTGAATCTACTTTCAGCAGCTTCTGTGAAAAATAACTGAAAACAGTGATGAAAGAAAGTGTAGCCTTACCTCAGACACCATCAAGAGCCTTTGTTATTCAATGATAATTCTTGCCTCAGTGTTGAAGAGATGAGTAGTTTAATAAAATTGAAATATTCCAGATGAAAACTAAATAAGATACTTCCATTTAATAAAAAAGGGGAAAAAAACCTTAAATATCCATGATCACTGCAATATTACTGACCGAGAGGCTTTCCCATTCTTGGCAGGTTAAAACAGCAGAACAAAACATACCAATTTGTGACAAAAAAAGATCCTGACAAGCACAGAATCCTCCCCAGTACACAGACAGGCATGACAATGCCCCTTCAGGCTATTGCCTACTTCTGTTTGCTCTCTCTCTCTGCTCTGTTCTCACTCCCTCACCTAATCTCCCTTTACCACAGATGGCTTCTTGTGAGTGCAGGGGAGGGCACCGCAGTTCCACAGTAATCCCCAGCCACACAGACGGAAAAGCTTGTTAGAGCACTTGCTGATCACCACAAAAAGTCAAACTCGAGCCAGGGAAAGGTCAGTGGGAATTAGGCCCTGTTCAAACTCCAAAGACTTGCCTAATTCCTCTGATAAGCCCCTTTGAAACTCAACCTGTTCTGGCTGTGCCATGGGCTCAGCCTCGCCTAGAAGTGAAATCCTTCTCTAAATCTATTTGGTACACATTTACAAAGAGGAAAACACACACACACACACACACACACACACACACACACAAACACACACACACACACGCAGCTGCACTCCCATACCAGTCAAGGCCTTTACTGATGACTAGACTAGACAGTCGACTAAAGATTCAATGATTCCTGATGTGCGTGAAAGGAACTGAAGCTGCTTCAACACAGCATGTTTGCTTTAGATCTAAGCTTATTTAAACAGGAAGAAGATTTAAAGCTGGAAAACGGCCTTGGTTTGGACTTCACGCTGTTGTTGTTGTCAATTATGAAGTTTGGATAAAACCGCAGAGGGAGGTGGGGGATGGGCAACAGAAATGACATGAAAGCAAAAATGATTTTAGTGGAGATGCACTGAAATTTTCTTTGAGGTCTGACCAGTTGATTCCAATTTGGACCGGTATAAGTTTATTTTATTTCTAACGCCTGTAACACAAAAGAGAAAGAAAATGTGCAGCAGATTCTTTGATAGCGGCAGTACTTTTGAATCCAAGAGAAATTGAATGAATTACAAGATTATCTCCATTTATGCATTGAAGCATGTGTCACGTTAACACCTAAGGGCAACATTCATGTTTTTGGACTGTAGGAGGAAGCCGGAGAACCCAGAGAGAACCCATGCATGCATGGGGAAAACCCTGGTCTGGAAGTCGAACCCAGGAACTTCTTGCTGCAAGGCACCAGTGCTACCAACTGCGCCACCGTGCAGCCCCCTGATTAGAACCAATCAGGGAAAATTTGGCCTATTCCAATCTCAGGCTGATTGATTAGTTTATGTCTAAAATTGAAGGTCAGTCAAAGCAGAGTTATAGGGAATACATTTCAGACAAAAATATCCATTTGGTGTACTTTGGTGTACTTTGAAGCAACGTGTAAAAATTCACAGATACATTTTCCATTATTCTTACTTTCTCCCACACAATAAACCAGGAACAGTGCTCAGACTGTAAGCTCATCCCTCTTTTGAGATATACAGTCATATTAAATTCATCAATGAGTTCATTTATTTCAGTAACTCAAAGGACTAAGTGAAATACATTATGTAGATTTTTCACAGATTGTTTTCGAGCCTTTATTTCTGTTAATTATATTGATTTTACAGCTAATGAAACCCAATAAAAAAAACAATAAAAAACATTTTTAATACAGAAATGTGGGCTTAATGAAAATTTACGTTCAGTACCTGCTTTAAAGGTACTTTTACTTAAGCCTCACTGGATCTTCTAATTTATTGAATATGACTGTAAATTACCCTCCACAAAGATTCATATGGAATTTACAAATTATTTACAACAACATGAATGTTGTGAAATTCAAGAGGGATGCTAATGATATCTTTAGATTGTATGTCTCTAAAGCCACAAAGGAAGGAAAGTAGAAAGTTTTGACAGATAAACCATCAACATCTCCCCTGGTATAAAACAATGCTGCCCTACACTTCCCTTTTTCATCCAAAGCAGCGCATCCAAAAAGCTCAGTGTTAGAGCATCCTCAGTATAAACACAGAAGATCATGTCCTCCAGGTGGATCAAACAGTAGTAGGTGTGCAGTTATAGCACAGATATGTCAGTCCACTTTAATTCCCTGCTCCACTATATTGCTGAATGCTGTTGTATGAATTCCTTCATTGTATTTGTTCAAACTAAGAGTTTAAAACAAGAAGACAAGGGACAAGGTGTTACACAATATTGCACAATATTTTTAGAAAAACTACAAATCCAAGATTTTTTTGGTTTTCACAAAGAGAGCGAGGATTTTAACAACAAACTGTGTTTTCATTCTTCTTTACTGACTTTAGATTAATCCAGTCCAGGTTTGACTGGTTTATTTATAGATCACATCACTTCCTTTTTCCACAAACAGCTTTTGGGGAAATTACAGGGTAGCATTGGAATGGGAGACAATGTAATGCTGGGTTGATTGATGCAAATAAA